>NC_092231.1:8820696-9073196 GCF_036320965.1 Panulirus ornatus
TCACAAATCATTCATGACTGGTCTTCTCCTCGCAGTATAACCTAGACAACAGTACTCTATATCGACTATCACCTTCATTACTGTGAGACCTAGATTCGTTATTATATATATATATATATATATATATATATATTATTTTGCTTTGTCGCTGTCTCCCGCGTTTGCGAGGAACCGCAAGAAAACAGTCGAAAGAAATGGCCCAACCCACCCCCATACACGTGTATATACATACACGTCCACACACGCAAATATACATACCTATACATCTCAATGTACACATATATATACACACGCAATCATATACATATATACACATGTCCATAATTCATACTGTCTGCCTTTATTTATTTCCATCGCCACCTCGCCACACATGGAATAACATCCCCCTCATGTGTGCGAGGTAGCGCTAGGAAAAGACAACAAAGGCCCCATTCGTTCACACTCGGTCTCTAGCTGTCATTTAATAATGCACCGAAACCACACCTCCCTTTCCACATCCAGGCCCCACACAACTTTTCATGGTTTACCCCAGACGCTTCACATGCTCTGATTCAATCCATTGACAGCACGTCGACCCCGATATACCACATCGATCCAATTCACTCTATTTTTTGCCCGCCTTACACCCTCCTGCATGTTCAGGCCCCGATCACTCAAAATCTTTTTCACTCCATCTTTCCACCTCCAATTTGGTCTCCCACTTCTCCTCGTTCCCTCCACCTCCGACACATATATTCTCTTGGTCAATCTTTCCTCACTCATTCTCTCCATGTGCCCAAACCATTTCAAAACACCCTCTTCTGCTCTCTCAACCACGCTTTTTATTTCCACACATCTCTCTTAACCTTGCATTACTTACTCGATCAAACCACCTCACACCGCATATTGTCCTCGAACATCTCATTTCCAGCACATCCACCCTCCTGCACACAACTCTACCCATAGCCCACGCCTCGCAACCATACAACATTGTTGGAACCACTATTCCTTCAAACATGCCCATTTTTGCTTTCCGAGATAATGTTCTCGACTTCCAAACATTCTTCAAAGCTCCCAGGATTTTCTCCCCCTCCCCCACCCTATGATTCACTTCCGCTTCCATGGTTCCATCCGCTGCCAGATCCACTCGCAGATATCTAAAACACTTTACTTCCTCCAGTTTTTCTCCATTCAAACTTGCCTCCCAATTGACTTGACCCTCAACCCTACTGTACCTAATAACCTTCCTCTTATTCACATTCTCTTAACTTTCTTCTTTCACACACTTTACCAAACTCAGTCACTAGCTTCTGCAGTTTCTCACATGAATCGGCCACCAGCGCTATATCAGCGAACAACAACTGACTCGCTTCCCAAGCTCTCTCATCCCCAACTGACTGCATACTTGCCCCTCTTTCCAAAACTCTTGCATTCACCTCCCAAACAACCCCATCCATAAACAAATTAAACAACCATGGAGACATCACACACCCCTGCCGCAAACCATACATTCACTGAGAACCAATCACTTTCCTCTCTTTCTACACGTAAACGTTCCTTACATCCTCTATAAAAACTTTTCACTGCTTCTAACAACTTGCCTCCCACACCATATATTCTTAGTACCTTCCACAGACCATCTCTATCAACTCTATCATATGCCTTCTCCAGATCCATAAATGCTACATACAAATCCATTTGCTTTTCTAAGTATTTCTCGCATACATTCTTCAAAGCAAACACCTGATCCACACATCCTCTACCACTTCTGAAACCACACTGCTCTTCCCCAATCTGATGCTCTGTACATGCCTTCACCCTCACAATCAATACCCTCCCATTTAATTTGCCAGGAATACCCAACAAACTTATACCTCTGTAATTTGAGCACTCACCCTTATCCCCTTTGCCTTTGTACAGTGGCACTATGCAAGCATTCCCCCAGTTCTCAGGCACCTCACCATGAGTCATACATACATTGAATAACGTTACCAACCATTCAACAATACAGTCACCCCCTTTTTTAATAAATTCCACTGCAATACCATCCAAACCTATTGCCTTGCCGGCTTTCATCTTCTGCAAAGCTTTTACTACCTCTTCTCTGTTTACCAAATGATTTTCCCTAACCCTCTCACTTTGCACACCACCTCGACCAAAACACCCTATATCTGCCACTCTATCATCAAACACATTCAACAAACCTTCAAAATACTCACTCCATCTCCTTCTCACATCACCACTACTTGTTATCACCTCCCCATTAGCCCCCTTCACTGAAGTTCCCATCTCCTCCTTGTCTTACGCACTTTATTTACCTTTTTATTCTCCCTAAAATTTAATGATACTCTCTCACTTGCCCTCTTTTTCACCTCTTGCACCTTTCTCTTGACCTCCTGCCTCTTTCTTTTATACATCTCCCACTCAATTGCATTTTTACCCTGCAAAAAACGTCCAAATGCCTCTCTATTCTCTTTCACTAATAATCTTACTTCTTCATCCCACCACTCGCTACCCTTTCTAATCAACCCACCTCCCACGCTTCTCATGCCACAAGCATCTTTTGCGCAAGCCATCACTGCTTCCCTAAATACATCCCATTCCTCCCCCACTCCCCTTACCTCCTTTGTTCTCACCTTTTTCGATTCTGTACTCGGTCTCTCCTGGTACTTCCTCGCGCAAGTCTCCTTCCCAAGCTCACTTACTCTCACCACCCTCTTCACCCCAACATTCTCTCTTCTTTTCTAAAAACCCATACAAATCTTCGCCCCCAAGATAATGATCAGAAAACCCTCCAGTTGCACCTCTCAGCACATTAACATCCAAAAGTCTCTCTTTCGCGCGCCTGTCAATTAACACGTAATCCAATAACGCTCTCTGGCCATCTCTCCTACTTACATACGTATACTTATGTATATCTCGCTTTTTAAACCAGGTATTCCCAATCACCAGTCCTTTTTCAGCACATAAATCTACAAGCTCTTCACCATTTACAACACTGAACACCCCATGTATACCAATTATTCCCTCAACTGCCACATTACTCACCTTTGCATTCAAATCACCCATCACTATAACCCTGTCTTGTGCATCAAAACCACTAACACACTCGTTCAGCTGCTCCCAAAACACTTGCCTCTCATGATCTTTCTTCTCATGCCCAGGTGCATATGCACCGATAATCGCCCATCTCTCTCCATCAACTTTCAGTTTTACCCATATCAATCTAGAATTTACTTTCTTACATTCTATCACATACTCCCACAACTCCTGTTTTAGGAGTAGTGCTACTCCTTCCCTTGCTCTTGTCCTCTCGCCAACCCCTAACTTTACTCCCAAGACATTCCCAAACCACTCTTCTCCTTTACCCTTCAGCTTCGTTTCACTCTGAGCCAAAACATCCAGCTTCCTTTCCTCAAACATGCTACCAATCTCTCCTATTTTCACATCTTGGTTACATCCACACACATTTAGACACCCCAATCTGAGCCTAAGAGGAGGATGAGCACTCTCCGCGTGACTCCTTCTGTTTCCCATTTTAGAAAGTTAAATTACAAGGAGGGGAGGATTTCTGGCCCCCCGCTCCCGTCCCCTCTAGTCGCCTTCTACGACACGTGAGGAATGCGTGGGAAGTATTCTTTCTCCCCTCTCCCCAATGATAATATATATATATATATATATATATATATATATATATATATATATTCATTTATTTTGCTTTGTCGCTGTCTCCCGCGTTAGCGAGGTAGCGCAAGGAAACAGACGAAAGAATGGCCCAACCCGCCCACATACACATGTATATACATACCCTTCCACACACCCAAATATACATACCTATACATCTCAATGTACACATATAAATACACACACAGACATATACATATATACACATGTACATAATTCATACTTGCTGCCTTTATTCATTCCCGTCGCCACCCCGCCACTCATGAAATGACACCCCCCTCCCCACCACCACACGCGCGCGGGGTAGCGCTAGGAAAAGACAACAAAGGCCACATTCGTTCACACTCAGTCTCTATCTGGCATGTATAATGTACCGAAACCACAGCTCCCTTTCCACATCCAGGCCCCACAAAACTTTCCATGGTTTACCCCAGATGCTTTACATGCCCTGGTGCAATCCATTGACAGCACGTCGACCCCGGTATACCACATCGTTCCAATTCACTCTATTCCTTGCACGCCTTTCACCCCCCCCCCCCCTGCATATTCAGGTCCCAATCGCTCAAAATCTTTTTCACTCCATCCTTCCACCTCCAATTTGGTCTCCTACTTCTCCTCGTTCTCTTCACCTCTGACATGTATATCTTCTTTGTCAATCTTTCCTCGCTCATTCTCTTAATGTGACCAAACCATTTCAAATCGCCCTACTCACTCCACATATTGTCTTAAAACATCTCATTTCCAGCACAGCCACCCTCCTCCCCACTACCTATGTATAGCCCACGCCTCGCAACCATACAACATTGTTGGAACCACCATTCCTTCAATCATACCCATTTTTGCTTTCCGAGATAATGTTCTCACCTTCCATACATTCTTCAACACTCCCAGAACCTTCACCCCCTCCCCCACTCTGTGACTCACTTCCGCTTCCATGATTCCATTCGCTGCCAAAAACACTTCACTTCCTCCAGTTTTTCTCCATTCAAACTTGCCTCCCAATTGACTTGTCCCTCAACTCTACTGTACCTAATAACCTTGCTCTTATTCACATTTACTCTCAGCTTTCTTCTTTCACACACTTTACCAAACTCAGTCACCAGCTTCTGCAGTTTCTCACCCGAATCAACCACCACGCTGTATCATCAGCGAACAACAACTGACTCGCTTCCCAAGCTCTCTCATCCACAACAGACAGCATACTTGTCCTTCTCCAAAACTCTTGGATTCACCTCCCTAAGAACCCCATCCATAAACAAATTAAACAACCATGGAGACATTACGCACCCCTGCCGCAAGCAGTGTTGCTGGACATCTCTCGAAATGCGTGGAATTCTATGCTGATTAATACAACTGACAGATTAGTAGATTTTGATGAAAATCTTACATGTGCCATATATATCGGTATTAAAAAAAAAAAAAAAACGTTCGTTATTTGGGTTATTAGATCTATACATATCTGGCCAATGGTGGAATCAGACTAGTCTAATTTTTCCTACCGAAACAGGGTAAATTGAATGAACTTGTTCATTCCATCACGACAGTAATGTTAGAAACTGGGTCTAGGAGGCATTACACTCAACCAGTTATGAATTTACTTTGGAATATTGTGTCGAGATTCAATTTGAGTGAAAGAAGAATTAGCAGCATTGGATAAATACAGCAATGAGTCGTCAACCTATGAATACATTTGGTTATCTGTAAAAAGGAAATCGTTAAAAGAAAGGAGAAAAACTGTAAGAGACAGGACAGAACCTTGAGGGACACCATTGATGATGTAGAAAGGGGGGGAGAGGCTGATCCATTAACAACCACAGAGACAGATCGGCTAGAGAGGAATCTAGACATGAGGGAGCAAAGTGAGGGAGGGGAAACTACAGCAGGGGAGATTAAAGATGAGAACCCCTCGACCCCCGTTGCCACAAAACCCTGTCAAATGTTTTGCATATGGCAAGGGCAACTACCTAGGATTTCACAGAATCTTTCAAGGATTATAGAAACTCGCTCCTGCACGAACACTTCGACTGTTTCATTAGTGGCCGTCTATTCAACTGTTCATGTCACTGTACTACGTTCCACGTACCCTTGCTCCTCCCCCATACACTTGACGTAAACATGCTACCTCCATGCTCGTGAACTCCTGTGGCCGAGTGTACATAGGTAGCGAGTAGCTGGTGCCATTGTAAACAACTATGTGAAGTGAATGGTCAACAGATGTAAATAAATGTGAAGGAAAACTTAATCGTAAGAAAAGTACTTATCAGCGGTAAATGTTTTATGACCTTTGTGGCATGTTGGCTGGGCGGTGACCGCACCTGAACTGATAACTAGATACAAGTGGGTCTAAGTGACCCTCCTGAAGGTAATTTTTCCTCATCCAGACGTATGATTTCAAGTAGTGTGGCTCTGACGTGGATTGTATGTCCCAGGGCAGAAGGCTGACAAGAGGAAACGCTGATGACGTAGTAGGCGTTAAGATCCACGTTGTGATTTAAATAAGACTCGTATCTATAAAGGAAATTCAGAAGGGACAAAGTCCTTTGCCTCTGCATGACATGATAATTCCCGATAACGAACGCATGAGGCGTCTCCGAGCCACTTGTCTCTATGCCAAGTTGTTTGTTTCTACGCCATAAATCTATATCATGACCCCCAGATAAGTTTCTGGAACCACGTAATAGCTACCCTTCCTCTAATCAGGTCTGGAGCACGAGGGAGAACCCAGCGAGGAGGAGTGGCAACGTGTGGCCCGCCAACTGTATGATGCTCTCACCGACATCGGCTTCGTCTACCTCAGCAACCATGGCATCCCTGAACACCAGGTAAATCTTTTAGATTGATAAAAAAAAGAAAAAGAAAAGAAAAAGACTTAGACACTGTGTTGACGACAGTAAACGTGCAGTAGAATTTTTTTTTTTTTTTTTTTACTCACGATCATAACAATAGTTTCTATAATTCATACTCCTTTCACTGACCTTCCAACCACGTAGTGATAAACTTTGACTTCAAAACACACTAAGTTTAGTCATAGTCATTCAGGACTTCACACTGACCTCCAAATGGCTTGTTCATTGCAGTTTTCCTATATCATGCCATCTGTAGTGGCTTGGCATAACGGAACTGGTTCAGGTGAGTATATTAGCAACACTTGCTCATGTGCACGGGACTGATACGCTTGTTTTCACATTGCCAGAGGCCTCTGACTTTCCTTTCAGTAGGTACAGCAGAGAATGTGGTATGGGGCTATGGTGTAGTGGCTAGTGTAATACAACGAGAAGTTCTGCAAAAAGAGACACCTGAAGACCAAATGGTTACTGCTCCAGCGGTACAAGATCCTAACGCCACAAAATGGAAGCACTTGTGTCTGAGCTTTGCCCCTCCTGTGTATATCAACTGAGTGTTCTAAAGCCTTGTCTCTCATTCCTGTATCTCCCTTGACGATGTGATTGCGACTTGCCGTGTTTTATAGTCTCTTCGTGGTTGTTAACAAATACTAGATCACGCAAATCACTATCATATATATTTCATACAGACCTCCAACAGCAATGATCGAACCCGGGACCCCTGTGCAACAAGCGGGAGCGTTACTGCTAGGCTATGATCGCCTCTATTAGGGAAATGACTATTCGAATACTATGTACTCGAATATATGTAAAAAGGTGAGAACAATGGAAGTAAGGGGAGTGGGGGAGGAATGGGATGTATTTAGGGAATCAGTGATGGATTGCGCAAAAGATGCTTGTGGCATGAGAAGAGTGGGAGGTGGGTTGATTAGAAAGGGTAGTGAGTGGTGGGATGAAGAAGTAAGAGTATTAGTGAAAGAGAAGAGAGAGGCATTTGGACGATTTTTGCAGGGAAAAAATGAAATTGAGTGGGAGATGTATAAAAGAAAGAGACAGGAGGTCAAGAGAAAGGTGCAAGAGGTGAAAAAAAGGGCAAATGAGAGTTGGGGTGAGAGACTATCAGTAAATTTTAGGAAGAATAAAAAGATGTTCTGGAAGGAGGTAAATAAAGTGCGTAAGACAAGGGAGCAAATGGGAACTTCAGTGAAGGGCGCAAATGGGGAGGTGATAACAAGTAGTGGTGATGTGAGAAGGAGATGGAGTGAGTATTTTGAAGGTTTGTTGAATGTGTTTGATGATAGAGTGGCAGATATAGGGTGTTTTGGTCGAGGTGGTGTGCAAAGTGAGAGGGTTAGGGAAGATAATTTGGTAAACAGAGAAGAGGTAGTAAAAGCTTTGCGGAAGATGAAAGCCGGCAAGGCAGCAGGTTTGGATGGTATTGCAGTGGAATTTATTAAAAAAGGGGGTGACTGTATTGTTGACTGGTTGGTAAGGTTATTTAATGTATGTATGACTCATGGTGAGGTGCCTGAGGATTGACGGAATGCGTGCATAGTGCCATTGTACAAAGGCAAAGGGAATAAGAGTGAGTGCTCAAATTACAGAGGTATAAGTTTGTTGAGTATTCCTGGTAAATTATATGGGAGGATATTGATTGAGAGGGTGAAGGCATGTACAGAGCATCAGATTGGGGAAGAGCAGTGTGGTTTCAGAAGTGGTAGAGGATGTGTGGATCAGGTGTTTGCTTTGAAGAATGTATGTGAGAAATACTTAGAAAAGCAAATGGATTTGTATGTAGCATTTATGGATCTGGAGAAGGCATATGATAGAGTTGATAGAGATGCTCTGTGGAAGGTATTAAGAATATATGGTGTGGGAGGCAAGTTGTTAGAAGCAGTGAAAAGTTTTTATCGAGGATGTAACGCATGTGTACGTGTAGGAAGAGAGGAAAGTGATTGGTTCTCAGTGAATGTAGGTTTGCGGCAGGGGTGTGTGATGTCTCCATGGTGGTTTAATTTGTTTATGGATGGGGTTGTTAGGGAGGTGAATGCAAGAGTTTTGGAAAGAGGGGCAAGTATGAAGTCTGTTGGGGATGAGAGAGCTTGGGAAGTGAGTCAGTTGTTGTTCGCTGATGTTACATCGCTGGTGGCTGATTCATGTGAGAAACTGCAGAAGCTGGTGACAGAGTTTGGTAAAGTGTGTGAAAGAAGAAAGTTAAGAGTAAATGTGAATAAGAGCAAGGTTATTAGGTACAGTAGGGTTGAGGGTCAAGTAAATTGGGAGGTGAGTTTGAATGGAGAAAAACTGGAGGAAGTGAAGTGTTTTAGATATCTGGGAGTGCATCTGGCAGCGGATGGAACCATGGAAGCGGAAGTGGATCATAGGGTGGGGGAGGGGGCGAAAATTCTGGGAGCCTTGAAGAATGTGTGGAAGTCGAGAACATTATCTCGGAAAGCAAAACTGGGTATGTTTGAAGGAATAGTGGTTCCAACAATGTTGTATGGTTGCGAGACGTGGGCTATGGATAGAGTTGTGCGCAGGAGGATGGATGTGCTGGAAATGAGATGTTTGAGGACAATATGTGGTGTGAGGTGGTTTGATCGAGTAAGTAACGTAAGGGTAAGAGAGATGTGTGGAAATAAAAAGAGCGTGGTTGAGAGAGCAGAAGAGGGTGTTTTGAAATGGTTCGGGCACATGCAGAGAATGAGTGAGGAAAGATTGACCAAGAGAATATATGTGTCGGAGGTGGAGGGAACGAGGAGAAGAGGGAGACCAAATTGGAGGTGGAAAGATGGAGTGAAAAAGATTTTGTGTGATCGGGGCTTGAACATGCAGGAGGGTGAAAGGAGGGCAAGGAATAGAGTGAATTGGAGCGATGTGGTATACCGGGGTTGACGTGCTGTCAGTGGATTGAATCAAGGCATGTGAGGCGTCTGGGGTAAACCATGGAAAGCTGTGTAGGTATGTATATTTGCGTGTGTGGACGTATGTATATACATGTGTATGGGGGTGGGTTGGGCCATTTCTTTCGTCTGTTTCCTTGCGCTACCTCGCAAACGCGGGAGACAGCGGCAAAAAAAAAAAAAAAAAAATATATATATATATATATATATATATATTGGAAAGGATCACAATATGCGCGTGATCAAAATATTCCTATGATTCTACGGGGGAAAATGAAACATGGTAAGTTCCCAAGTGCACTTTCGTGTAATAATCGCATCATCAGGGGAGACATAAGAGAGAAATATAACAGTCAGTTGATATACAACGAAGAGACGTAGCTAGGATAGATAGATAGATAGATAGATTGTGTGTGTGTGTGTGTGTGTGTGTGTGTGTGTATCAGATGTCATCCGCAGTCTATAATGATGTCTCATATGTCCATATTATTTCTCGCTTTATGCACGCAATGACCTTTTCTTTTCTTTCTTCAAAAGATCAGTTGCAAAAACCTTTTTCCAGTCATCCATTTTGATACCATCTTGACAGATAAGCACCCTCTTCAAGTCGTCAAAATCCTTCTTCAGCCTCGACCAAGAGAAGAAGAATAGCTACAGCAGAAACTCAGAGTCGCTGCTGGGATACTTGGCTATGAACACAGAAATGTTAGTTCCTAAGTACTCCAGTATCTGTTATATACGTGCATTGTACACACATACCCCTCCATAGAAAATGAAATACATATAAGATACGTATATTATGGATAGAATGAAAGATCTCATGGAGGTAATCCTGTAGCGAAATATACAAAGGGGGGAGGGGAGAGAGGAGAGGCCTTTCCTTTCTTATGCTTGTAATTGAATTCATCCCCCTGCAGCTTAGATAAGGAGAAAATGGCCAGCGAACTTCGAGAATCGTTCTTGATGAGAAAAGATGGCAGGTTCCCCGACGAAGTCACACCGAGCTTTAGACCAGCTGTGGGGGCGATGATTGAGTCCTGCACTTCCCTCACAACCCGGATCCTCACTGCCATAGCTATTGGCCTCGGTATGAGACATGCATTACGACAACCCTCAGCTTTTCACCCGAGGAGATTTTGACAGATATCCTCAGTTATTTGTTAGTCACACTCACATTATCTGATTTCACTCTCTTAATAAAGTCTCTTATGATCATCAGTGGACGAGTCTGTATTCATAACATGTTTCCCCTTCACGTGCAGATTTGGATCGGGACTTCTTCACCTCGGCCCATAAATGTATGATCAAAAAAGGCAGCATGACTTCCCTGCGTGTCCAACACTACCCTCCCGTCCCAGATGACGTCTCCGAGGATGCCATTCGTTGTGGCGCGCACACAGACTACGGGACGATAACACTACTCTTCCAAGACGATATGGGAGGCCTACAGGTCAGTTGTCGTCTTTTTTTTTTTTGTTTTGTTTTGGTTCAGTCTTTGCTTCGTTTGGTATCCAGGTGATCATTACTTTGTGGGTTCAGCTTAGAAATCTGCTAATGTCACCAGACCCCTTCGTCAAGTTCTGAAATCGTTAGGAGACCTACAGGCCAGGTTTGGCCATCATATAACAGAGGTAGCATAACAGCCACGTATAAATGAGTCAGGATAGTTATGATGTGTGCTGGTCTACAGACGACTTATGCCAAATCATTGAACTGCCGTTTAGTAATGATAGCCTCCAAAAGCTGGTCTGGGTTTAGTAAAAAGAAATTTTGTAAGTTTACGACAACTTCTCAGTCACTGTTTGTTGTCCTGGATAAACCTCAGGTCAAATATATTTTTTTACCTGTTCCTCGTTGGCTTAATGGTCCAAGTCTCATTCCCTTACTCGTGGCAGTTCAGCCAGAGCAGTCCATCAGATATGATGTGTTCTTTCACATAACCTTGGTGAATATCGTCACCTGATGTAGTTACTAAACCGATTTAGTAAGTTATAGCTTAATATAATCGCGTAAAGAATACTGATCGGTTCCAATGATCTAAAATACACTTTAAAAGCTATAGAAACTATTTCATGTAGTATAGACATCTGAGGAGAATTCAATTCGGTATTTCATATCACATAAGACTGAGGATGCTTTCTGCACTCCCAATCACTTGGTTGAACCTTGGGTTCTGTGTGGGGGGGTCTGTGCATCCATACATAACCCTGAAGTAATTCTGAAAAGCTGAATTATATTTTCTTCGAATCCCCGCGCCACCTAGATAGTTCTCACAATATCTACAGCACCAACTGTGCACTTGCTATCCTCACCATTCTCCCGGTGACCCAAGGTGCCCTCACGTCATCGCCAGTGGCCCACGCAGTACACAGCACGTCGTAAGAGGGATTCTCAACACTTCCTTCAAACTGGCAGCTTTGCACAGAGTCTATAACATCCAGATGATAAAGATCTCCACCAGTTCCCAGCGCGTACCATCAGCGGCGCACACAATGTTCAGAGCACTGGAAGTGGTTTGCAACAAGCTTATATAAGGACATGATACCTCCCCGTGGTCTTCAAGCCGCGCCTGTGACTTAGTGATAATAGTACTAACCATAACACACACACACGCTGCTCACAATACTGCCAGAGGATACACAGTGCTGACAGCCAACACATAGAGACATTATGAGCTGCTTACACCATCGCCAGTACCTTTTGTTTATACCAGAGGTAACGCATTCATGTGACTCTTTTGATGTCCAGAAAACAGTTAGGAAATATAATAGGTTGAGGATTGTGCCAAGCCATGCCGAATAATTTGTGTAAATGCCGAGACCCACGTCAAAATCCCCAAGAGAGGAAGACCATAAAGTCCATCAAGTAGGAGAGATTATTAATCGATCTTGCAATTCTGGTGCCATAATGAGATGCTGAATGTTCAAGAAGGTGAGAGCTAAAAAGAAGCTTATAAGACTAATGCAATGAGCATCAAAGGAAAAAAAAAAAGTCATCAAACATCAAATAAGACGAGAAAGCTTCAGCAGTAAGAAAGACAACTCTCCAACCAAGATGACCTCCGCTATGCAGTCATCACAGCTGGAGGCATCTCCGCTGGCGAAGTCAGCGAAGAGATATCAGAGCAAAAGCTCGGCAACTGGTGCCGAAAGAGGCGTTTCGAGAGGGGGATAGAAGACAGACGTGCCCCGTTTGAGAAGAGAGAAGTAAGATCAAAATACCCGAAGTATGTCCTGTGGTTTGTTACAGAGCGTGCGCAAATCCATCATATGCTTGCATAGCGATAACAGTAGCAACTATAACTCACAGACTGCTCAGAATACTAACAGAGAAAGCTCAGTGCTTACAGCCACAGAGACAGGCATTATTCGCACGATACCTTCATTGACATATAAGCTGGTCACAACAACACTGGTGCCTTATACTGTGCTTACAACTCCATCATTTATTTCATAATGTTCGCGTGTCAGTCCCTCACACACACACACACACACACACTTAGTTCGCAACACTACCAGAAGGTCATCGGTATGTGTGCAGTACCAACAGCTCTTCCCTCAGTGCTCACAGATCAAGAACTAGCTCAGTCTATAATTAACACAAGGCTCATAACTCCACTCACGACTCACAACAGCCACTTTGCCAACACAGATTCTTACAAAACCATTTTAGGTCATACGATGCTCACATAGTTGCTCACATACGATGCTCTCCGATAGTTCTCATAATCTGTGCAACAACATCTCGCTCGAGTGACTTATACATCCTGGTGATATGCACGTTGGAGCAGAGACGTTTTGCAGGAGACATACGTAAGGGAGATGGTTTGAGCTAGCGTGCAGCAAGGTGGAATACCACACCTGGGAGTGGAAAGATGATAAAGTCCAAGGTGGTTTTTTGTTTTTTTTTCATTGGTCGGTCATCTGAGGAGGAATGCCTCACTCGATTTGGCATTTCATCATTCTTAACAAACTGGATTAACAGACTGGATTGAGGGAGGCAGGAGAAGGAGGAGGAGGGTGTGTGTCTAGTCTGTGCTGCTATAGTGATATCTTATCCCCTCGCCCACCCCGGCTGACGATAGGTACGTGACCGTGAAGGGAACTGGATCGACGCAGAACCGATTCCAGGCACCATCGTGGTCAACGTGGGCGACCTCCTGCAGTTCTGGACGGCCTATAAATTAATCGCTACGGTCAGTTTGCATCCTTCAGCTCTTACTGTTTGCATTGCTGTTAGCCAGAGTAGGTACTTTTGCATCTACTTCCCCATCATTGAAGTTCTTGATATGTCATATTGTTTACATGTTTTCCTTTATTGGATTATTTGTTATTAGGTGTTTGAATTGTTCTGTGAGATTTTGTTTCTGTTTGGTATGTTTTGTATGAGTTATCTTCTGTCTGAAAGTGTTCGTTTGAGTAACCGTTCTGAAGAGACGAAGCCTCGGCATCTGAATAACTCTCCTATTTCCTTTGAATAAAGACTAGGCTATTTGTTCAAAAGTAAGTTTCCTAAGATATCTAGATGCTACGGTAATGTTTAGTATCTTCATATCCTTGAGAGGTGGTAATGTAGAATATCAAAGGAGATAGAACTCTTGCCCCATTTATAATAGAGATATGAAAACATCTTACTTTTCCCAAGGCTAGAGAGGTAAAAATCTAAATAAATAGATAAATATATATATATATATATATCATAGAACATACAAACCTCCAACAGCCAGGATCGAACCCGGGACTCCAGTGCAACAGGTGGGAGCGCTACCGCTAAGCTATGATCATAGGCGATCATAGCCTAGCGGTAGCGCTCCCGCCTGTTGCACAGGGGTCCTGGGTTCGATCCTGGCTGTTGGAGCTTTTGCATGTTCTGTGAAGGTGCGCGTTCATGTGCACTTTGTTCGTATATATATATATATATATATATATATATGTATATGGTGGTAGAGACGGATGAATTCACAAAGTAAAATGAACCAGTGAGTCCAATATGTTTACAGACGCACCGGGTGTTGATCCCCAGCCAGGGACTTCGACGAAAGACATCCCGGCTGTCGATATCGTTCTTCGTCAACCCAGACGACCAAGTGCTTGTCAAACCACCAGATGGCTCCTCCGCCTCTCATGAACCCATCGTGACACTGGACTACCTCCTCAAGAAAGTGGCACAGTACTGAGGAGGACGAAGATTCTGCCTTTCTTCATAAAACTCCAGTTGAACCAAGTCTTGACTCCAGCGCTCACCAGATAGATTCGAAGTCGTGTCCAAAAGGTTTAAGATGCATTCGCACTAGATGATTCGTGAGCCATATCTTCTTGGCTCAATGAGAACTACTTTGCTTTTGAAGCTGTCTTGGGTTTGTTTAGATGATTTTGAATAGGCTGGTTCCCTCCCCTCCCCCCCTTTTTTTTTCTTAAGTCTTTGGCCCAAGAGGTAGCGTCTCTTTTACCTCTCTCTCTCGTCCAACGATCATGCGTTCGAACTCTTATTTGGTAGGGGATGGTACGTTACATACGCGGGAAACGGCGATTAGAAAGTATGAAAAAATTCATATATATATATATATATATATATATATATATATATATATGTGTGTGTGTATGATAGAGAGAGAGACAGACAGAGAGGGGGGGTAGAACTTGACCAGTGGGTTCTCGAGCCCATAACCCATGGGCGACAGATGAGGAACCTGCTTGTAAGCTACTCTTGGGCCACCGAACCACAAGAAAACACCCGCCTATCCAACTATTTGCTAATGGGGAGACAGACTACTTCAAAAGAAAAGGTAATTAATTACATGGTCATCGGGTATACCCATGACCTAATTGCAGCTATTACCAAGTGATATATCGCATATTGCCTTACTGCAGTTTTCTTGATGTTGCTTTGAAGTATTCATATGTTCATCATTACTGGCTATATACGTAGTGTTACGTCCTTACGAGCATATATATCTTATTTTTCGTACTTGATCGTTGTTCCCTTGATTAGCAAAGTAGCGCCAGGAACTGACAAAGGAAGGCCACATCCGCTCACATTCATTCTCTAACTCTCGTGTGAAATGTACCGAAACCCCAGCTCCCTATCCACATCTTGGCTCCACAGATCTTTCCATGGTTTACCCCCAGACGCTTCACATGCCTTGGTTCAGTCCATTGACAGCACCTCCACCCTTGTATACCACATTGTTCCTATTCACCCTATCCCGTTCACCTTCCTGCATGTTCAGTCCCCGATCACTCAAAATCATTTCCACTCCATACTTCCATTTCCAATTTGGTCCACCAGCTCACGTTGTTCCATACACTTCTGACATATATATCCTTTTTGTCAACCTTTCTTCACTCATTCTCTATATATGTCCAAACTTTATCAGCACACCCTTATCAGCTATCTCAATCACACCTTTTCATTTCCACACACCTCTCTTATCCTTTCATTATTTACTCGACGAAACCACATCTCGCCACATAATGTCCTCAGACATCTTAGTCCCAGCGTACTCGCCTTCCTCCGCACAATCATATCTATAGCCCATGCCTTGCATTTATATAGTAAAGCAGGGACTCCTATACCTTCAATCATACCCATTTTCGCCCTTCCATAAAACGATTTCTCTTCTCACACAATCTTTAGTGCTCTCAGAGTCTTCGACCCCTCATCCACCCAAGGATTTATTTCCGCTTCCATGGTTCCATTTGCTGTCCACTCCCAGGTATCTAAAACACTTATTTTTCTCCCATTCTTCTCACACTCCAGCTAACCTGTCCCTCAACTTAACTAAACCTCATAACCTTGCTCTGATTCACATTCACTCTCAACTTCCTCCTTTCACACCCTCTCGCAAACTCAGTCACCAACTTCTGCAGCTTCACACTCGAATTTGTCACTAGTGCTGTATCATCAGCAAACGACAACTGACTCATTTCCCAGGCTCTCTCGTCCCCTACTGACTGCATGCTCTCCCCGCTCTCTAAGACTTGCATTTACTTTCCTCACCACCCCATCCATAAACAAATCAAACAACCATTGTGACATCACACACTCCTGCCATAGACAAACCTTCACTTGGAACCAATGACTCTCCTCTCTTCCTACTCCTATACATGCCTTACACCCTTAGTGAAAACTTCTCACTGCTTCTAGCAGCTTTCCTCACACACCATATATTCTTAAAACCTTCCACAAGGCATCTCTACCAACCCTCTCATAGGCTTTCTCCAAATCCGTAAACGCAACATACGCGCACACATTCTTTTATAACAAGCATCTGACCCACACATCCTTGTTGCTGGTGGTGGTCAGACCCAGAGACAAAACATGCACTTAGGGGCGGTACATGTGGGTCGGTCAGAGGCTAAGCCAAGCATTGATTCTATGATGATGATTACGGTCTTGAAACCTACTGTTGTTAACACTCGCCTTTATCCTCTTTGTTTACATACAATGGCACAATATATGCATTCCGCCAATGCTCAGGCACTTCACCATGACCCATGAATATAGCGCAAATCCTCGCCAGCCAATCAACATCACAACCTGATACCAGTTCTCCCTTTGCCCTCTTCAACAATGATTCTATATGTTCTCTTGTTTTTCGCACTTTAGTAACCTCCTACCAAAACATCTTCACATTTCCCCTGAAAGTTTAGTGGTACTCGCGCACCGCAACTCTTATTTGCCCATTTTTTTTTTCAACTCCCTCTGCTTTCTCCCATTTATACCCCAATCGTTTGTTCTCCTTTTCTGTAATCGCCCAAACGCCTCCCTTTACTCTTTCACTAACAACTTTACTTCCTCATTTACCCACTCCACTACCTGCCCACATTTCGCGTACCACATGCATGTGTCGCCAAAAGTCTAGTACCTCAGTGCTCCTGAATGGAGTCGCCAAGTAAAACGCAACTTGTGAACACTTCATAAGTCTTATGACTCGTTCTACTGGTACTAGGAAGAAGAAGATCATGAAAGGAAAAGTGTGTGTAGTTCACTGGCACTTTTATAATAGTGGTACGTCCTTAATTAGGTTTTCTGTATAGTCCACCTGTCTGTACTGCCTGATGTTGATGGATATCAGAGGATCCACGTACATGCATCATGACATCCTTTGGCGCCTTTTACATCCGCCTGTTACGTGAATGTGATGAATGTGTCCATAAAACCATTGTTGGTGGATTCAGCTAAGTAGATGTGTAGATTAGGATTAAGTTATATACTTTATGTGAATGGGGGCAGACAGTGTGAATTGTGTGCATGGGTATACATATATGTGTCTGTGTATGTATATATATATGTGTACATTGAGATGTATAGGTATGTATATTTGCGTGTGTGGACGTGCGTGTGTGTATACATTGTGTATGGGGGTGGGTTGGGCCATTTCTTTCGTCTGTTTCCTTGCGCTACCTCGCAAACGCGGGAGACAGCGACAAAGCAAAATAAAATAAATAAATAAATATATATATATATATTCCAATTCAAAATTAGTGTTTATCCTACTATCCCTTTATGCTCCGTGAGTTCCATGTATACTTCCACCACACCTGGAAATAAGACATAATTCCATATTGACTGATTTACAGCTCCAGCGTCCTTGTAGCGCATTTCTCTCATGAATCAATGACTCGTTTCTCACAGGACTGGATGTATCGTACCAAAAATACGATAACCCTTCAACGGAGGTACGGGTCCTGGAAGCGTTCACTTTTCACAAAGGTCTTCAGTCTCGAACATACAGCATCTCTGGATTACGTCAGCCTTATCGGGGATGAGATGAGGTTTTTGAGAGCCACAGGTTTGGACGCGAGTGAATCATCCAATCTTGGAGGTGGGTGATGGTAGTGGAGGGAGGGAATGATGAGTTCACATTGCTAAGCACTTCTTCAGGTATGTTTTTTTTCTTTTTGGTTTCATGTCAAGAAGCCAAGAAAGGACCTGCCATACGGAGAGAGAGAGAGAGAGAAAGAGAGAGAGAGAGAGAGATGCTTGAAGGGTAGGGATACTACTCAGGACCATTCAGACAGCTGACAGCTGTTTATCATATGGTATTTCTTGCCACCCATCGAACAGCTGATCTTACGAAGGGACTCCATGAACAGTGAGGTATGTGTGTGTGTGTTTGTAGAGGGATGACCACACTGGTTGTCGTGGCAGCGTAGGGTCGGGTCCTTGGGGAGGTGGGTGGATGGTGGTGGTAGAAGGTAGGGGAGAATGGGAGTTCATATGGGCTACCTAGTATCTGGGGGTTATAGGGTTGAACCAGATGGAGAGGGAGACGGGGTTAAGGAGCCCTCGTCGCTGCGATAGTGTCACAACACTAGAGAGACTTGGATACACATACACGTGCCAAGTTATTGATAAGGGAACAGTATCTAACACCACACAAGGTGAGGTATGTTACGAACTTGTTGACCATACACTATGACTTTGTACTCCTGAGTGTCCATATGTTGATGGTACTGCGACGTTTGGCATGAACTTCCAGGAACTGTGTGTGCGTGCGTGTATGTGTGTGTCTTTTCACCAGGAGTGTTGTACTTGAAGATAACTCCTTAATCTAACTTGGATTTGCCACTCCATAGCATCTTGGTGTATTTTCTATAATCGCTGGATTGTGAATCTTACTCATTCTACTGTGTATCAAGATTCCTACCATCACTATTGTATAATGAGAACTGTAAAAGTCAACTCCGGCTCTCTCTCTCTCTCCATCGCTCCCCTGTCGTAGTTACGGAAATGGGTAAGAAATGCGGAGAAAAAGGATGAATGGCCCTAGTTAGGTGGTAAATACACCGAATATGGATGATCACTAAAGGGAAAAGGATAGGTTTAGTACAGCTCATATGGCAGGGGACCTGAGACAGAGAGAGAACCGTGAGAAAAGTCAAGGAAAGAGAGTGGCATCCAAGAGAACAATGGGAGGGAGGAGAACCTGGCACACACACACACAACGTGCCTGGCGATCCTTCACACACACACACAACGTGCCTGGCGATCCTTCACACACACACACAACGTGCCTGGCGATCCTTCACACACACACACACACACACACAACGTGCCTGGCGATCCTTCACACACACACACAACGTGCCTGGCGATCCTTCACACACACACACAACGTGCCTGGCGATCCTTCACACACACACACAACGTGCCTGGCGATCCTTCACACACACACACAACGTGCCTGGCGATCCTTCACACACACACACACAACGTGCCTGGCGATCCTTCACACACACACACAACGTGCCTGGCGATCCTTCACACACACACACAACGTGCCTGGCGATCCTTCACACACACACACAACGTGCCTGGCGATCCTTCACACACACACACAACGTGCCTGGCGATCCTTCACACACACACACAACGTGCCTGGCGATCCTTCACACACACACACAACGTGCCTGGCGATCCTTCACACACACACACAACGTGCCTGGCGATCCTTCACACACACACACAACGTGCCTGGCGATCCTTCACACACACACACAACGTGCCTGGCGATCCTTCACACACACACACAACACACACACACACACAACACACACACACACAACGTGCCTGGCGATCCTTCACACACACACACAACGTGCCTGGCGATCCTTCACACACACACACAACGTGCCTGGCGATCCTTCACACACACACACAACGTGCCTGGCGATCCTTCACACACACACACAACGTGCCTGGCGATCCTTCACACACACACACAACACACACACACACAACGTGCCTGGCGATCCTTCACACACACACACAACGTGCCTGGCGATCCTTCACACACACACACAACGTGCCTGGCGATCCTTCACACACACACACAACGTGCCTGGCGATCCTTCACACACACACACAACGTGCCTGGCGATCCTTCACACACACACACAACGTGCCTGGCGATCCTTCACACACACACACAACGTGCCTGGCGATCCTTCACACACACACACACACAACGTGCCTGGCGATCCTTCACACACACACACAACGTGCCTGGCGATCCTTCACACACACACACAACGTGCCTGGCGATCCTTCACACACACACACAACGTGCCTGGCGATCCTTCACACACACACACAACGTGCCTGGCGATCCTTCACACACACACACAACGTGCCTGGCGATCCTTCACACACACACACAACGTGCCTGGCGATCCTTCACACACACACACAACGTGCCTGGCGATCCTTCACACACACACACAACGTGCCTGGCGATCCTTCACACACACACACACACACACAACACACACACACACACACACACAACGTGCCTGGCGATCCTTCACACACACACACACAACGTGCCTGGCGATCCTTCACACACACACACAACGTGCCTGGCGATCCTTCACACACACACACAACGTGCCTGGCGATCCTTCACACACACACACAACGTGCCTGGCGATCCTTCACACACACACACAACGTGCCTGGCGATCCTTCACACACACACACACACAACGTGCCTGGCGATCCTTCACACACACACACAACGTGCCTGGCGATCCTTCACACACACACACAACGTGCCTGGCGATCCTTCACACACACACACAACGTGCCTGGCGATCCTTCACACACACACACAACGTGCCTGGCGATCCTTCACACACACACACAACGTGCCTGGCGATCCTTCACACACACACACACACACAACGTGCCTGGCGATCCTTCACACACACACACAACGTGCCTGGCGATCCTTCACACACACACACAACGTGCCTGGCGATCCTTCACACACACACACAACGTGCCTGGCGATCCTTCACACACACACACAACGTGCCTGGCGATCCTTCACACACACACACAACGTGCCTGGCGATCCTTCACACACACACACAACGTGCCTGGCGATCCTTCACACACACACACAACGTGCCTGGCGATCCTTCACACACACACACAACGTGCCTGGCGATCCTTCACACACACACACAACGTGCCTGGCGATCCTTCACACACACACACAACGTGCCTGGCGATCCTTCACACACACACACAACGTGCCTGGCGATCCTTCACACACACACACAACGTGCCTGGCGATCCTTCACACACACACACACAACGTGCCTGGCGATCCTTCACACACACACACAACGTGCCTGGCGATCCTTCACACACACACACAACGTGCCTGGCGATCCTTCACACACACACACAACGTGCCTGGCGATCCTTCACACACACACACACACACAACGTGCCTGGCGATCCTTCACACACACACACAACGTGCCTGGCGATCCTTCACACACACACACAACGTGCCTGGCGATCCTTCACACACACACACACAACGTGCCTGGCGATCCTTCACACACACACACACAACGTGCCTGGCGATCCTTCACACACACACACAACGTGCCTGGCGATCCTTCACACACACACACAACGTGCCTGGCGATCCTTCACACACACACACAACGTGCCTGGCGATCCTTCACACACACACACAACGTGCCTGGCGATCCTTCACACACACACACACACAACGTGCCTGGCGATCCTTCACACACACACACAACGTGCCTGGCGATCCTTCACACACACACACACACACAACGTGCCTGGCGATCCTTCACACACACACACAACGTGCCTGGCGATCCTTCACACACACACACAACGTGCCTGGCGATCCTTCACACACACACACAACGTGCCTGGCGATCCTTCACACACACACACACAACGTGCCTGGCGATCCTTCACACACACACACAACGTGCCTGGCGATCCTTCACACACACACACAACGTGCCTGGCGATCCTTCACACACACACACACAACGTGCCTGGCGATCCTTCACACACACACACAACGTGCCTGGCGATCCTTCACACACACACACACACAACGTGCCTGGCGATCCTTCACACACACACACAACGTGCCTGGCGATCCTTCACACACACACACAACGTGCCTGGCGATCCTTCACACACACACACAACGTGCCTGGCGATCCTTCACACACACACACAACGTGCCTGGCGATCCTTCACACACACACACAACGTGCCTGGCGATCCTTCACACACACACACAACGTGCCTGGCGATCCTTCACACACACACACACAACGTGCCTGGCGATCCTTCACACACACACACACACACACACAACGTGCCTGGCGATCCTTCACACACACACACACACAACGTGCCTGGCGATCCTTCACACACACACACACACAACGTGCCTGGCGATCCTTCACACACACACACAACGTGCCTGGCGATCCTTCACACACACACACAACGTGCCTGGCGATCCTTCACACACACACACAACGTGCCTGGCGATCCTTCACACACACACACACAACGTGCCTGGCGATCCTTCACACACACACACAACGTGCCTGGCGATCCTTCACACACACACACACAACGTGCCTGGCGATCCTTCACACACACACACACCACACACACACACACACAACGTGCCTGGCGATCCTTCACACACACACACAACGTGCCTGGCGATCCTTCACACACACACACAACGTGCCTGGCGATCCTTCACACACACACACACAACACACACACACACACACACAACGTGCCTGGCGATCCTTCACACACACACACAACGTGCCTGGCGATCCTTCACACACACACACAACGTGCCTGGCGATCCTTCACACACACACACAACGTGCCTGGCGATCCTTCACACACACACACACAACGTGCCTGGCGATCCTTCACACACACACACAACGTGCCTGGCGATCCTTCACACACACACACAACGTGCCTGGCGATCCTTCACACACACACACAACGTGCCTGGCGATCCTTCACACACACACACAACGTGCCTGGCGATCCTTCACACACACACACAACGTGCCTGGCGATCCTTCACACACACACACAACGTGCCTGGCGATCCTTCACACACACACACAACGTGCCTGGCGATCCTTCACACACACACACAACGTGCCTGGCGATCCTTCACACACACACACAACGTGCCTGGCGATCCTTCACACACACACACAACGTGCCTGGCGATCCTTCACACACACACACAACGTGCCTGGCGATCCTTCACACACACACACACAACGTGCCTGGCGATCCTTCACACACACACACACAACGTGCCTGGCGATCCTTCACACACACACACAACGTGCCTGGCGATCCTTCACACACACACACACACACACAACGTGCCTGGCGATCCTTCACACACACACACAACGTGCCTGGCGATCCTTCACACACACACACAACGTGCCTGGCGATCCTTCACACACACACACACACACACACACACACACACACACACACAACGTGCCTGGCGATCCTTCACACACACACACACACACAACGTGCCTGGCGATCCTTCACACACACACACAACGTGCCTGGCGATCCTTCACACACACACACAACGTGCCTGGCGATCCTTCACACACACACACACACAACGTGCCTGGCGATCCTTCACACACACACACAACGTGCCTGGCGATCCTTCACACACACACACAACGTGCCTGGCGATCCTTCACACACACACACAACGTTCCTGGCGATCCTTCACACACACACACACACACACACACACACACACACACACACACACACACACACACACACACACACACACACACACAACGTGCCTGGCGATCCTTCACACACACACACACACACACACACACAACGTGCCTGGCGATCCTTCACACACACACACAACGTGCCTGGCGATCCTTCACACACACACACACACACACACACACAAAAAGCTAAGTCATAAGATGGTTCAATACCTCACATCTCTCTCTGGGATGACTGTAATTCTTTTCTTTTTTTTACGGGACTTCGTTTCGCGGGAATAGATACGATATTATCACTTAGGCTCTGATGTATATACCTGCTCCTTCTTTGGTCAATTTTACCCGTGCGTGCGTGTCGCTTTGCATCACCTATATCATTTTCATTTATGTACATGTCCTTGTGTCATATATATATATATTGATCACAGGACATCCATTCGACCCTTTCTCGCAACCACATACCTGGTGAGCGATTGCAAGTGTGCTTTGTTGAAACTGCTGACTAGCACTAAAAAATATTCTTTCATACTATTCGCCATTTCCCGCATTAGCAAGGTAGCGTTAAGAACAGAGGACTGGGCCTTTGAGGAAATATCCTCACCTGGCCCCCTTCTCTGTTCTTTCTTTTGGAAAATTAAAAAAGAATGAGAGGGGAGGATTTCCAGCCACCCGCTCCCTTCCCTTTTAGTCGCCTTCTACGACACGCAGGGAATACGTGGGAAGTATTCTTTCTCCCCTATCCCCAGGGATATATATATATATATATATATATATATCAGTACGTGGAATGGAAACTCATCATTGTCTGAAGAATGGTACCATGAGGAGGCGAATGGAATGCCATCATCCCACGGAAACAAAAACACAAAGGCTGGCCTCACTGAGAGTGGTGTTTAGGGGGACCTGATTGTGGTGGGGGAAGGACGGTTTACCTGTTCAGACCCAGGTAGAATAATATACTTCAAAAACCTCAACTCTGAATGAAGTGTAAAGGAAGAAAATAAGATAATCAGTATCTTAGGTGTAACGTCTTGTGATGCTGTAGCTAGGGAACACGAAGTGAGGCATGTGTAGGTATGTATTCGAGCTGAACTTGGTCAGTAATCTTTGAGAGAATTGCGTCACAAATGAACATCTGTGGTTCGGCAGTGCGCAGGTTGAACCTAACAGTAGCGTGTGATCTGATACTCGTTCATGATATTCAAACCTATACGGGGAGTCAATCCCAGTGTTTATCCTTCATCTCATCAAAAGTGAAAGTTTTTTTTCCCCATATATCATTTTGAACCTCTTAAATTTTTTTGTGAGACACAGGTTTTCAGCAGTAATTAGTGGACTATAAAGGTGAAAAAGAGAGGGGAAAAAAAAAAACAGGATCCCTTCAGATTGATCCATATAAACTGAAGAACATAAGAGTAACGACAAACGTTATGTGGAATACATTTCGTAATATCTGACGTAAATCGTCGACATCATTCCAACAGGAAACAGATGCTGGACTCTGCAAGTATCCCCCACCACACCTGTAGCTCACACCTGACCTTCTGCTGTATAATTAGCCTGGGTGTTGTGGGGTGAGGCCAAGGTCTTGGCAGCTAGACAAGGTTGCGCTGTAATAACCCATACGTAACAAGTTTTTTTTTTTTTAGAACAAGAGAGGTCAGATATCACAGACAACTGTGGTGTGGTGGCCACATTAGCAGAAGTGTGGCCACATGAGCAGAAGTGGTATCAAGCAGACACTGCTGTCTCTCTTTGACAGTTTTATGAGAGACGATTTGATGGACTTTTTCTTTTTCTTGGCCTTTTTTTTTTCCACGTTACTGTGAAACATTGATCTGGTCGTCCGCTTGGACTTTACCCGAACTTTTTTGGATGCACTTCACAGGGTTATAGAACTTAATGACAGTAGAAAGACCTCATTGTCAAAGAATGTTGTTTCAATAGTAGTCTTAATGAAACCCATTATAAGAAAAGGAAAATCTAGGATCAAGGTAGGATCATGTTTTACCTTGACGTCTGACCTTTCAGTGTAGGCATTCCTAAGACTGCAGTCACCTCGCTGCATCTCAGATTCAGTAGCTCACCTGCAGTTTTTTGTCTCTTGCTGTTGGCCCTTTTTTAATAGCATTACTTTATCATGCTTCCTCAAGTGAGTGAGGTTGACTTGCTCATGACGCTTGTCTTCACATGAGTTTGATAAATGCCATGTCTGGCTTAAAATGATTTCGTTGTCTCTGTCCTTGAAGTAGGTTTTGACACTGGCTAATCTGTGGCTTCAGTCTTCCTCACTTCCCTTCGAGCATGATTTTGTGGTGATGTGTGGTGATCTTCACAATGATCGCTCATGCAACTGAATTTCTTTTATGTGTATCTTGAGAGGTGGTACTTATAGTCCAGTCTGAGTTCAATCACTCCTTGTCTGAATATCTGTATATTTTGTCTAGAAGTGGACTTCCTTAACCACACTTTTGACCTGTGACAGAGCGTCCAACTCGACTGGTGTTATGTCACAATCGTGGCTGTATTAAGTTCCATTCATGTGGTGACATTTTTGCGTATGGCCGGAGACTCCTCAGTCATGTTACATAAATAGCCAAAGAACAATATTATCGACCTTACGAGTGAACCATTATCAACTCCATTAAGTAAGACTGTTTACTCATCAAAGGCACCTCTGTCCTCTTCCAGTTAGATGGCCTTCGGTCCATCAAAAGAGCTCTAAATTCAATCCTGCCTGAAGTCTTGTTATCATTTTAACCATCTCTATACCGGAGGGTGTATCAGAGAGTTTCCGGCAGCCTACCAACATTCCGTTCAACCACGCAATCTGTCTGTCTTTTCTCTCCTTCATTTTCGTGCCTGTGATTTTTTTCTGTGGATGATATTTTTAATAGATATTCATATAAGTCTTCGTGAGTGATCCATTACCTAAATGATTTTCTGAACATCGTCTTTAGTGCCTCATCGCCCTAAGGGTCCAATATGTTCCCTGGGCATTCTAGTTCTTTCATAAATCCGGCTGAATCTTGTCTAATGATTTCGAAGCATCCTATGGTCGCATTCGTAACTCAGGTTGTGTCTGCTGCAGTGGTCTAAGAACTGTGGGGTCTTGCTATCACTAGTAGCGATCTGTGATCTTAGAAACGTTGCTCGGAAAGTCAAATAGAAAGTATATGATTCACGCCAAGAAACTTTTTTTTTTTCCAAGAACTACCGAGAAGGAATGAAGGTGAAATCATGGAAGACATTGACACTGCCAGACGAGACTTGCGAAAGGTCACGAAGGAACTAGACTATTACGAGACGCCTGGCCTACATGGTACCTCGTCCCACTTACTCAAGTGGTATAACCCTTGATATACCGAGAGCCTCTTTAGGAACCCATGCGAAGATGTACTAATGTTAAGGGAGGGGAAGAGAGCAATGTTATACCCATATCTAAGAAATAAGACAGGAACACTGGGCTAAACTTCAGCCAAACTAAGACAGACCTAGCGAAGACAAGAATAGTGGGCTGAACTTCACCTAGCTAAGACAGCCTAGCTAAGATAGGAATAGTGGGGTTACACTTCAGCCTAGCATCAACTGACAAGCGTGGTCCGTAAACACAGAAGTGCACTTGAGTAGGAGAACGACCCAAGTAAGAGGCAGCGTGACCTGAGGGAGAGAACAGGCAATGTACAGCAAATACCATGAAGGTACTACGCTTTGCGACAGTGGTCAGGTGTTGACACTACCCCCAACATGAGACTGGTTGAGAAGCTGAAGTTCGAGACGGACACCAGATTCATTCCAAAGGGAAGCAGAGGACGCAAGTCAGAAGTCTCGTCGCCCTTGCTATTATCTCTTATCTGTGTTAACAAGTCGCCAGGAAGACTCGTAATGATGAAGGCGGCTAAAACAACGAAGATATTAGTAGTAGTCTGAGTTATTGTGGAACCCCTTACAGAACCTTAGCCTAGAGTCAGTGTATATAGGTTCTGGAGTCAGTGTATATAGGTTCTAGAGTCAATGTATATAGGTTCTAGAGTCAGTGTATGTAGGTTCTAGAGTCAGTGTATATAGGTTCTAGGGTCATTGTATATAGGTTCTAGAGTCAGTGTATATAGTTTCTAGAGTCAGTGTAAATAGGTTCGACTGGAGGGCGATAACAACTGGAAGAGAAAGAAGGGAGCCAGACTGTTGTATGGAGAGGACCACAGTTTTTGACCCGTCCTCTCTAGAGCATATGAAATACATAGAAGAAGAAAGGTAGCAGAAATCCCACCACCCTGTACACAAGAGCAGCCTACCTGATGAAAGAAAACAATCTCTTTTACTCAAACGTAGTTATTTGTAACTTACTGACTAAAATGTAATTGTTGAATCTCATCGGTTGAGCGATTATATCGCTTTGGTTTTTAATGGCATTGGGAGACAGTACATTTACATTTTATTTAACCTTTGCTTATCAAGAAGAATGTTTCCATATTTTGTTTACCCCTCGAGCGTTCCAGTATATCCAGTCCATCTCCCTGTGGCTGACTGAAATCTCCAGTTATCAGACATCTTCCCCTGCGTCTCTCACAGCAAGTTGTCCCGTCTCCTTCACAAGTTTGGTTGTCCCTTCGTCAGAGCCAGTAGAATCCTCGTTCTAAGTCTATCAGATCTATCTTTTTAAGACGGTATACAATCAGTATGACGCGGTGATCTCTGTGAGTCAATATTCTTCTCTTTATATACCGCTTAAACATATCATTTTCTATGAGAACATCCTCTTGACATTTTCTTTATTATGAGAACCACATCCCCTCCTCCCTCCGACTTCCGTTTTCATCCTTTCTGTCAGGGACTGACATATATGTTGGGTCTACCTTCCAGCTGAGCTTATCTTCAACAACATATGTTGGGTCTATCTTCTGGCTGGCTGAGCTTCGCTTCAACAACATATGTTGGCCTACCTTCTGGCTGAGCTGAGCTTCAACAACATATATTGGGTCTACCTTCTGGGTGAACTTCGCTACAACAACATATGTTGGTCTATTGGCTCTCTGAGCTTCGCTTCAACAACATATGTTGGTCTACCTTCTGGCTGAGCTTCGCTTCAACAACATATGTTGGTCTATTGGCTCTCTGAGCTTCGCTTCAACAACATATGTTGGTCTTTTGGCTCTCTGAGCTTCACTTCAACAACGTATGTTGGCCTACCTTCTCGCTGAGCTTCGCTTCAACAACATATGTTGTGACGATTATTGATGTTCCTCCAACGAAAATCTTTGGATTTCACTTCTCTGCTATATGCCACCAGCCCTTACAAACTGCATTAGCAAACTGAATTATAAGTTTGGCTTTAACAACCTTCTCTCTCCACTGTTATCATGGTGTTACAGAGATCATATCTTATTGTATTTTCATGTCTATATTGTCTTGCATGATTCATTCTCAGATTTTAGCACCTCGTCCCTCTGTCTTTCCTATTATTAGGTCATATTAAGCTTTTAAATGAACTGGAAGCTTGTGCTTATCTTCCACATGGGAGGTAAGCTTTACAGTCTTGCTGACCTCAAAGTATTCAACGTAAGTTGTCCTTTTCTTTTCCCCGTCTGTCTGTATTTTTTTCTCCTTCGATTGAATGTGATATCTTCACACATATCTGAATCGCTACCTCTCTATCTCTCTCTCTCTCTCTCTCTTTCTCTGTGTGTGTGTGTGTGTGTGTGTGTGTGTGTGTAGGAACCACTTACGTGTATGCTAACCCTGTGTCAGACAGAAGGGAAACTGTGCATTTCATCATACCAGAAGTAGTAGCGAGGGCTGAAGGACACACCACCACCACCACCACCACCACCGACTAAGAGCGTTGGAAATGGAGGAACGTTCGCTGGTGTATGATAGTAGTGGACTTAACTAACTTATGACGGGGGAAATCATGTGGGAGATCAAGGTTAGGTTCAGGACCTCAGGAGGGCTTGGGTAACACGCGACCTTACACACACACACACACACACACACACACACATGGGTGTCTGACTCACTCGCACATACCCATGGCTTACATCACTTGCAAGGCAAAAAAGAAAACGATAGATCACTCCGGCAGAAACAAGAGGGTGAGGGTGAACTGCATAAGATACATGTAGGGTACGTCTCTACGAAATATATATATATATAGTTCTAAGATTAGTGGAGCTCAAGGCTCACAAAAAAGGAACCTATGTAATTGTTGATTATCTCTGATCCCCATTACCAAAATTGGAAAGCAAAAAAAATGTCTCGTTTTTCTATTGTTATATTATGATTAATGTCGTGATGTTTTGAGATGTAACTTAGGTATTCTGATCCCAAAATGATAGGAGATAACATGGACTGTGTGATACAGTAGCAACAGTACTGAACAACACCGAAAACGTCAATAGTGCGTTTAAACGTCAAATGGAAGTCCATACTCACTAATATGCGTTGTTGGACACATAATGGGAGCACTTTAAGGCAAAATGAGTGTGTGTGTGTGTGTGTGTGTGTGTGTGTGGGGTCCTACAAGCAAATTGGGCCTTTAGTGCCACTAATTAGATATGTATAAACGCTTAGTGTGTTTCCAGGCACCGACGTGGATGCGAGTGATTGCAAAAAGGTAAACAGGATTGTTAGAGGTTTGTCATCACAATAAGCAATACCCAGATTAGACACTTCTGTATTGTATATAGTCACATGCCATGCGGACGAGCGAACAGTTTGCTTGCATTTGCTTCATTTATTCACGTATGCATTTGTTGTGTGGGGGTGGAGTATTTGTGCGAGTTTTTGCACTGTGTGTTGTGTTTATCCGTGCGTGTAGAGGATTTCCTTGCGTTGTTCTGTGTTGCCTTCGGGAAAATTGTAAGTTTTGTAATATTCATTTCTATTTTCTTTTCCGTGTGTGTTGTTATTCTTTAGGCAATGTAGCGTCACTGGAATATGATGTTACGCGTTACAGTGACGTTAGAGAAGCGTTAGCTCATGTATCCCTGTATGGATACTTGTATTTAAGTGAATGTTGATATTAACTCTGTTGTCAGACGTACATTTTGTAGGGACACTGACGTCCCGGCGTTGTCTTTGTGGCCAAAGGCGGGACAACACGCCGGTGGCCAGTGTGGCCCAGTGGGCCGGGGACAGTCCTTGAAATTCAGCATTGTTACAGAAAGTTGTGAAAATGGTGTAACTGTACCGACTTTATCTGTTGAATAAGTGACTTGTTTTGTCGCCAAAGACATCCAGCGCGACACCACTTCCCGTAACATTACAATAACTGTTTTCATGTCAGCTGGTGAAGCAATCCAGTTGCTCATGTGTTTTTGTTTTTTTTCACGTTGGAGGATCCATTCACGGACGTAAGTCCACATGAAGGCCGGGCCTTGATTGAAATATAGAGAGAATGATGAAACGTAAAAAGAAAAGACAAGGGGAAAGTTCTTACGAATTTTTGAAAAAAAAGTGAAACATTTGTCTTTTGAAATGTGCCACGTCTTAGTTACTGGGTAAGACATGAGAAGGTCGAGAATTCCAAAGCTTCGACGTGTAGGGAAAAAAGCAGATGTCAAAACGGCCCACTCTTGAGTTGCTGATAGCCACACAATAATCGTATAAAATACCCCTCCGCTGATTATACCACACAATGTCACTGAATCTGTCTTTATTGCTAATACTAAGAACTTTAATTTGTCCCCAAGCAATTTTAGAGCCCATCGTAGCATTAACCAAATCATTATGAGAGAATTGACAAAACACGAAAACATAAAAAAAAAGTTGTTCATGATACACCCAGCTACCCCGCCACCTGACCCACCTTAATCACTCTCGCTTACAAGGGCTACGACCAGACATAGCAGACAGTGCTTGGCCTAGAAAGATTAGCGTTGGACGGAGGGAACCAGGTGTGTGTGTGTGTGTGTGTGTGTGTGTGTGTGTGTGTGTGTGCGTGTGTGTATCAAACAACGGTATAACAGACATTATGCAAAAGTTACTTATGGTTGGTCATTATAGCCTTCAGCTGAAGCGGATCCGCTTCGGCTGTACGTTGTGCACGTACGACCTATTCGACATAAATTCATATCAAACTATATAAGCTTAATCAACCAAAGCTGAAGCTCAAACAAGAGACGAAGATGAAGACACAGGACTAGGATCTGTATACAGGCTGAGAATTATAGACATGGAACGAAGGTGTGGACAGAGGACGAATATGTGGACAAAGGACATATTGGGCGTGGACACAGGACGAGGGCTTAAACACAACGTGGACTTCAGTTGAGGGTTGTGCGTGATGCAACATAATAAGGCAAATGTTCCCAGAAACTGAAGGGGGGTCAGACTGCTTCCAGAAGTCTTTTACAATATATTCAAGATATTCAGTCGGGTGCTTATAGGATAAATATTTCTATAAAAAGAAATATTCAGTCCATGAAAGTTAAGGTAAACATTCTAGCTAAACGAACATGAGAGCACCTTATAAGTGAAATAAAATAACACAAGATTCAAAGTTCATTCGTACGTCTTAAAGACATGTGACAGTTCGAAAACGTCACATAAGGTTTCTGAATCTATTAGGGTTCACTAGCAGTACTGTATCACCGATCCAAATTAAAGACGCTTGAATCAGAAGGCATGGATAACTACCACGTTCTACAGTCACTTATAACATTAGCATGCTTCTCACGGCATTTTGCCTGCTGCAGCAGACGCCGACGGTGGCAATGCAGGGATCCCACGGTTCCTCAGGACATCATCTACAGAACCAGATGGGAAAGGCGATGGTGAGAACACCCTTTGATGGCAGCGATGAGGATGGCAACATGCGAAGGCGGTGGTGGCCGTTGACGCTCCACTTGATGGCCGAACTTCGATGCTTTGGGCAACAGACAGACGGGAGCAGCGGGCACGGAGGTTTCCATGAGGACAACCGTGACTGACTGCTCTAAAAAAAAGAGACGACCGTGGCGATGAGGCAATCATGAGGAGAAGGACGACACTCTGGCACGTAAGTCGGTATCGGTAGCTGGCCACCGACCACATGGCTAGTAACTGAAGTTCGTAGTCCAAGAAACAAGATAAATGTTCAAAGAAAAGAATAAGAAGCATAAACACTAATGATCAACACTCAGTCAAGGAGAGAACATTCATTTAGTCAACTGGACTTAAGAAAAAAGACGTCTCAGATTTCATGTATCCCTGTGGCCAGCCAAGTAGTGTCTCGGAGCTATCATATCAACAACAAATGAAAGTCTTGCGTAGCCTAAAGCTTTGGGTCATTCGGCACGGCTAAAGCTAATCCTCTAAACCAACAAGCTAAAGCTTTGAGTCATTCGCTAAACCAACAAGAATGAAGCAGCTACAGAGTACGAATATATCAACCATAAAGCAGGAGGAAATCCAACAGCCACACAAAATGTCTCTTCATTAACCACAAAATGTCAACCTTCACTTGGGTCATGCAACCATTCTTCAGTGACCAGAAGTAAGAATCTTTGATGATAACCAAGAAGATATTCCTTTAACAGCCACAGATATTAATCTTGATCAACCATAAGCATTTGTCTTTAACAGCCACAGATATTAATCAACCACAAGCAAGAACCTTCATCGGCCATCAAAAGCATCAGTCCTCAGCAACAACAAACACGTAACTTGATTAACAGCAAACACGAAACTTCAGCAGTTACATCAGCCTTCAGCAACAGTTAGTACGAGACTTCAGCAATCACATCAGTCTTCAGCAATCACAAACAACCATATCCTCTAGTTTGGAGTACCCACAGGGAAATATTCATAACCCTCAAGAAATAAAACAAAATAAAAGATTCCAATTACAATAATCTGCCTGGCAACGGTGTTCAAGTCCAAATGAAGGTCAAATCTATACGTTCCGAGGATTCACCAGCTGAGGAGGCAATAATTAGATGCAAATTGAGCGCAATCAATAAGATATACTTCCTTTCAACTTACAAGCAAATTATTTAAACCATACGTGAAGAAATTATGATGAAAAAATGATAGATTAAAGATCAAGAAATGGCAAGAAACCTAAACCATACCGGTTCACCCGCCCAATATCCCAAGGGAGGAGGGATTTGTAAAGCATTTAATAGACGTCACAAGCTTGGGTTTCCGGGCGCTGCTTTTGATTGGTTCTTGGCTCTGACGTCACGCAGACGTCATGATTTGGGCGCGGGACTCATCAGACTCAAAGAATATATATATAAGTGTTGAAGCTCTTAAAATAAAAAGCCTTGATGTTAAACACATTATTTACTCTATCAGTAAACTTATCTCAAGACTCACATCTGTGAATTTGTTCATTTATTACTTCCCATATGTACCCCGGAGATCATTCAGTTACAACTCTTAAAAACATTCACAGTTGAATAAATACGTTATACATATAATTCACACGTACACTCCAGTGTTATGTATGTGATATCATTTGTTATTTCGATACTTTCAGTGTAAAGGTGATCAATATGATGCAGATAATAGCATTCAAAACTATTGGGTTTGATTCTCACCAGACTCGAATTTATGAGATAGTGAAGGACTTGGTTTACTAGGAAAACATTGGACCTCTATCATCATATAGACGGTAGCCATGTTTTGTCCTTCGCTCCTTTCGTTACACTACCTCTGTCTACGTGCACCTTTACACTCACCTGTCTCTATGTTCTTCATCATTCTTCATGAGTGAACGAGGTCTATAGAATATAAGAGACGAGACGAAAATTATACGTTCTTAAAAGAAGATACTCGCCAGGACGTAAGTAATATGAGCATCAAGAGATATACATAAATGTACAGTACGATACAATCTGAGTAATGTTGAACAAACAATGACACACTTTAGCGATCATAACACCAGCTTACGATCGTTCAACCATCGAGAGTTTCGTTCATTTAACAACTCAATTCTCGAACAGAATCTTACGCATAGTTATCCCACTTGCTAGCTTCAGACATTGGCGTCGGGTGAACAGCAGACTCATGCCATCCCCCACATAACCCACTATTCACCGTTTGTAATGACACCCCAGCCATGATAATAACCTCTACCTCACCTTGGAGACACATCAATGCAGAGTTACACTAGCACAGAATCAGTCCTTAAAAAAAGCATAGGATAAGTTACTAGTGTCAACTTGTCATCGAACTACACGGGAGTGTGTGTGTGTGTGTGTGTGTGTGCTTACAGGAGACATTTATTATATCATCACGTACAGGACCTGCTGGCTGGTATATTGAGAAAGAATGCTGGGAGTGTCCTTAACTAATATATTCAACAGTTCAAGCGGGAGTAAGAGAATAGAAAAGGCAGGATTACCTGGTGATCATATATATATATATATATATATATATATATATATATATATATATATATATATATATATATATATATATATATATATATATAACCTAAATGCCCTCACATCAATAACTGTTATTAGATTCTGACAAATAAAAAGGTTTCCTTTGGCGACTTATACAAACATTTAATTCGCTCCACCCTACACTATGCCTCACCAACGTAGCCGCTTACCATTTCACGAGTAAACACACCAAATTTGCAGACCATATAGAAGACTCAGAACAATGACCGGCTGCCAAGCATCCACAAGCACTCAACCCTTACGCAATGAAATAAAGATCTTCCCAATACAATCCCACATCAATATGCTCTGTGTTTTGACAGTGTTTTTGACTGAAAACGATTCGAAAGACACACACCGTCTACCTTACACGACAGAGCCTTGGTCGTAGAGGTTTCGCCTTTGCATCAGCCCTTCCTAAACAGCCTTTAATATTACCGTATGTTGAAGTTGTGTTTATACCCTTATTGTCTTGCTTCCAAATTCCACCCAATTGATTGTTACTGCACTAGACCACCCCCCCTTCATCAAACCACTTCATAACTAAACTCCAGCCCCCAACCAGAACTGAAAAGCTCACTTCTACAGCACACACTTCACCAACCTATTACCTCTCGTAGCTGGGGAATTTGGACTCCTTTGTAGTGCAAGTTTCTTAAAAGAGATCGTAGGAGGCAAGGATACTACATATGATATCCAAGGGCACGGGGGAGAGAGAGAGAATAGCTAAGATACCCATGTATCCCTTGCTGGTTACAGAAAGCGACAGGAGCGAGGAGGAGCGAGCTGGTAATCTTTCCCTCCTGTATTCTCATTTTCTAAAGCTAAGAGTAGATTCATGTCCTCGGAGGCTCCATCCTTGATGCTGCTTCACTAATGCGGCTATGGCAAGCACTTACGAAGAAAAAAAAATAGTTTTTTTTTACTTCATTATACTTGATCGTCGTTTCCCGCATCAGCGAGGTGGCGCCAAGAAACAGACGAAGAACGACCCATCCACTCATAAACACATGTATATACATAAACGCCCATACTTCGACACACACACACACACACACACACACACACACACACATATATATATATATATATATATATATATATATATATATATATATATATATATATATATATATATATATATATTCCACCGTGGGCTCATATATATATATATATATATATATATATATATATATATATATATATATATATATATATATATAGCCGCAGAACCGTTGCGACACACAAATACACACGCATTCATATGAATGTATTCATTTGTACTCCAAGCGTTCCCAAAAAGTGCAACGTTTTCCATGTTTAGAAACACTAGGAGGAATGAGGTTGGCGGCATCACGTGTCTCTCACATGGCGTCGACCCAGGAACCCTCATGAGAGCGCAGCTGCCTCTTGTGAGCGCTATGAGCAAGACTCACCCCACCCTCCCTGGTGTGGGAGGTGAGCACAGCCGGGGGGAGGAGGAACGGTAGCTACTGTCAAGGTAGAGGGGTAGGAAAGCTTCGATTACCAGCAGGTGAGGTAGAAGGTGTACTCTCGTCTCTACTACATTGCTCGCAACCACCGACGTAGACGCTTGAGTCAGAAGCGACTATCAATCAATAAACTTTTGCTGTATAAGAATTAAGCCTGACCCTTTGCCAGATGTTTGAATAAACACCGCAGACAAGTTCTTCAACACATATCTTTAATGGACGCGGAGACACACCGAATCGACCACGTCTACGAAGCAGAGTCTTGGTAAAGCCAGTGGCATTCGTCCAGCTTCGAAAACGACAGAGGTACGTGCTGGAGAACAGGTACACTAGGACCCTGGAGACGGGCATGGGTAGGGCGTCTGGGCCAGGGGATTGGTCCGGTAGGGCTGGGCGAGGGGGGGGGGGGGGCCGCTACCCTCCTGTAGGGGGGTCGGGTTATAGGGGGAGGGAGGAGGAGGAGGAGGAGGAGTAGGGGTAGGAGGGAGGAGGAGGAGGAGGAGGAGGAGGGGATCGACATGGTAGCCGGGCTCGGTGAAGGTCCCTCACTCGCCGCCCAGTCGTGCCACCGTCCACAGGTCTAGTAGAGCCAGACTCCACCAGCTTTTAAAGGAAAAAAAAGAGCGATTTCGACTTTATATGTTGGTGTCAGTGGGTCCTTTTCCCCGCCGGTCCATAATTCCGCCTCCAGTGCTTCCTCATCCGCCGTCAGGACTCCGCCTGGTCCACACCATCCCGGCTCCACACCATCCCGACCAGCCGCTGCTACCCCACCCAAGCCCAATCATTCCCAGCTGCGTCCACTGTAACGGTGAGAGTATAGTGTGTGTGTGTGTGTGTGTAGGGGTGTGTAGTGTGTATGTGTGTGTGTGTGTGAGTGACGCTCTTGTTGGTGAGGGAGACAAGGGTGGCTTTCCTACTGTCTGTCATTCAGGGGATTTGGGTGACGCTGAACCCATTGCACTCCCGTGTTGTGATTGTTTTGTCAAGGCAGAGGTCATTATTACGTATATCCGTGCTTGTTGTGACTGTAGTGGCTGTTGGAGGTTTGCGTGTTCTATGAAGGTGCGCGTTCATGTGCACTTTGTTCGTGTATATATATATATATATATATATATATATATATATATATATATATATATATATATATATGTATATATATATATATATATATATATATATATATATATATATATATATATATATATGGACGTGTGTATGTACATGTGTATGGGGGGGGGGGGTTGGGCCATTTCTTTCGTCTGTTTCCTTGCGCTACCTCGCAAACGCGGGAGACAGCGACAAAGTATAAAAAAAAAGAAAAAAAAAAATATATATATATATATATATATTTTCTTTTTCTTTCAAACTATTTGCCATTTCCCGCGTTAGCGAGGTAGCGTTAAGAACAGAGAACTGGGCCTTTGAGGAAATATCCTCACCTGGCCCCCTTTTTTGTTCCTTCTTTTGGAAAATTAAAAAAAAATAATGAGAGGGGAGGATTTCCAGCCCCCCGCTCCCTCCCCTTTTAGTCGCCTTCTACGACACGCAGGGAATATGTGGGAAGTATTCTTTCTCCCCTATCCCCAGGGATAATATATACACACACACACACATATATATATATATATATATATATATATATATATATATATATATATATATATATATATATATATATGGACCCCCCTGGTGAAGCGATTAGCGTTAATGACCACGATGCATTCACGGGCCGCTCAGGGTCGAGGCGCATAGGTTCGAATCCTGGTGTACACCAGTTGGTTCACAGTCAACCTAGCTGTTCATCCATCGATAGAGAATCGGTCGATGAAATGAAAGAAAGGAATCAATCATAAATGCATATCCGTCATGCAGCACCTACAGATAAGAAACGTTTTTCCCCAGACGCTGAGGTTAAACCGTTTCGTTCCCTCACTCCCACGCCTTAGTTGAAGGAGGTCAAACATTTTCAGTCGTGTACATTACCCCATCTAAATCTTCACCGCATTGATACATACTGTACATACTACATCGTGTAATGTAGTGAAAAGAAAAGGATTAATATATACTCCACACATTATTATATATGATCATTCATTTAGAAAAAAAAGATACTTTTGTTCGACTGTCATGTTATTAACTGTAATGGAAACAAGTGTTTAATGGAGCCGTGTTGCACGACGCGAATATACCGCACACACACGCACACACGATTGCCGGTGTGTCTTGGAGCCGAGCCTGGCAGGACAGCAACCACCATACAGGAGATTGGTCCTAAGGCTTAGAGCGAAGAGATCCTTGGCTGCTGCTGCTGCAGCTGACCCGATCGTCTCTTGGTGTTTCGTCAGCACCCTGAGTCGGACGTGACCCGCCTCCCGGCCAGTGTTGACTTACATTGGGTGACGAAGGAATATTTGTGGCGTCTTCGAGGAAATCTGTTGTGGTCAATGATTCCTTTTTAGTAATGGATGGCTACGACGAAGTCCAGTGTACCTAAGTGACATATATGGCCTTTTGGGCTTGGCCGTGAATGTTAAGCTCGCATCTCGGGACACTATCCTGTACATGGTGACTAATTAGACTGTATATATGTGTAAATGAGGTCGTTTCTCCTTTTCTTTTTTTTCTAGACGCTACCTCATTAAAGCGGGATGGGCCAGTAGGCATAGAAAAATGATGATATAATCTCAAACATTTGCTATGGTATCACACATTTTCGCAGTTGAACTAAGTTGGGAATTCAAAAACTACAAATAGAAATTTCATAAAATGTTGGACGTGGAAGACATGACTGATGTTGGAAATTAGATAAAAGAAACGAAGACAAACATGGCTGCTGCCTACGTGAGGTAGGTCTACCTTCTCATCATCAATAGCAAACTCTTCAACTTATTAATATTATCATTATTATTACTTATTATTATTATCATTTATCATTATTATCCTTATTATTATTATCATTATTATAATTATATTTATCACTATTATTGTTATTGTTGATTATTATTATTATTAATATTATTATCATTATTATTATTATTATTATTATTATTATTATTAATTGTCATTATCATTATTCATTATTATGATTATTATTATTGTTATCATTATTGTTATTATTATTATCATTATTGTTCATTCATTATTAGTCATCATTATTATTATCATTATTATTATTATCAATATTATTATTATCATTATTATTATTATCAACATTATTATTATTATTATTATTCCAATGAGGACAGATAACCACAGACTTTAGGTTCCCGACCTAATATGTACAGTGCTATTTATCTTTATATAGATCACTTTTTAACGAATGAGAATAATATCGGGTAGATTTCGCTATGTATATGCGTAATGTTCTCCATCACTGACCTTTCAAAGCAAAAGAAAGAAACTGAATCCATTGACGGGCCGCAAAGGGTCGAGACTACATAGGTTCGAATCCTAGTCGCTGCAGCTAGTCCACAGTCAATTCAGCTGTTCATCTATTAGCGTTAATTACGTGGCTTTGATTGAGACAACATGAATTAAAGGATTGTAGATATACCTCCTATAAGAAACGTTTGACGTCAAACTAAATAGCGTCGTCAAAATTCAGCATCCTGGTTGTAGTCTTTGGGTCTCGTTCGACCCCTCCAAGCTTTTGACGATCCTCGTGACGTCAGACCCCAAGAACCATTTACTGTTCAAAATGTATGGTATTTTGGCTTCCATGTTTTTGCTGTGCCAATCTCGGCAGGTAGCGACGAGGGGGTGGTGCCTGAAAGCACAAGTTGCTTGCCAGTTATTCTAATCATTTTGTAAGGTGAGATGGAAATGATTTTTCTATGGCTGATATGGAATTTTGAGTGTGTGGTTATACGAGGAGTCTGTTCGTGATTGTGTGCAACATTAGGCTTGCAGAAGAGTGATCTATAACTTCTGCTTGTGGTTACTCAGAACCGATCTCCTTGCTTGTGGTAACGAGAGAATTCGAATGCCTTTGCTAGGGACTTTGATTTCATGCCTTCAGAAACCGAGTCTCATTTTTCTTGTGGGTGTACGGGGAACTTGGGGTTATGGATGCTAAAAGAAATAAGAACCCATTACGTGCAGTTGGTGAGGTGGTGTTGTCCTCCTCTTGTTTGCTTATGACCACCTGCTCGCGATTGATAGGGACTAGTGCTTGTGGCTGCCAAAGAGTAAGGCTTGTGGTTTCTGAAGGATGTGTTCATCACATCTAAAGAATAGTTGGTTGTCCTCCTCTTGTTTGCTTATGACCACCTGCTCGCGATTTATAGGGGCTAGTGCTTGTGGCTACCAAAGAGTAAGGCTTGTGGTTTTTGAAGGATGTGTTTATCACATCTAAAGAATAGTTGGTTGCGGTTCTGTTCGTGTGGTTGCAAAGGAATCATGATTGTGAATGGCTGAGGATTTATCATTCTGGTTACTGAATACTCACGTTTATGCTTGTTGAATACCTGTGCTCTCGCTTCAAAAGACTCATGTATATGGTTACTGATGATTTCTGCTTGACACGACTGAAGACCCATGATTATGTTTGGTGAAGACTAATGTTTTGTGACTGGTGAAGGTTCATGTATGTAGAGGATGAAGACTCGAACATATTCTTACTGAAAATTCGTTGTTGTACTCGATGACTTCTTGTGGTTGCTGAAGACTCGTTCTGCTGGTTGCCAAAGAGTCATGTTGTTGGTCGATGAAGGTTTCTATTTTTTTTGAGGTTGCTGGAGACTTACTTATGGTTGTGGCTTTTGACCTTTGTGAGCACATAGGGAAAGATAACAGAAGACCTGACGTTGTTACCTGTTGAAGGCTGATCGCATCCTAAATTTCTAACATGCAGGAACAGAGACAGAATGTTGTTGCTGAAGATTGGCTTCTCTCTCTTTTTTTTTTTTTTGGTTGACAAGGACTGGTGGTTCCTGAAGAAGCCATCATTGTGACTGCTGCTTATGTCTGCAGTGCTGAAGAACCAAGCATTTTGGTTGCTCAAGATCGATACTTCTCTTTGCCAGATTTCAATTTTTGTCATTCCTAATCACTGATAGTTGTTGGTTCTAGAATTAGAGCTTGTTGCACTTTGTATCGACTGGGAGATTTGAATGCGAAGGTAAGTAATGTGGCGCATGGGGTATGATTGGTGCGCATCCGGCAATCGGTGCTATGAATGGAAATGGTTAAGAGCTTGTGGAGCTGTGCGCTGAAAAAAAAGACTGGTGATTGGGAATACCTGCTTTAAAAAGACAGATATACACAAGTATATGTATGTGAGTAGGAGAGATAGTCAACGGACATTATTAGATTACGTATTAATTGTGCAAAGAGAGGCAGCTGGTGCGATGTCTGATCAACATCATGTGGAAGCGAGGGTGAAGATTTGTAGAGGTTTTCAAAGAAGAGAAGAAAATGTCGGGGAGAAAGAGTGGTGAGAGTAAGTGAGCTTGGAAAAGAGACTTGTGTGAAGAAATACCAAAAGAAACAGAGTGGCAAAAGGTGAGACCAAATGAAGCGAGGGAAGTGGGCGAGAAATGAGAGGTATTTAGGAAGGCAGTGATAGCATGTGCAAGAGATGCATGTAGCATGAGAAATGTGGGAGGTGGGCAGATCAGAAAGGGTAGTCAGTGGTGGGATGAAGAAGTAGAGTTGCAAGCGTAAGGGAAAAGAGAGGCGTTTGGCCAGTACTTACAAAGGAATGCAAGTGATTAGATGTATAAGAGAGAGAGTGACAGGAGGTCAAAGGGAAGGTGCAAAGGTTGTAAAAGAGGGCAAATGAAAGTTGGGGTGAGAGAGAGTATTATTAAACTTTAGGGAGAATGAAAAGACGTTTTTGAAGGAGGTACATAATGTGCGAAAGACAAGAGAATTAATGGGAACATAGGTGAAGGGGGCAAGGGGGAAATTGATAACAGGTAGTGATGAAGTGAGGAGGAGATGGGGTTTTCTAAAGCACTATTAAAGGTGTTTGATGAGAGAGTGGCAGATGTAGGGTGTTTTGGTCGGGGTAGTGTTCCAAGTGAGAGAGTCATAGAGAGTGCTTTTGGTGAAGAGAGAACAGGAGGTGAAAGCCTTGTGGAAGATGAAATCTGGCAAGGCAGTGGGAGTGATGGTATTGCAGTCGAATTTATTAAGAAAGGGGGCAACTGTGTTGTTGATAGGTTGGTAAGGCTATTCACTGTATGTATGGATCATGGTGAAGTGCTTGAGGATTGGAGGACTGTATCTTTAGTGCCATTATACAAAGGCAAGGGGGATAGAGGCGAGTCGGCAAACTACAGAGGCATAAGTTTATTGAGTATTCTGGGAAATTATATGGGAGGATAATGACTGAGAGGGTGAAGGCATGTACAGAGCATCAGATTGGGGATGGGCAGTGTGAGTGGTAGAGGATGAATGAGTCAGGTGTTTGCTTTGAAGAATGTATGTGAGAAATACTTAGAAAAACATATGGATCTTTATGTGGCATGTCTGCATCTGGAGAAGGCATATGATAAGGTTGATAGAGGTGTTTTGTGGAAGGTTTTAGAAATACATCTGGTGTGGGAGGGAAGGTTCTAAAAACAGTGAGAAGTTTTACTCATTTTTGAAACGCGTATGTACGAGTAGGAAGAGAGGAGAGTGACTGGTTCCTAGTGAATGTCGGGTCTGCGGCAGGGGTGTGTGATGTCACTAAGTTGCTTAATTTGTTTATGGATAGAGTAAAGAGTCTTGGAGAGAGGGGCGAGTATACAACCTGTTGAGGATAAGAGGGCCTGGGAAATGAGTCACTTGTTGTCTGGTGAGACTGCACTGTTGGCTGATTCGAGTGAGAAACTGCAGAAGTTGACGACTGAGTTTGGAAGTGTGTGAAATGAGAAGGTTGAGAGTAAATGTGTATAAAAACATATTGATAGGTTCAGCAGGGGAGATGGACAAGTTAGTTGGGATGTAAGCTTGAATGGAGAAAAATTGAAGGAAATGAAGTGTTTTAGATATCTGGGAGTGGATTTGGCAGCGAACGGAATCATAGAAGTGAAAGTGAGTCATAGGGTGAGGGAGAGGGCGAAGGTTCTAGGAACGATGAAGAATGTGAGGAAAGAGAGATCATTATCTCAAAGAACAAAACTTGGTATGTTTGAAGGAATAGTGGTTCTAACAATATTATATGGTTGCGAGGCGTGGGCTATAGTTAGGGTTGTACGGAGGAGGGTGGATGTGTTGGAAATGAAATGTTTGAGGACAATATGTGGCGTGGGGTGGTTTGATTGAGTAGGTAATAGAAGGGTAAGAGAGATGTGTGGAAATAAAAAGAGTTTGGCTTAGAAAGCAGAAGAGGATGTATAGGAATGGTTTAGATAGAGAATGAGTAAGGAAAAGTTGACAGAGAGGATATGTGTCGGAGGTGGAAGGAACATTTAGAAGCGGGAGACCGAACTGGAGGTGGAAGGATGGAGTGAAAAAGATTTTGAGCGATCGGAGCCTGAACATGCAGGAGGCGTAAAACGCGTGTACGGAAGAGAGTGAATTGGAACGATGTGATATACCGGGGTCGACTTGCTTTCAATGGATTGAACCAGGGCATGTGAAGCGTCTGGGGTAAACCATGGAAAGTTCTGTGGGGCCTGGATGTGGAAAGGGAGCTGTGGTTTCGGCGCATTACACATGACAGCTAGAGACTGTGTGTGAACGAATGAGGCCCTATTTTTGTCTGTTTTCCTGGCGCTACCTCGATCCTTCAGTATACTCCGTCGCTGGCCCCCGCCAAGGTCGCGTTGCATGAGGAGTCACGTTCGAACAACGTGATCTTCGAGATCATCTTTGAAGTTGGGTAAGGGGGTTGGCTGGCCACTGCTGCCTGGCTGCTCGTACCCAAAGCATCTTGGCGTTCCCAGGGGAGGCGCGTCCCATGGTCATGAGAGTTTCGCGTCGAGTACTCAAGCAGGTCATGAAAGGCGGTGAGGCCATAGGGTCCGTTTTACTTAGGAAGTATAAAGGAGGTGGCGCCATCTTCAAGTGCTTGCTTGGCGGAGTTGCCATCTGCTCGTGTGGTGATGTCACCTACGAATATGATTTTTAAGGCCGCGCTCCAGAGCAGGGCTCCTCCATACTGAAGATGATCCTATAGTGTCTCCTACCAGTCGAGGAAGGTCCTTTAGACCTTCTCCTCGTAGTAACTATCACTTCCCATGGAATGCTAGCGAATGAAATCTTATCCACCTCTTGGACGCTCGAGTATCCTGGGTTGATAATTCTTGCCGGACTCCATTTTGGCCGCTGGGGTTGCGGTGGAGCTTCCGTAAGATCCAGTCCCCAACCCCCCAATCCTACCCCCCTCTCTCTCTCTTCTCTCTCTCTCTCTATCTATCTATCTATCTATCTTGACCAACCCGACCCTACAACGTGCGGAGATGAAGCCAACCAGGAACTCCCACCCGCCAAGTTTGCAGAGGGATAATACGCGTACGTGCTGCAATAACGTAGCAAGCCAACACCCAACCAAGACAGCTCACGCATCCAGACGTCGTCGGCGGGAGTGTTCACCCTGACTGTGGGACTGCAAGTTGTGTTGCCAAGCGGAGGCTTAGGAAGGCGGTGCTGGGTTGGATGACTCGACTACTCCACATTGCCTCACCCACCACCACACTCTTGACACCATACTCGCTCGGCACACACACACACACACACACACACACACACACACACACACACGCCTTCTCTCTCTCTCTCTCTCTCTCTCTCTCTCTCTCTCTCTCTCTCTCTCTCTCTCTCTCTCTCTCTCTCTCAACATCACCTACATTTTCTCTGTGTTTCTTACCTGGTTTGAACTCCTGGCTTGATTCCTCCCTCCCTTCTTCCCCTCCTCCCTTCCGTTATCGTACCAACCACCCAAATCTCATCCTGTGAGCTGTGTAACGCACGAGAGGGGAAAAAGAAGTCTTTGAGTTGCTCATTTACCAGCCTCTGTGAGCTGAGTAGTCGACTCGACTCGACCCCCCCTTCCCCTCCTTTTACACACACAAAATCATCTCAAAATCCGAACATTCTATAGAGGGGTATTCACCAAGTGATATCCGGATGCAGTCCATGCGTTGGCCGAGTTTCCTGAGTTGCTTAGTGGCGTTTATTTGACTTACATCATCATCATCATCATCATCATCTTGGGAATATCTGTTCCAAGACTTCTTGTGTCACCAGCGCGAAGGAGAGGAGCAGTCGAGTGAAGGAGGTTTATCCTGGAAAGCCAAGGAATTTCATTGGTGTTCCATATTGCACAAGAAGAGGCTCACACAACTCCAGGTGTTGCTACCTCCCCTGAGTGGGTGGGGGCAGGTGTGGCACACGCCCAACTCGTTAGCCCTGTACAGCAGCAGCAGCATATACTCACATCCTCCTCCCTCCAACCCCAGCGACACGTCACGCCTACGCTTTAGGGGTCAAAGCCGGATGGCCTCCAACTGCTGACCAAGTCAGGTCATATCGTCCTATGATAAGGATCCTAGATGGCTGGCTCTCTCTCTCTCTCTCTCTCTCTCTCTCTCTCTCTCTCTCTCTCTCTCTCTCTCTCTCTCTGACATCATTTCATGACAGGCCGACCAGGTGCACATCATACGTAACCAAGGAGTCCTTGAATCGAGCTAATATATCAACACACACACACACACACACACACACACACACACACACACACACACACACACGGGGCAGACCATGCCCCTCAGGTAAAGCCGGAGAAGTGTAGGCAAACGTGGATTTGTCCCGGGAATCAAAAGTTGAATTAGAATGTCACCCTTTCGTCTGGGAGTGCTATTCATTCAGGAACATTGAATATCCATGAGCTGCTGCCATCTTGGACGACGAGACTGCCATGATAACAGACTTATAATAACATGTCCTGATTCATAAGAGGTGGGGTGGGTGGTTATGTTGTCCAGTTAGAACTTCAAGGCCCTTAAGGACCTCAGATGTATGACTGATATTTCGTACCCTATTTCACTTTCATCGACGGTGACCTTGAGGCGAGTAGATGTAATAGTCCTTGCCCGCGTCGCTCACTCAATGTACAACAAAGAAACCGAAGCGCAAGACCACATCAGATTCTTAGCTTCCAGAAGCCACCACAACAACCCACCACGTCCGACGTACCCAGAACGCCTCCCGAAGGCAGGCCATCTGAGGCGCAAACCTTGAGACGGGAATGATAATAATAGCAGGAGAACTTCTTCTTCAGACAGACCCTTATAATAATAGCAGGAGAACTTCTTCTTCAGACAGACGCTCATGATAATAGCGGGTGAACTTCTTCTTCAGACAGACGCTCATAATAATAGCAGGAGAACTTCTTCTTCTTCAGACAGACGCTTATAATAATAGCAGGAGAACTTCTTCTTCAGACAGACGCTCATGATAATAGCGGGAGAACTTCTTCAGACAGACGCTCATAATAATAGCAGGAGATCTTCTTCAGACAGACGCTCATAATAATAATAGCAGGAGAACTACTTCTTCAGACAGACGCTCATAGTAATAGTAGGAGAACTTTTCTTCAGACAGACGCTCATAATAATAGCAGCAGAACTTCTTCTTCAGACAGACGCTTATAATAATAGCAGGAGAACTTCTTCTTCAGACAGACGCTCATGATAATAGCAGGAGAACTTCTTCTTCAGACAGACGCTCATGATAATAGCAGGAAAACTTCTTCTTCAGACAGACGCTTATAATAATAGCAGGAGAACTTCTTCAGACACGTTCATAGAAATAGTAGGAGAACTTCCTCTTCAGACAGACGCTCATGATAATAGCAGGAGAACTTCTTCTTCAGACAGACGCTTATAATAATAGCAGGAGAACTTCTTCTTCCAGACGCTCACAATAAGTGATCTTTACATTCTTTTTAAAAAGTATTTCCTTGCTTCTCCTTGCTACGGTCTCTGGTTCTTCCATCTACCTCTTTCAAAGCACGTCCCTCAGTCGACATCACCAAACGTTTAGAGATTATTTTTTAAGAGCATGTGATCGAACCCACGCCTTACTCTTCTCTCCTCCATGTCGAACGAAAAATGTAAGGCCTTTAACCTCAAAACTGCAACTAAGCTCTCAAGATTCAGGGTACTTGTTGACCCTCTTCCTCGATCCTTTTTCCGTTAGGTCTTAATGCTTCTTTAAGTGTTGTGACCCTAATATAGACAGAGTTGTTTTCAGGATGATTACTTATCCATGCCCTCGTGTGTGCGTGTGTGTGTAAATGATTACTCAATTCTAATTATAGTTTTATGAGGAATGATTACGTGCTCTAGATTATCTGAGGATCAGCACAGTAAACACCAGCACGTCTTTAAATGTTAACAACGTTCTTAAGTAACATGCAGAACTCTGCCTTGAAAGGGCAAGCTATAAACGTCAAGGGTTCCTGCAGCTTGCTGAAGTGCGTGTCACGGGAGAGGTTGTTGGCTCAGTAATAAGAAAACAAATCGTTGCTCAAGTCGTTCACTCTCAATGACTCACAGCCAGGCCAAGTCTCTCTCACGAACAGGAGCGATGGCATGGCCTCCACGTAAAACCTCTGGAGGTACACGTCTCCAGTTTTTTCTTGTGCTTTCTAGATACTAATAAGAATATAAGTTGCTAGATCAAGTGTCTACTAGGGTGCTGGGTCTACGAGAGGACGAGAGCCACTGTAGACGTAGTGCTTGGCTGAGCTATGATGCGGCCTCACTAACTCTCTTTCAGTGTCGTATGTTGGTCAGCATCGACTCGAATGATGGTCAGTGTCCACTCAAATGTTGGTCAGTCTTAACTCGAATGATGGTCAGTGTCCATGCCAATGTTGGTCAGTGTCCATGCGAATGATGGTCAGTGTCCATGCTACTATTGGTCAGTGTCCATGCGAATGATGGTCAGTGTCCACGCAAAATGTTGGTCAGTGTCCACTCAAATGTTGGTCAGTGTCCATGCGAATGATGGTCAGTGTCCACGCAAAATGTTGGTCAGTGTCCATGCGAATGATGGTCAGTGTCCATGCAAATGATGGTCAGTGTCCATGCCAATGATGGTCAGTGTCCATGCTACTGTTGGTCAGTGTCCATGCAAATGTTGGTCACTGTCCATGCGAACGTTGGTCAGTGTCCACTGCAGAAACTGGATGTTGCAAGTATGTCAAGGTTCTACGTTGCCAGCGTTGTTGATCAATTGCATTACCCTCAAAAGTATTTTGATTTCTATCTCTCCATCATGATAATATTCGAGTCTCGTAAGTTTTTTGAAAAATGTATTCAACCGATTATTTTCTTTTCTTTTCTCTTTTTTTTTTTATTTACAAGACGTTAATAGCCCTTGAAACTAAGATTGTAACAGTAAATATCATCTTTAAAATCATCCATTAACGAAAGATCTTCGACTCACTAATTCCATCTTTAGCCCTCGAATCTTGTAGCCTGGAGACTATCTTCATCTGGAGACTATCTTCATCTGGAGACTATCTTCATCTGGAGACTATCTTCATCTGGAGACTATCCTCATCTGGAGACTATCTTCATCTGGAGACTATCCTCATCTGGAGACTATCCTCATCTGGAGACTATCCTCATCTGGAGACTATCTTCATCTGGAGACTATCTTCATCTGGAGACTATCCTCATCTGGAGACTATCTTCATCTGGAGACTATCTTCATCTGGAGACTATCCTCATCTGGAGACTATCCTCATCTGGAGACTATCCTCATCTGGAGACTATCCTCATCTGGAGACTATCCTCATCTGGAGACTATCTTCATCTGGAGACTATCCTCATCTGGAGACTATCTTCATCATCATCCCTGTTCGTCCGTCCGTCTAGCAGATCATCATACGAGAGAGTCACGAGACGTGAATACCGAACCGGGTTTCGCTTTAGTTCGAGTCTGTACCACGAACCCTCCTTGCTTCCCGTGTGTCCTCCTCCACTATATTGGTCTTTGACTACCAGGCCTCACTATATGCCTTCCGCATCTCCCACCGTAACAAACTCGACTCTCGTATCATAGAAATCAATTGTATCTGCACATTTTAAAGCCAAAAATCTAACTGACATAACAAAGGCTTCGGGTGTTTTGTTAAGAGAAGGTGAACCTGAATTTTCCTAAGGTAAAACAATTTGGCTCAAACTGTCGCATATACGTTTCCTGCAAGCCAAACCTGATCTCGGTCAATATACATATATGTATGAATGTGTTTCGTGGGGTCATTGCATGTGTTGCGTGTGTGGGAGTATATGTTTATGACTATGATATGATTAGGACTATTTGTGTGTCTTGTATGTACTACTTTATATTATTATTATTATTATTATTATTATTATTATTATTATTATTATTATTATTATTATTATTATTGTTGTACTACTACTACTAGTACTACTACTATCATATCTGTCTAATTATCTATCTATCTATCTATCTATATATATATATATATATATATATATATATATATATATATATATATATATATATATATATATATATATATGATTACACCCAAGAACTTTTTAAAAAGGCTCCTGCAGCCCAAGTCTGCGCCACTTTCAGTAGCTGGGAGATGTAGATTCATACTGAGTGAGTTCTTTGACGAGGCTGTACATCCAATCGTACAGCCTCGCCAAAAATAAATAAAAGTCACCCTCGCGGTGTGGCTTCCTGCAGGCGGCGGTGGAACCCCGTACCACCATAGAGATGTACACGAGTGTCTCCCAAGTACACAACAAACTGGGAAATCTAAATACCAACACCATGGCCGTCAGTAACGCTGTTCTAAGTAGCAGTGAATGTGTTGACAACATTGTTTGTCCTGAGAGAAGCACAAATAACGCAGTGCAGTGGTGTGTGTTGAAGGAAAGGACACTGTGTGAGCCAGTGGTGTGTGTTGAAGGAAAGGACACTGTGTGAGCCAGTGGTGTGTGTTGAAGGAAAGGACACTGTGTGAGCCAGTGGTGTGTGTTGAAGGAAAGGACACTGTGTGAGCCAGTGTGTGTGTGAAGGAAAGGACACTGTGTGAGCCAGTGGTGTGTGTTGAAGGAAAGGACACTGTGTGAGCCAGTGGTGTGTGTTGAAGGAAAGGACACTGTGTGAGCCAGTGGTGTGTGTTGAAGGAAAGGACACTGTGTGAGCCAGTGGTGTGTGTGGAAGGAAAGGACACTGTGTGAGCCAGTGGTGTGTGTTGAAGGAAAGGACACTGTGTGAGCCAGTGGTGTGTGTTGAAGGAAAGGACACTGTGTGAGCCAGTGGTGTGTGTTGAAGGAAAGGACACTGTGTGAGCCAGTGGTGTGTGTTGAAGGAAAGGACACTGTGTGAGCCAGTGGTGTGTGTTGAAGGAAAGGACACTGTGTGAGCCAGTGGTGTGTGTTGAAGGAAAGGACACTGTGTGAGCCAGTGGTGTGTGTTAGGCAAGAAGGAAAGGACACTGTGTGAGCCAGTGGTGTGTGTTGAAGGAAAGGACACTGTGTGAGCCAGTGGTGTGTGTTGAAGGAAAGGACACTGTGTGAGCCAGTGGTGTGTGTTGAAGGAAAGGACACTGTGTGAGCCAGTGGTGTGTGTTGAAGGAAAGGACACTGTGTGAGCCAGTGGTGTGTGTTGAAGGAAAGGACACTGTGTGAGCCAGTGGTGTGTGTTGAAGGAAAGGACACTGTGTGAGCCAGTGGTGTGTGTTGAAGGAAAGGACACTGTGTGAGCCAGTGGTGTGTGTTGAAGGAAAGGACACTGTGTGAGCCAGTGGTGTGTGTTAGGCAAGAAGGAAAGGACACTGTGTGAGCCAGTGGTGTGTGTTGAAGGAAAGGACACTGTCTGAGCCAGTGGTGTGTGTTAGGCAAGAAGGAAAGGACACTGTCTGAGCCAGTGGTGTGTGTTGAAGGAAAGGACACTGTGTGAGCCAGTGGTGTGTGTTAGGCAAGAAGGAAAGGACACTGTCTGAGCCAGTGGTGTGTGTTAGGCAAGAGGGAAAGGACACTGTCTGAGCCAGTGGTGTGTGTTAGGCAAGAAGGAAAGGACACTGTGTGAGCCAGTGGTGTGTGTTAGGCAAGAGGGAAAGGACACTGTCTGAGCCAGTGGTGTGTGTTAGGCAAGAAGGAAAGGACACTGTCTGAGCCAGTGGTGTGCGTTAGGCAAGAAGGAAAGGACACTGTCTGAGCCAGTGGTGTGTGTTAGGCAAGAAGGAAAGGACACTGTCTGAGCCAGTGGTGTGTGTTAGGCAAGAAGGAAAGGACACTGTCTGAGCCAGTGGTGTGTGTTAGGCAAGAAGGAAAGGACACTGTCTGAGCCAGTGGTGTGTGTTAGGCAAGAGGGAAAGGACACTGTGTGAGCCACATGCATAGTGGGGAGTGTATGTGGTCTGTGGGATTATCTTGAACTCCTGGAGAAGGTGTTGTTCAGGGTTGTTTTCGGTTGGTGGATGTTGTAGCTTAATGACCTCCCTAGCAGTTGATAGGTCTAAAGCCCAAACAACCAACCCAACGACCAACCAACCAACCAACCAACCAACCAACCAATCAACCAACCAACCAATCAACCAACCAACCAACCAAGTAACCAAAGGTGACGAAGGCTCTTACCACAGTGACATCATCAATATTCGCGCTGTTGACGAACGTAAGGCCGAGTCACCACAATTATCACCACCATCGCCACTTTTATTATCAAAACAATAAGCCACACAACCACCACGACCATCTCTGCCACTTACCACCACCAACCATTGTCTGGTTACCGCCACTGCTAATATCACCACTTGCAGCAGTCTACTACCACTTGCAAACACTTTACTTACCACCACTTCTACCACAATCACCACCACCAGTGTCACTACCACCACCTCTACCACAATCACTACTACCAGTGCCACTACTACCACCTCTACCACAATCACCACCTCTACCACCACCATTACCACCAGTGCCACTACCACAATCACCACCACCAGTGGCACTACCACCACCTCTACCACAATCACCACCACCACCACCTCTACCACCATCACTACCACCAGTGCCACTACCACCATCACTACCACCACCTCTTTTACTACTACCCCCTGTTGACAACATCAGTGTAGCCACATGATGAGTTTATCCAAGCCTTCATCACGATCGACCCCCGGCTCGTTAGACGAGACAGGTCTGTGATGCTAAGAATAAATATCTTCTCCTCCTCCTCCTCCTCCCACATCCTCTCTCTCTCTCCCTCCCCACCAAACCTCCCCCACCTCCATCTGTCCTTATCAGGCAGGTCTGGCAACACAAGACTAACAGGATTGGTATGTGTCCGGTCACGTGTACCGGGAGCGTGTTCACACACGGGACTTGTTTTTACCAGGTTTCCACGTGTGGGACTAGTTAAGACTAGCCATGTGTCTGCCTTGCTCAGCTGGTGAGTAGTGAGTGGTCTTCGCTTGGTGTCGCCTCGCTCAGGTCTGTCTGCTGGGGCGCTATGAATCTGCTCACGAGTGGGTCGTTGCTCGTACGAGCCCTCTCACCGATTGCTCGTACCCCGACTCGTCGTTACTATATCGTGTACCTAAATCACACTGAACAGTTCCCTTTTGTGTGTGTGTGTGTGTGTGTTTGTGTGTGTGGGTGGGTGGGTGAGTGGATGTGTGTCTGATAACATGACAGTGGCACGTATCTATCCTGACCTACACACACCACACATCCCCGTGTGTGTTGAGATGTTGCTGTTTGGATATACGTATAGACACGTCAGAGGTGGTGTTGATGCTGTTCTCATGGGAAATTGCGTGTTTAAGAGCGAAAGAAAGTCGGTCCTCGACACCAGTTTGCTGAAGGCAAAAGTGCAAGGAGACTCCAGGGGGTCTTGTTACACAGGCGCCTCTACTCCACCCACCCAACCACACACACACACACACACACACACACACACACAGGTAGAGAGGAGGAGCTGTGTTACTAACCAAACCTGTGTGATGTGACGTGGAAAATGCCCCCCTACTCCCACTTCACACGGTGTTACCTGCGGACCTGGTCTGTCAGCGTTAGTTGGTTGGTTGATTGGCTGGTTGATTGGCTGGTTGGTTGGTTGGTTGGGTAGTTGGCTGGTTGATTGGCTGGTTGGTTGGTTGGTTGGCTGGCTGATTGATTGGCTGGTTGGTTGATTGGTTGGCTGGTTGGTTGGTTGGCTGGTTCTAGTTGGTTGGTTGGTTGGCTGGCTGGTTGGTTGGTTGGTTGGCTGGTTTGGTTGGTTGGTTGGTTGAGCTTATCAACAGGCAGAGTCATAACCGATGAATTCTTCATCACCTTCTTCTGGTTGGTCTGGCTTCAGGGCCAACATCAGAAAAAATACGCAGAATGAAAGAACAGATCCACATGCGTACTTTTATGCGATATATTTTATCTTATTTCATAACTCTCATACTTTCTCACCTTAAATTGAGCTTCTAGCCGTAAAGAATTGCATTTTGTATCATGTAGGCAATTTGACAATAAACACATCATATCTTAACTCCAGCAAGAGTACATTGAACACCAGAAACGAGTTAAATGCACCATCAACAGCAGTAATGGTACACCAAATAACAACTCATTATACTTAGGTCCAGCACCAACCAGTAAGGGTACACTGAACACGAGGAAATGATTACAAGCCTCGAGTTATTACGATAGCATGTGTCTTGCTTTTGCTGCTGTTAACCTCCCATCTGTCTCAATTCCCATGCATACGTAAGAGCGAACCAGTTGGCGAATTAGGCATTCCCTTGAACTACTACTATCATAATGTGTGTGTGTGGGTAATTAAATAGTTAATTGTATAACCCCAGGACCACTTAAGAGGCTCTCGCTGTACCAAGGTTGCGCCCAGAGTCAGTAGCAAGGAAATCAACGACTCTTTTAGAGTGAGATGTTCTTTAACGATATAGAACTCCTTTGCGTCTATTAACGACGAAGTGTCTTCGCCGAGATTGACTGACTTTTCGCTCTTCGGTGTAACCTCCTGCAGGCGGAGTGTGGTAACATCTATGAGTAGGTACGACCAATACAGTGCATGTTCTCACAAATGCCCGTGTGCCTTCCCCTAAGAACTACTAGTTATCATGGAGGTCAGAGACACAGAGCCTCAGCAAAGAGACGTCTTTACTAAGCATCGAGCATGCTCATCTCCTCCCTTCTGTTAACCTTCCATTTACCCATCTCCTCCCTTCTGTTAACCTGCCATTTACCCATCTCCTCCCTTCTGTTAACCTGCCATTTATCCATCTCCTTCCCTCTGTTAACCTGCCATTTACCCATCTCCTCCTTTCTGTTAACCTGCCATTTACCCATCTCCTCCCTTCTGTTAACCTGCCATTTATCCATCTCCTCCCTTCTGTTAACCTGCCATTTACCCATCTCCTCCCTTCTGTTAACCTGCCATTCACCCATCTTCTCCCTTCTGTTAACCTGCCATTTACCCATCTCCTCCCTTCTGTTATCCTGCCATTTACCCATCTCCTCCCTTCTGTTAACCTGCCATTTACCCATCTCCTCCCTTCTGTTAACCTGCCATTTACCCATCTCATCCCTTCTGTTAACCTGCCATTTACCCATCTCCTCCCTTCTGTTATCCTGCCATTTACCCATCTCCTCCCTTCTGTTAACCTGCCATTTACCCATCTCCTCCCTTCTGTTAACCTGCCATTTACCCATCTCCTCCCTTCTGGATGAATACATTCACCACGGAGAGAAAACTATCGAGGGGTCGTCCATAAATATACACGACCTTTGGGTGTCTCGTTACGCATATCTTAAGGAGTTCATTTTCGCCAAGCCCTGATGCACGAATCAGCCTTCCTTCCCCTGTAAGGGGTGGCTATATAGGGACTTAAGGAGACAGATTTTCATTCTGGTCTCACAAATAATTCAAGGAAATGTCTAGAGACGTTAGCGAATTCCGGATTTAGAATGGGTGTGTGAGTGTGTGTGTGTGTGTGTGTCCTTGTAGAGAACGCCACTGCTAGAGCAGGAAGGGCCTGGGCCAGTACTACAAGGTGACGATACTACAAATGAACTAAACAACAGAGACTCTTGTGTCCAGTGGGGACCTCTCTCTCTCTCTCTCTCTCTCTCTCTCTCTCTCTCTCTCTCTCTCTCTCTCTCTCTCTCTCTCTCACACACACACACACAAAGCCTTTACTCTGCTATGCTTTTCTTCTACTGCTTACAATGGGGCGCCCCCTTTTTTTTTCGTTTTCTTCTCAGCGTTAAGGCCATACCAGCTCAATTGCACTTTGGGGTCTGTGTGTCTGTGCAAACTCTCTCTCTCTCTCTCTCTCTCTCTCTCTCTCTCTCTCTCTCTCTCTCTCTCTCTCTCTCTCTCTCTGTGTGTGCTGTAACCGAGACGTGCAACTTCTTGATCCCTCAAGCTGACTGTTGTTGTATCGTTACAGCGAGGATGTCAGCCGTGCCCCACACTCTCCAGATGGTAAAGACGCAGCGTCAGCAACAGCAGCGAGGCGGTAATAATACCGCCCACGGCTCCTACTTCGAGAACGCAGGTAAGGACGTTTGAGTCTACTGGCGAAGGAGTTGGTGACGGTGCCGTGAATAAGAGAGTTAGGGCAATAACTGTAGGTGCTGGAGCTATGGTTGGGGGGGAGGGGAAATGATGGTGTGCTGACGAGGAGTGTATATTGATGGTAATTGAATATATATGTTTTTATTTTTGAATTACGTGTCGTGTCAACACCAAAGAGATTTAGTTCTGTGGTTTAACTATTGCCTAAAAACAGACAATTGTCAAAAGCTCTGAGAGGCAAAGTTCCGTACGTATCAAAAGCCAAGATGTTGGAGCACAGCGTATGGTTCTTAAGTATGCTCTTCATGTGATCTTTTCATCATTACCGAGGACGTAGGTGTTACCAAAATGGCGTGATCTCCACCCTGCATATTCCCGGTCCTCGTAGTGAACAGCAGCAACAGTGGCTGCTCACGAGTAAACATCACAAGAAACTCGTGGGTCAAGGACTACAGTTTTCACTCTTGCCTCTGAGTGAGGTCTACTTTTCTCTCCACATTCCACGATAGTATTCAAATACCACGGGTCCTCTTCCTCACAGCCACTTCAACGAGAGGATTAAATGTGAGGGAGAAGGTATATCCTTCAAGGCTATTTGATAACAACCTCCATGGATCATTACCTCCTCATAAGAGGAAAGTTTGATGGAAAGGACTGACTTCCGCAGCTACTCTATGTTTCCTCTCGTGCCCGGCGATGTACGACTCTGGGAGAGGGAATGGAGGTCATTGTTATCGTGTGGGCTGCATGTAGGAGGTAAGGCTTTTCTCATGTTGGAGGCTCCATGTCAAGGCCGATCCTAAACTGATTTACAGACAGGTTAATGAAGGAGAAGAAAAAGAAGAGATGAGGGAAAGTATTGACGAATATTGGAGGAAGTGAAAAGTCTGTCTAAGGAATAGATATTAGAGTAACTGTGTACTTTAACATCATAGAATCTGATAGTTATATCCATTATACAGCGAAAGGTTTCTTTGAGTGTCCTTGTCATTCTTCGAAGTTCTTGCGAAAAAAGAAGAAAGACATCACTTGTATGTCGAAGACAATCAAGAGCTTTGTAAGGATTCTTTCTTTAACCAGAACAGATTCCAGTTCTCTTTGTCTTCTGCCTCGGCGTTATTTTGAACGAAAACGCAGGTGTCTGATGCCACTCAACTCCATCATCTCCTTACGACTCTGTGGAAAGAATGATTCTTATAGTCTCTTCCTGGATTAGTCACTGAGTTGGAGGCACATGACTCATAGATGAACTTCCTCTCGAGATCCTTATCTCGTCGATGCCTTCAAGTGCCCCTCGAACCTCTTCGATTTCCACTCGCGTGGCCTGGAGAATGGAGAGAGAGAGAGAGAGAGAGAGAGAGAGAGAGAGAGAGAGAGAGAGAGAGAGAGAGAGAGAGAGAGAGAGCACGGTTGGCTCTAAGGGTAAAGTTCTTTTCTTCACTGCTTTTCTCATTAGTCCTCCACGGAGCCACAACGAGAAAGCCGTCATGGTTGCTTAACCCAAACCAAGCCAGCCTCGAGGGTGAAAATATATGTCTCATGTTACGAGAAAGATGCACTCAAGTCAGCAGCCTTAAACATCCTTGTCCCCCACGAGTGATATGAGACGTTGGCCAAAGGACTACGTGGTTTGCGACATGCCAGCAGACGTATCTGAGAACGCAGACTCCAAAGGACTACGTGGTTTGCGACATGCCAGCAGACGTATCTGAGAAGGCAGACTCCAAAAGCAACTTTCTCCCACGACCACAGGTTAAGAGTCGCATTCTGTGACTTGTCATCAAAGAGCAGAAACTGCAATGACTCGCTTAACGACCCCGTTAAGAAAAAAAAAAAAATGCCGAGCTAATGATGTCTCATCCTCACGCACGGCACAACCCCTGGTAGGACTGAATTTACTCTGAAAACATTCGTGACCTAATTCAGTTACGCTTCCGTATGAGGTTGTCTGTCTACTCTTTGTGTGTGTGTGTGTGTGTGTGTGTGTGTGTCCCCGAAACCACTCCAGCTCTAATGCTGCACGAGCAGGAGTGAGGTCAAAAGACGCCCCGCGGGGGAACGAGAATAGGAGATGGACTGGTAGGGTATACCAAAGCAAAGCAATGCAAGTGTAGGAAAGAACTTCAGATATTTTTTTTCTCTCTCATTTTATGGCTGGCGTTACGACATAGTTACTGCTATTTTTTATACCTCCTCTTGTGCTTATGTAATTTACCGGTCAGTTAAAGAACAGCTTTATGGACCTAGTGTGTAATCATCGTGTTCAGCAACAGACCAAGTGAGGATGAGTGCATATTTTTCCCTTTTAAGGGGTTACTTAAGTATGGGAAAGTCTTTAACAACGAGGTGGAGGCTCAGTCACAAACTCCCGGCACGTTCCAACACTCCGCCGTCCACCACCCCTCAACACTGACACCTTCACTGGTACACTTCACCTCCCAGCCCAGCTGTCGTAACTGTGGTTTGTCTGTACGTAACGTATTTTCCTTTTTATATCTTTATCTTTCCAGCCTTCAGGTACGTAGCTGTGGCATTTGGCATTCAAATGAGACTTTTAACTTTTGTACGTGGCAAAACTTTTGCCGACACCCGGTCATAACGTATCTCTACCCCGGTCTGGGTAATCTCCACCTATGTTTGTACTCACCTCATACTTTTCTCTCGTCGCATAATAAGGTTAGACATATGCTTATATATATTCTTGTGGAATAATCATATATAAATCTGTCTTCGAAATTTTCAATTAGTTTACGGCGCAATCTATAAACATTCTTCGTTAAACACACTCTTTACAAAACAACGCGGATTTCATAACCCTTATTAACTCTCTAGTGTCGTAGATGAGTTCAGAATCTGTCGTAGACTTCTCATTATGAAGTACCGAGACGTGAATGAAGAAAGGCCACAGTTTAAGCCTGTCAACCAGATGAGCGGAGGAGCCGGGTTCCACCCCGACCGACCCTGAAGCCTAGGTGTTTTGACTCCCGAGTTGGCAAGACTGAGAACATCAAGGTCTCGGGTTCCTGTACCACACCGGGTGACTGTAAGCCAGTCGCTGCTGCCCCTGTTGCTAAAATTAGCATCAGCTTAGCAGGTTTACCCAAGAGGGTAAACCTCATTACCATTCATATGGTTATTCATTGTTATTAATAATGCTCTAAGCCATGGTAATGAGAGAATTAGCTTATTATGCTTTGACTTGCCGTGTCATACTGGCCTTTCGAATGATCTTTAAAGATAATGCGTTGATAATGTTTGATCTCTCGCTAGTATTCTAGGAGCCTAAGTTAGAATTTATCGTAAAATTTGACGACTGTGTTCCGTGCATCATCATGAAAATGACAAGTGTTGTAAAGTGATTATAGCCAGAAGTATGACGTCTGTGTCGTGGTGCATCGTTGTAAATTTTTGGTAACTGGTGTTGTACACTGCCATGAATGTAATGGCGCATGAACTCTGTGTCTTCATAAAGTTCTTGCGAAGAGTTAAGAAGTCGTGATGAATCTTCCTGGCTATGTTGTGTGTCGCCATGGAATCCAACGGCTATGTTGTATATCATAAAAATCTTGGCCGGTTATGTTGTACATATTCAAAAAATGTGAAAAATATGTTGTGCATTATCATGAAGTTTGATGTCTTTATTGTATCTTCATGTAATGTGAGTGTGTTGTGAGATGAATATCTTCGATAGAATGATGTCTGTGTTATCCTTCGTCATGAAATTTGACGCCTATGTTCTATGTAGTCTTGATGCTTCATTCAATAGTGCTATGATTAAGATTAATGTTTGCTTGTTTGTTTTTCTTAAGACTTGGCTCGCTTTCTGTTAAATCAACCTTTACCAGAGCTTTTAAAGATTTATTTCGCTAAATAACTAGACATGGCTCTGTTAATGTATGTGTGGCTATAACTTTTCTTTAGAAATATTATCTCTTCCGTAATCATTAAGACTAGATGTTATAAACACTACATATAATTAAAGAGACGAAGTAAATTCAATATTCGTTATTATCCAGCGCCATTGTGATTGGATGTCGAACAAACTTTTATCTATAAGCGAAGAAATAAAACGTCTTCACTTCAAATGACAAAGTCTCCCTTGAGAGTCAAACACAGAGGTACCTGGTGGTTAAGCCTATCTGTAGTGACTCCTCCTCCTCCACCACTTACCAGACACAAGCGAACACGTCGGCCAAAACAGTTCCTGGGTCTTGCCTACGTTTACTCCTGTTAGTCTGTAACTTAGTTCAGACAGAATTACAGTCCTTGTTAGGGAGTACTGTAACGTGAAATGTTTTCCATGAAACGGCTGCTATGTAAACTGAATAAGGAACCATATGTTAAGAAGAACCGTTATTCAGTTAGGCTACGGGAACATAAGGGTGAAAATCATAGTGTGATGTAGACAGATTTCTTTTAAAAACTAGTAGTTTTATAATGCTTTATGACTCTGCTACGGTGGCCTGAACTTTTGATTCGGTTCCTGGTGCCTTGGTGCTGACGAGTTCCTCAGAAAACTTTCTTAGAACTTTCCTAAGCATCGTACATGACAGACGAAGCTGAGTTGCCTTTCGTACACTTGTGTTAGTGGACTGGCACTGCGCCTGTTATAGTCATCAATATGGGAAACCGTTTACAAATTTTATCTACGGCAAAGCTAATCCAGTTTACATAGACGTTCACTAATATTCATATTACAATTCTTTGCGTGTCTAATAAGGGAAAGTTCCATGATATTCCTCATGATCACGGAGGTACAGGGTAATTTAATATTAATTCAGTTACGTTCAGTTACATTCAGTTACATTCAGTTACATTACATTCTTAATTAGTTGTCCATGTTAGTGTCCTTGAGAACCATGACTAGTAAGCCTATGGTTCTGTTGTAGCTATCTCCGTAGTCTCTATACACAGGCATGTTCTGACAGCACTAAAGGGAGATATATATATATACAGGCAAGCTAAGACGGTACTTAAGGAAGACAGATGCCTATGGCCAAGGCACCTTGTACTGTCTAGAGCACTAGTCTTCGTTGAACACGAACGCCTCAGACCTGACGCAAAATGACACTAGTTTCACAAAGTCTAGTTTCGACACCGTATTTCTTCATCCTGCATTGCCCTTTTCCAAACCAGAACGCTGGCATAGGATACTCTTAACTCCGAAAACCTTCAACGTTTCTGTTAATAGAATCACTGTTTTGTTTTTTTATTCAACATTTACATCCGTCGAATTTCTCAGGTGTGCGCCACTGATCGGAGAGCACAAGCCACAAAGTATTATCAAGTTGCCCTCACTCAGTGTCATGTCTTGCCTGCATCTTTATGGCTGTTGTTTAAGGCACGATGCACGGCGGCCAGCGAGCGTGTGTGTTTGTCTTCGTTGGCGTTGTTGGTAGACGAGGTAGTTATCGTACCAATCTAACGACCAATTCTAACCCCATTTCGACAAGGAAGGAGTGCCCTTTTTTTTTTTTTTATATTCATGGATCTGCACTCAGATTTAAACACATACGTGTTTCAAAGCAGTTTTGTGAAGCATATTTTTAGTCAGCAGCAGCAGCAACTCCCAGCTTATCATGGATAGTGGTGGGATTGCTGACAATACTTACCTCATTTCTTTGAGAACAGAAAGCTAGACAGTTCACCGTCGCTGTCGGGAGTGTTACGTGTTTGGATCGCCGTCGCTAGCAGGGTCCAAACTCATAAAATAAAAATAAAAAACTGGTAGCAAGTAACATTATGCCAACACTTTTTTTCCTTTTTCTACCTGGCTGACCCGCTAGAGTAAGCTTGCGTGCTGTCCCCTGCAACAGTTCACCCAAAGTTTGATGCTTTCTTTACGTTCTGGTTTTGCTTGGTATTTACGTAATGCCTTCAGGGACACCTCACTCAGCTACTCAGTAGCTGTTACTTTTACTGCTGCTTCTGCCTTCTCGGGATGGCAAGTAACACTTGGGCAAAATTATTGATCTTCTCAAATTCGTCTGTACGAGAAGAAAGTTGGGATTCTGCTCTTCTCTGTCGTCTCCTCCCAGTGTCATTACAAATAGAGGAATGCCGTCATCTGCTGACATCAGCTTCGTGTCAAGACACGAAGCTGATATCAAGACATCAGAGAAAACTGATCTTGCTTCTGTCCCAGATCGGAATCTCCTCTCATTACCTTCAGTACTTAAAACACCGGCAAAGAACAACACATCAGCGAAAGAGTCAGGTTCTTCTAGTGTTACATTTAACCCACTCATCAACCACAGACTTCTTGCTTTTCCTTAACACTGCCACTTCACGATGGTATATCACTGACAAATTTTTTTGGGGGGGACCAATAGCTTCAGCATGGACGAAGCAAGGTCAGTCAGTGTTCCCAGCAACAAACTCGTTGGACCACGGGTCCTGAGCTATGACGGTGAGAGAGGAGCTTGACCCCCAACACACCTGCTGTGAGAACCACCTTTATGATAATGCTCTAGACATTATGGACGATGCACATTAATGCACGAGGATGGTCAGTCGTTGCCAGAAAAGGCAGATAACCTAATGCCATGTGACGAGACGCCATACTTGATTATGCTCATACAGGTGTTCTTATGCTATTGACTTTACTTGAATTCAGTTGTTGTCTGTCTACGTTTGTATGCGTGTCTTTGTCTGTGTGTGTTGGTGTGTGTGTGTGCTCGTGGGTGTGTGTTTGTTATAAGCGCCGTAGTACCTTAAAACGATCTTGTACCTCTTCATCAGACGATGGCAGTTACCACCATGAGAGAGACTTAACACCACATCTTCGTAATAACACGATAGCATAGCTTGATATCATAGCATGATGTGGTTCACGGTGCAGTAACCCAAGCTGGGTGTATACAGTGTTATACAAGGCTTTACCATTGTTGACTACGTGGATGTGCATCTTTGATCCTGTTCCCAAGGTGTTCATATGACTTCGAGAGGCAGTCAGTGCTATATATCATTACAGTGATCGTATTTGTGTTTGAAGATATAGCGCTTGCATGCATTCAGTTTCTTATCCAATAAGAAAGTACATAGAAGAAATTAAGATATAAAACCCCACAGAGATACAAGCGTATAAGAGGATGCAAGGTGAGGTGCAGAACAGATTCTACTGGTATTATAAGACGTCCACTGAATGGATGGCACGTCACTTGAACAGAAGTATGTTTGTGATGTCCTCATGCCCATGACTGAGCATCAGCTCTGAAGGTCTCGAGGCGTGCGTGTGAGGTGGGGGTTCGTCAGGAGCTGCTTTTGATCAGATGACAGAATTCTGCAGCATGAGAGGGACTTCCAAACCAGTCGGTGCTTGCTCTACACACTGACACAAGACAAAAGGAGGGTCAGAAGAGGGACTTCCACCAGTCGGTGCTTGCCCTTCACACTGACACAAGACAAAGGAGGGTCAGAAGAGGGACTTCCACCAGTCGGTGCTTGCCCTTCACACAAACACAAGACAAAGGAGGGTCAGAAGAGGGACTTCCACCAGTCGGTGCTTGCCCTACACACTGACACAAGACAAAAGGAGGGTCAGAAGAGGGACTTCCACCAGTCGGTGCTTGCCCTTCACACAAACACAAGACAAAGGAGGGTCAGAAGAGGGACTTCCACCAGTCGGTGCTTGCCCTACACACTGACACAAGACAAAAAGAGGATCAGAAACTAGACTGTAGAGATAAGTGAGCCCCTCTCCACTTCTCTCCGTCAGATAGAAGATAGTAAACCATTACAGCAGGCAGCCTGGGGAAGACAGATCACTGAGGAGTAGGACAAACAGCTGCTCGCAAATGTCGCTATCGTGGTCACAAGGTCGAGTGGAACTTTCTCGTTATGTTACGTCATCATCCACGCGTTTGTCAGCTGCGAAGAAAAAAAAAATGACGGTATTATTTACATCACTAGTCTTTCCTCTTGCCTGGAAACCTTTTGGGAAATAGACTGGAAACCGTCCGAATCCTGTCCAGGTGTAGTTCATGGTAATAAGAGATGATCAGCGATGTGTTTCTTGAGGAATGATGAAGAACACAGGGCGGACGGACAATGTGCTCTGGATTGCTAGTGTCCTGTGCCCATCTTGTGGTTTTGGATAAGTGTCGTGACATCATTGCTAAGCGTCTTTAGAAATAGATATTTATGATTTGTGTGTTTTTATACAGTTCTCTTACATACTCCCGTACTGATTATCAGTCCTTACAACAACTAAGATCTTAAGAATTCGAATGAAACCAGAATACTTACGGATAATTCCTCTTTGTCTTCATGTGGCATATCAATATATACATAAAGATTCCTCATTGCAAATAAGTAGTTCGTGTTCTGACACACAAACGAATTTTGATTACTGGTACATAACAATGACACACTATATCTCTATCTCTCTACATCTATGTCTCTCTATCTATCTATCTCTTGTTCTGGACATCGTAATAAACTGCTACCACATCCCCACACAGAAATGGAGCAGCCAATGCGCTACAGCAGCAAGATGATGAACAGCATCTGGGGTCGGTACAACGAAAACTCAGTGCACAACTTCAAGTCGCTGCAGTGCGCCGGCGTGGCACCGGCGGAGACCCTGGAGGCCCAGCAGCAGGCCCAACAGACACCACCCATCCAAAGGTAAGCTCTCCACCCTAAACGGTCTCTCACTGTAACCTGTGTGCTGCTGGTATCCTCGTGTCTGCTTGGGCAGTTTAAGGAGTTTAGGTCAGTGTTGCCAGTGTGAAAGTTGCATCTTAGGCATGAGAGAGACTCTTGCGGTATGAGGTGATGTTTGTGATTTGAAGAGTGATGATCGGTGTCCAAAAATTCAAACGTGAAAGTGTGACTCGTACTTGTCTAGGGAGTGTAGTTTCAGGTGGGTGTATGACTGGGAGGGCATAGTTTAAGACTGAATGTTTGTGTAAGTTGATTGTGTTGGTTGTAGGAGGAGGAGATCTGCATATACAGGATGGTGAAACTTGAGGCAAAGGTCAGATTTTTCATTTCTGTTGAGGAAGGGGTGGTTGGTTGTAGAGGGGTTTGGGTATCAGGCATGTGCAGGTAATATTGTATCGGAAGTATCTTTATCACTTTGTTGAGAACTGTTTTCCATGTTTGCTTTTGGATGTCCAGGTCGATGACGAGGCTTAAGGCAGAGTTAAGTGATGAGTAGATTTTATGCTTGTCGAGGTTACTGAAAGAATATTTTCTCATCCAAAAACTTGGTGTCAGTGAGTGTTCTGTGAGGTCGTTTAGTTAGCCTGTGTCCATAGTGCTAATGTATGTGGTGTGGGAAGTAAATATCGTTCGGGTGTTGTATGTGTTGTAGATGACGGTTAGTGTTTTGGTGTTTAACTTATCCATCATTTGGGATTACGGATGGGTGTAGGTTGAATTCATGTCTCTCAACGATTCATAGAGTAACAGAGGATTTCTGTGTTCGATACAGGGCTTTAAGTGTGGAGCGGACCAGCGTTCGAGTCGCATAAGGTAAACATGCATGTGTGTAGCGTCAAGTGTAATGGTAAGGTCACCTGCAATTAAAAAGACCTTCACACTGTGGTTTGCAGTGGATGGATGATGGTCGTGGATGAAGAGAATAAGAGAGTTGGAGATGGGATTGCATCTCGGGGTAGTCCGGTGCAGAGCTTGAAGATTTTAGAGTTGAAACCTTTGTGAACGAGTGTAGCTTGGCAGTCAGCCACGAAATTGGACAGCCAATTTCTCTGTCTTCTGTTTTTCATGGAGTGTAGTGGCAAATATCTTTTATGTCCTATGTGAGGGACTGGTGGTGAATACCATGTTGATATGTCTGCCACAAGAACTGTGCGGAAGGGGATTATGACTGGTTGAAGCAATCTACTTTAGTAGTCGAATGATTGGTTAAGGTTTTTGTGCAGTTTGGTAGTCGAATGATTGGAGTCTAAATACATGTTGTGTGGGTGAAAGTAGAGTATTTTAGTTTCCTCATTCGTGGATTAGGTTTTCGTGCAGCATCTCTTTGAGTTGTTATGGTTTTAGTGTGGGTACCAGTGGCATGTTTCCAGATGTCTGGGACTCTGCTGTATAACCAGGAATGGCTGAGGATGTCTGAGAGATTTGGTGGATGTAAGACTAGAGCTTTATGTAGAAATGGGGTATGTTGTTCGAGCCTTTTTCTGGGGTTGGGGGGGATATGTTGTTCGGGCCTTTATCTATGGGGGGGGGGATAGTTAGTTTGTTCTTTAAGTGATGATTCTGTTGTGTATATTAAGAGGAGTGATAGGTGATTAGACATTTGTGTCAGGATGGATTTGCGAGATAAAAGTTAGCATTTTTCACGACTTTCGTGTTGTCCAGCATTACAGGCAGTGTTGAAAAAGTTAGCTCAAAAGTGATTTGTTAGCGATCACTCATGCCATACGTTGTCTAACAATAGCCCTGTCAATAAGATGCCCAAATGTAGCTAGAACTGAGTCTAATATATTCAAGTCGCGAGTAGGTTTCTCACCAGATCGTACATTGTACATAAGAGGGTCAGATAAGAGGAGACCTTATGGTCTCTTAACAAGGTCATTGCCAGTCATAGCCTTGGAGGGAACACGGTAGTAAAGCAGGACTTCCTGAGTAAGAGATTTTTTTTTCATAATTTTTAATATTTTCACTTCCTGCCTCCATCCTGAGCGTTCCTTCACGATCCTAGTCATAGATCTTCTCTGACCTATCCGGTGTCCTGTATGATTGCATATTATCAAAGACTTTCAAAAGGGATTATCAAAGACTTTCAAAAGGGACTTTGTCAGTTACTAGTTCTCCCAGGATTTATTATGTAAAAGGCCCATTGGTTATCATCACCATTGGAAACCTGATAGCCACTCTAATTAAAAGAGATAACTCCCTTCATCTATAGACTTTATCTTTTTTCCTCGCTACAGTTTACCCCTAAAGGAAATACTTCATACACTCTAATTACTTTGGTGAGTTTACTTTCACTTATGACTATAATGTCCGGCTTAACTTTTCCCACTTCATCCCTTGATTCTACCTCCCTACCACTTTTCCACGAATCAGTCTTCCTCTGTGATCTTACACCCTGTAAAGACATCATACCGCTGTTTCCTTCCTCATCTTCGAGCGGTGGAAGAAGGTAGTTTAGTTTTTACCGCTATCAGGGACTAGTTCATTGTGCACATCATGAACTTCCTGTGTGCTGCATCCCAAAAGGGATTTTCAGACGTCGCTAGGTGTGTTGGTCACTTTTTTGGGGGGGAGGTGTTTACTCGTTCCTCTGTCTCCCTCAACTCCTCGGTCTCTGAAGTTCTTCCCATTTTTTTTTCTACCTCATCTGGTAGTTTGTAGGCTTTTCTTAGGACTCCCCTACCGTTTCCCCTCCATATATATATAACCTTCAATGTCCTTTCATTCCCTGCTTACAGTACATGCCGATTCTCAATGGCATTCCCGTCCTTCTTCATCTGAATACACTGAACGTTTGCAGTATTCACAGTCCTCTTATTCCTGTTTGGGCTAAATGTTATGACCAAAATGAGGCTGAATACCTTGGGTTAACTGTGAGCCGAGTATCCTACCCTAGAAGTCGAATCCTGTTGGATCCGTGCCTGATCCATACTGTGACTACTACACCACGGAGTAGACTTTGTCTGTATCTCTGATCTACCATCATTCCCCCATCGCTTCTTCTGCCTATCTATGAGTCCTACTTGATTCTTCCTTTCTTATATCTTTCATATTACTGTTTAGTCATCAATAACCTTGTTGATGGCTTCCCTCAGTATTTATATATTTTTTTTATGAATTCTTACGCCTTCCTGTGATTGTGTGGGTCTTCTTGTCCCTCTGGCATTGTCGATGCCCCTCCCTCCCTCCTCGTGATGGTATGCGAGTCCTCTCCTGCATGCAACATCGTCCAGGCAGCCTCGTCGTTACCCTGTTTCTCAGACTTGTTAGTTCTGTCGTTGTATGTCGCTTTCCTATCCATCTTTCTTTTTCGAGCTAAATTTTGGGTTACCTTGTTGTCGATTAGACCCTGTATGTTCTTTAGAGAATTTACCTTACTGTGGTGCCTCCTTATGCTTATGACTTCCATATCCTCTTCAAAATCTCTGAGTGACATGTCGAAATTCCCCGTCTAACACTGTGGTGATCTGCCACGTTACTGACTCTCGTGTCATGTTATATCCTCAGTTGCATCTATCCGTATTTTCACCTCGTATCTTATCAACATCTTATTTACATTCACTCTTCCACCTTCCTCGTATTCCAATTCATGAGTTAGTTTCTTCCATGCCTTTCTTAATCTCGAGTAGCAGTCGTTGGTCACAAGTTTAAACAATGACAATAAATTTCTTTTTTGCTCAGAGGTGTTTATCTTCCATACCACTGACTCCTATCCTCTTTCGCACGTAACTTACTTTTTTTAATCATTAACTCTCTTATACTGCCTTAATCTTTTTTTCTGTATCTCTCTTACTCTTGTCTTGCGAATGAAATTATCCCAACCGCCTTCCCTCCTCCCACACAATGGCTCTTCGTAGTTGGTGGTGTCTACGTTAAGCTGTCTTTCTCCCTATAATGGGCAGATAGAAAGACCATCGAAGTTCTCTCCATCAACATAAACTGTAGATTTGTTTTGCAGTTGTTTAGCCATCTCATTTTATTATTTATTAGTGGTAGTATGTTCTTGCGTATGTAGATAGGCTTCTTGCTACTTACCATCCAAGAGGTATACTAATATGCAACACGTATGTCTGGCTACAAAAGAAGATCTCAAACGAAAGGTGTTTTTTTTTTTCTTCTCTCTCTCCTTCCACAGGTCGGTGTTCAATCAGCGTCTGGGCGAGCTGGGTCAGGCGGTGGCCGCCAACTTTATGGACAACCTGCATCAGTACTAGGCTGCGTTACTCCTCCAGCAGCGCCACAGTGGGCTCCTGCCGCTCCCTTCTCTCGTCCTCTCCGCCAGTATCCTTCACGTCCGCTACTTAGACTAACTCGAGGTGGCGACTTAGGAGTCATTCATCATCTACTGACGGTCAGAACAATCAGATCATGACGACCTCCATCCCCCTGGATCAACGTCGGAGTGAGGACCTCTCAAACAACCAACACATCAAAGACGTGATCGTAAATTGTCAACTTGTGGGGGATAAATGCAATGAGGCAACCTACGTGTGTGTGTGTATATGTGTGTGTGTGTGTTCCAACTGCATTTCAATGTCGTTCAGAATCTAGACAGTGTATCATGAGCTGCCAATAGAACTGGAAGAAGAACATCAGCAAATATTATTACTAGAGCACGCCCAAGTGTCATGCCGGACTGAAAATTAAAACTGAATATTTTTTCAAAAAAAAAATTCCCCTTTTCATCGCCTTTTCTCACCAAGTAGAAAACTGGTAAATTAATTTGGCACCTATTCTTTTTCTTTTATTCTTTGACGAATGATTGGATGGTACTTCGCGAGAGGTTATCATTTATCACAACTATTGCAAGATATTCAGACGCGTCTCAGCTAATGATGTTTGTTGGTGGTGATGAAATGTTGCACTGGGCAGACACACACACACAGAGTTGTGGGTTCAGCGGGCTACAGGAGGCGTTGCTGGAGTCACCCACCCCGCTAGCAAAGTTACTGATGCAGAGGATAAAAAATATAATCAAAAATAGTAATAATATTACGCTGGAAGACCGTACGTGGGAGGAGGTATTGGGGCGGGAGGGTGAACTGGTGGCCGAAGACAAAAGCTACGCACACACACCCCTCCCACCCTAACTCCTTCCTCATATTTTTTTTTTTCTAATTCTTTATTACCTTAGGATTCAGTAACATGATAAAACTGCAGCTACCGAGCAAATTCTATGTAGAAATCTCAATATATAAAATCATGAAGACGGCGGTGTTTGGAAATGCGGTAGTGGGGGAGGTATGGCACCGTAATGTAGGGTTTGACGAACCCCACACCACACGAAAGGTCGAGAGATGAACAACAGACCTTTCGTTAGCTCAAGACGTACGGCCTGGTGTGGCTGGCACAACCTACCACACTTGATCACTCGTCACACACAGTGTAAACACCTTTTTTACATGCGTGTGACGTACTGTAACACTTCAATAATATTCCATTGAATTAACCTTGTGAAGAAATTGTTAAATTATGATCAGGATTATTCGCTTGCTAAGAGGCTTACTTCGTAAACTGGTACACTTCGGAAGAATATATAAAAGTCTCTACATTTAAAGTCCATCTTGCTAGGCTCTTCTGCTCCGCTGCAATCTAGCGAGACGCATGATCGTATAGATGCTTTCAATAATGAATTTATATATCTGGGTTTCTTATAAAATTATCGCTTGCGCTGAGGATGCCAACATATATATATATATATATAGTATATACATGTATACTCTCGGAATAAAAATTGCAAAACTTTATGTTCGTGGATGATTTTTTTCTCTTTGTCTCCCTTGTGAAGAAACATCGTCGACACATGAGGTTGGTCCATGAGAGACAATGCGTGACATTGGATGTGTTTATCATATAGGTATTGGAATATATGACTTAAATTACAATTTCTCTATATAACTATTGAAGCAGTTTCATTGTAATGTGTATATTACAACATAGTTTGCGTGAATATGAATGATAACTCAGTAGTTACATTGGATAATTCAGCCAAAATATGAATATGAAGAGCACTTCACACTTTCGTTATGCAATACTGAAATATCATCCTCTCTAATACCCATCCCTGAGGGGATGTGTCAGACGCCTCGAAGAAAAGATCCAACGACCAACGATCCATCAGAAAGTTACTGTAGATGGCTGGATTATCAAAAATGTATTCACTAATATTATTCCACTCTCTCCTCGCCCACTGCCTTTCAAGTTCTGTCCTGACGCTGCTGATAACCATAAGTTTTGCTTTACCTCTTGAGGCGAAGCTTGTGTTGCCGTCCGCACGAAGTAGGTGGTGCAAGGACCGAGCCTGACGACTCGCGCTGCACGCGCTGGTGTGGACGTATACAGTTGTACGCCAGCAAGATTATGCGCCACGCGCAACGATGCTGCGGCAGTCAAGCTACCCAGTATGTAGTAACAAAAGTTCTTTATGCTCTATGATGTTGGGGATGTAGTTCTTGGACGGGCTGACCTAATTCTCTGACATTAACTAAGGTTAGAAAAACTTCCGAGTAAAATTCAATATTCAGTGTATTTCTTTCCGTTACAAGTAAATGCTTAAGCTAAGAAAAATACATCTATATTCATTGGTGTATGGGTTAAGAAAATATACTTTTACATGACATATACTATTTATATAAACAAATACAGGATATAAAAAATTCTATGATACACATATCATTATTGTTATTATTATTATTATTATTATTATTATTATTATTATTAGTCTTGATATTTGCTTAGATGATTGCAGTGTACAAAGGAGCTTCACTTTGGACGTTTGTAGGAAGTGAAGGCACTACGGCAAGTCACAACACATCACACACTGGGTGAGGTCACCTGTCGCTTCTCATCAGGTACCCAGAGCTGCGCCAGCCGCTCCTCCTCACTCCCCAGACCCAGATCATCCCCTTCATCAGCCAGAACAAAAGTTACTCCAATATCCACACCCTGTACCAGGTCCAGATTATTACTCCATCCTACACCTAGAACCAAAACGACTCTCAGTCAGTCAAGTTAGCTTACTCCCGCCAACAGCATCCACATACCAAGACCACACCTAAACCTAAGATGAGTTACGTCTTCTGTAACCAAAGTAATGAGAGTCAACTCGAACATTTGACCCAAGTGCCAACAAGTTGCTTCTCCTGGTAAGAACTATAATATAGTTGCTTTACAGGGACATGGTTCCCAGCCAAGCAGCTCTCACACCAGCCAACTTCCCCACTAAACACTTTGCTCCATTTCCCAATGCCTGAATAGTTCCTCACCAACACACGACTAATGTATATGAAGACTCATCTCCCTTACAGCCATACGAACCACCCACCACCATACAAATCCCGCACTACCACCCAACGCCTCGTCATCCATAAAATCGCCAGCGTCTCAACCAGCTCCTCCGGCACTAGACACCGCCTCCCCTCCAACCCTATTACGAAAGAACACACCTCAATCAAACAGGACCCCCTAACCAGACATTCCTCCACCACCATGTTCCTCCTCCTCCTGAAAAGACAACTCTCTCTCTCTCTCTCTCTCTCTCTCTCTCTCTCTCTCTCTCTCTCTCTCTCTCTCTCTCTCTCTCTCGGCAAACCACACCGTCACCAACATCAGACAGTTCCTAAGACAGGAGACACCTATCCCTCACCAGCCTGCCGCCAACCATTAGCCAACCCGACTCCCGAATATCTTCCCACGATGAGACAACTCCTCTCCTTCTACCCCTCCTTGGTAGCTCCCTAGCCAAGAATCTCCTCCTATCAGGATGTCTACTTGTCTCCCCCCAGGAACCTCCCATCACTAGATAACTCCCTTAACCATCACACAAGTCCTCACTGACCAAACATTCTCCCCGTTGCTAAACGGCCATACAACTCTCAACCCATCAAACAGCTCCCCATCATTAGACTATACACTCCACCACCACCACCAGCAGGCAACTCCCTCCCCCCCACTTCAAGACGTAGGCTCACCATCTCCAAACAACACCAAACATCTCCTATGCACGAGCCATCTTCCACAGCAGTATACAGTTCTGAACATTAAACAGTGACCTGACACGAGATGATTCAAAGTTAGACAAGTCTCCACCACCAGTCGTCAACTCCATTACTTGACAACTCCCTAAATAATCCAACCCAGAGGCAACATCCCCATCACCAGGGGAATGAGGCTGCATTATCAACTGACCCCGTTCAACAGTTTGCCCATCCAACCTAAGCCTGCCCCGATCTCATCAACGATTGTGAAGTCAACCAGTTGTTGCATGGTGAGTCAGACTGAAGCACTGAGACAGAATGAAACTCTCTCTCTCTCTCTCTCTCTCTCTCTCTCTCTCTCTCTCTCTCTCTCTCTCTCTCTCTCTCTCTTCTCTCTCTCTCTTCTCTCTCAGAGCATCAGACAATAATATTGTAGTTTGTCGTCTGATTCCCACTGAGTTTTGAAAGTGATAGATGGGTATAAGTTGAAAATTACATAAACCAAATATTTCAACATCATAGCTTTAGGTTGAGGGAGAAAAAGAGTACGAACATTTCTACCTATCTTGGACCATCGTACTCAGTCAAGGATAAGAAAAAAATATTCAAGGGCGATACTCCCTCAGTCTCCATATACGTCCAAAACAGACTTGCCACGTGAGACATTATGAAATCCATACACCCCAGCTACACTTGTGCTTATGACACGTATAGCTTACGAAAAACAACACTGTATGACTGACACAATTTCGCCTCACTTGGCACAGATGGTTGGAAACTCTAGTAATTTTAGGTTGATCACAGACGATTGGAAAATAGTAACTTTAGGTTGATAACAGATGGTTGGAACCTCTAGTAACTTTAGGTTGATAACAGATGGTTGGAAACTAGTAACTTTAGGTTGATCACAGATGGCTGGAAACTTTAGTAACTTTAGGTTGATAACAGATGGTTGGAAACTCTAGTAGCTTTAGGTTGATCACAGATGGTTGGAAACTCTAGTAACTTTAGGTTGATCACAGATGGCTGGAAACTTTAGTAACTTTAGGTTGATCACAGATGGTTAGAAACTCTAGTAACTTTAGGTTGATAACAGATGGTTGGAAACTCTAGTAACTTTAGGTTGATAACAAAGGAATCCCTAAGATCTCAGTAGTTACCTCTCGTACTTCCTCCCTTATCAATTACATTAATCATTTTGATTATCACTGCATTCATCTTCATATACGGTAAAATATCATATTACTCTATCATTATATTACTATATCATGATATCCAGTTGTATACCAAACGTGACTTGTGAGTGTAAATGTGTGAAATGATGAGTGTTTGTGTCCGTGTGACGCGTCTGCCATTGTGAGTGTAACAGTGTGTGTGACGAGGTGATGTGACACAGTGACTGGCAGTGCAGGTGTATGGGATTGCCTGTATTTTGGCCATGTTTCCTTGTGATTGCATTTCTATGACAGACGCATACCTTTATGCGATTGGGGATCTGTGTGTTGAATCACGATTCTGATTGTGAATGATTGTCATTGGGTATTTCTGTGATGATGTGTCATTCATTGCTTGACCATATGGCGACCAGTGACCGCCGTGATATTGTAGAATTGCGTAATTGTGTAACTGTGACCACAAAGAGGTTTTGTAGGTGATCGTATGTGAGTGTGTGTGTGACTGTGTGTGTGTGTGTGTGTGTGTGTGTGTGCTCTAATGGTTGGTCTGGTAGAGGGAGTAGTAGTGGCCCTCCATGGCCAGGAGTTGGGCATGCGTGCCAGCCTCCACCACCTTGCCGCCCTGGACCACGGCGATGGTGTCGGCGCCCTGGATGGTAGAGAGGCGGTGGGCGATGACGATGCTCGTGCGGCCCTCCTGGGCTCTCTCCAGCGCCTCCTGCACCACCTGCAGACGACACACACAGAGACACACACGGTCTCGTACATCAAAAGGAATCTATGTCATCTGATGATTAACATCATTATCAACTCTGTACCCTAGTTTATATTCTTCCATACATATACTTACCTGTCTATCCTTTGATTCATCTTACTACCTGTCTATTCATTCATCTGTCTATTTCTAGAGCCGTCCATAGGGCCATTCCCTCCTTTCGTGGACTTCATTAATGAAGGCAGCCTTCATTCCCCATATTCACACTAACAGTGAGGAAACAACAAAACCCAAAACAAACACCAATACTGGAGAAATCATGTGATGAGGGGTTCATAAAGATGCCGTGTGACAAGTGCTACGAATATATTGTGTAAGAGGAGAGCTAGTAGACGCAAAGAGGAGTGTTTATCAAGTGATGAAGGCGTGTATGCAGTAGGAAGGGAGGAAAGTGAGTTGCTTTAAGTGAAGGTGGTTCTGCATTAAGGATGTGCGGTGTCCCCATGGCTGTTTTGATCTATTTCTGGATAAGGTGTTGACGGAGGTAAATGCAAGTGTCTTAGAGAGAGAGGAGCGGGAGAGGGTGGAAGGTGAGGCAGTTGCTGTTTGCTGATGACGGGGCTCTAGTGGCAGACCTGAGTGAGAAACTGCAGAAGCTAGTGTGTGATCCAGTAGAATCTAATAGTCCCTTACGTGTGATCCTCACTAGGAGGTACAAGAGCCCCTGACCCTAAGGGGTAACGTTACCTTTTCGCTCTCGGTGTCAAGGGCTGAGGTGGCCTCGTCCAGCAGGAGGACGCTAGGGTTCCTCACCAGGGCTCGTGCGATGGCAACCCGCTGCTTCTGGCCACCTGACAGCTGGGTTCCCTTGGCGCCGACTCGTGTCTTATATTTCTGCAAGATTGAGTACAACACGTATCCAAAGCTTCTGAAGATAGAAGAGGTATGAGAAGGTCAAGTGTTTTACCGGATATGACATTTGTAACTCCTAACCAAACAGCAGTTCCTCTGTGACAAAAGATAATCTTCCCTTCACTGTAATAATCTCTCGCGTTTCTGAGCATCTTTTGCTAATACTGTGCTGTGAAATCCTAACACACTGGCCTCGTAGCTTCATCATCGTCTAGCGTTACTAGATCGTCCTGCTAACTCCTCAATGTGTTGTCACGATATCGTCTCTAGAGTAAACTTGTCTTAGATCAAAATGTCTTGTAATGGTTTTTTTTTTCGACGTTTAAGGCTTCCTTTCCCAGTTCATTTCCTCCCCGATGAACAGAACAGTCAATAGGGTTCTGTTCTAGATACAAGAACTTCTACTGAGAAGACTCTGGGGATGTCCCCATCTATTACGCCGTTCTGTTCTTAATCTATTTCTTCTCACGTGTAAGTTGCTCATAAAGAATCCTTTCTTCTCCTTAGATTTATCTCACTGTTGGAGGAATAGATGTATCATGACCAAACATAACTTTGCCCCATCTTTTTCTGATTATATCCGTCATCCTTGTCTGCTATTGATGAGACTCAGTGAGTTTTAACCAAGTAACAACATCACTGTATCCTCTCGAATGACATAATCTACCAAGTCTCCAATCTTCTCATGATTTGACCGTTGAGCTCGATAGGTCACTTAAGAGTTTATGATTTAAGACTGTCATTATTACATTACTTACCATCGGTGACAAAATAAGCCAAAGTTGTCGGTACATAACGTGTGACACGATTGTTTATATTTACAACATAGCAACCTTAAGGATACAAGCTCGATGTCTGGTTGTAAGGAAATATATCCTTCGTCAGTATCGTCATTAAGAAAAATATTTTTTAGTATTGTTCTGTGGATCATTGTCTCAAATTCTCAGATTAGGGCCTCAGCTACCCGTACCGTCTCAGCTAAAATGAAAAAAGAAATATTACTCATGCTTTTTTAGCTTCATACTGTTCCGTATGTATCAGCTCGAGGAAACTCTATAGAATATCTAAGGTTATCATTTAATGTAAAGAGGCTTTTTATTGAGATATATTCCATTTATAACGAGTTAGTATCTAAATCTAAGTGAACAAATTGTCATCTAAATCGCGGGGCACAAGATAAAGTTTTTGGGACACCGCTTGAATGATATCAGATAAATTATACAACACGTAAACTGTTAAAGAAAGTTTTACTTCACGAAATTTGTAACGTAGAATTTATTCGTGAATGAAGAAGATGCTTTGGTCAAACCTTTGAGCGACAATATCTCCTAGACTCCATTTGTCCCACTATCTACTGTAGGAAAAGCCTCTGTCATGTGAATTCTTCTATTCCTCCTGTACCTCCCAGGTTAACGAGAAGAGCAACTCACCTCTGGGAGAGACTCGATGAAGGAGTGGATGTTGGCCTGCTTGGCGGCGGAGACGATCTCGTCCTGCCTCACGACCCGGGTGTTGTCGCCGTAGGCGATGTTCTCGGCGATGGTGCGGTCGAAGAGCACTGGCTCCTGAGACACAAGACCCAGTTGTCTCCTCACCCATCCGACGTTCAGGGCCTGGATGTCTCGACCGTTGATGTTCTGAGAGACACACAGAGAGAGACAGATGATAAAGAAGTAAAAATTATATGTATATTTCCTTCCACATTGCTAACACTCTGCCAGACCCTTCTTTCAAAACGCCATGAGTGTAGAGACCTACCACTTTGCCATCCTTAGCGTCGTAAAACCTCTCGAGCAGACTTATGATCGTGGACTTGCCGCAGCCAGAGCTCCCCACCAGGGCTAGGGTCTTGCCCCTGCCCACACCCACCTCCAGACCGCACAGGATGGGCACGTCGGGGCGACTCGGGTACGTGAAGTGCACGCCAGTCAGTTGGACATCCTGTACGCCTTCACTCTGCCGTGGGACAGGACAGTGAAAGGGATATCTCAAGACAGGTGAGCCATACCATTTATGTATCAGGCTTTTGAACGATTGTCGGATTACGTCAGCTGCCTCATGGAATTATCTTCATGAATAGTAGGGATTTGTAAGCAGGTCTGGAATGACTGAAGGATATCTGACATCTAGTGATGATAACAGAAATGATGTGAGATGACAAAGATTTTTTACAACACCCGTTACAGCATTTCTGAGCATTGACCCCTAATGTGTCTGGCATTTGTCGAAATAAAAAAAAAAAAAAGGCCAAAATTATATTATTAATGAATGCCGATAAGACATAGCTCTGGGCTGACTGAAGAACATCTACCGTAACTCACCGGCCTCAGTCCGACGTCGGAGGAAGCGTCTATGGTCGGGACTCGCTCGAGCATGAAGAAGACCCTGGCAGCTGCCACCTTCGCCTTGCTGTAGTTCGGAGCAAAAGCCACCGCCTGCCCCACCATCATGGTCCCCAAGATCATGGCCTCAGCCACCCTGCAGGGAGTACCTCTTTTACCAACACACGTAACACGGCTATGGCAGACGACCACTCACAAGGACTACAGCCTAACACAGGACATCGAAGTAACCATAAGACCTACGAGTAACCTGTGAACCGCTATGTTGGGTGAGGTTTACAACACATAGATGTGTGTGTGTCTGTGCAGCGTAGGGGGTCGAAAAGAGAGTAAGGAGTTGGTATGGGTCTCTGTGAGTTGTGGGGTCTGGCGTTAAAAGAATTACGGCGAATGCAATGTAGGTGTTCACCTTGGATAACATGCATCTCAAAGACAGGTTCTGTGAAAGGTGAAGACATCTTGACGTGTATCTATTGTTTACAGCGGTAGTTAGTTCAAGCTAAGCTCATAAGTAATAGTCAGATTATGTTTCTAGTAGTCAGGGTAGTGATTAACTTTTGGTGATGAATGGTTACTGACTGACTCACAATGGTATCGTCCTGACTCAACTAACTCATTTATCATACTCTTACTTGAAGACACTCTCGTAGCTGAGTTCCCGCTGCTGAACCAGGTAGCCCCCGTAGAACATACTGACGGCGTAGGCGTAAAAGGGCATGGCTTGAGCAAACCCAAAGGTGGCACCTGGAAGATACATTGTCTTAAATTCGTTCTCTAATGTTCCCCCAGGGAAAAAAGGAAATGGTTAAGCAGAGTTGAAAATGTCCTCCATCTGAGTTTTTGTTTAATCTTTTATGATGGCTGAGATGATTTATCTCATACACTTAGAAAAGCAGAGATGTCGTGTCGTAAGGATACGACACCGGAAAAGTATAAGATCCTAAATTGTTTCAGAACTTTCCAATAGTGAACCCAGTGTTGTAATGACGAGCCAATCATGCACTCAAAACTACGACACCGTCTTCTCCCACCAACTTCCCCTTTACTCACTCTTGGGAGGATAGAAGACAACAGGCTTGTTACAGTACCTCTCAGGTGGCACTTCCTGAGTGCCTCCAGGTGGGGTTTATTCACCGACTTGGAGTACTGGTTAGCGAAGTGTTCCTCCTTGTGCAGCGACGCCACCGTCCGGATGTTGGTGATGGCCTCGATTGCTATCTGTAGGATGAGAGCCACTACATCAAAAGGAAGACTCAGATGCTTCCAGACCTCAGACACTTAGAAGAGCAAGAAGTTATGTGCTCAAATATAGGATCATACAAGCGGTTAGTAACAGGGACGGTGAGTGAAACCGAAATACTAAACATTGTGATTTTGCTGATCCAGTCACCTGCAACATGACCTGGCCATAGGATATGATACGAGCCATATGATATGATCCTGTGACCTAATTCTTTGAGCAACACAAGAACCGTCAGCTGACCCTCGTCTCAGTGGATCAAGTTTTACACCACTATAGGCAGATGCTCGTCTTTCAGAGATGCAATGTGAGTGAGAGAGATGTCAACTGTGTGACGCCTCTTGTGAAACACTGATAAACAGAACAGACGCTCTCTCAAAGGTATTAATGGTTTACTCTTCTAATTTACATAGGATACTTTCCTAATACCTGATGTAATCTTTCATTGGTTATTAATAGTAAAAGTGACCATCCACTACCCTTACCATCCACTACCCTTACCATCCACTACCCTTTCTCTCCTGCCCACTTTCGGCATATCACACAGTTCTATCGCACATGCAAGCGGTGCTTCCCTGAATACCTCCCATTCCTTTCGCACTCCCCTTGAGACATATTCCTCCCAGTAGCTCACCTTGCCAGCTTGGTCCAAGGTCTTGGACTCGGTGACGCTCTGGCCCATGAGGATCTTGCTCTGCAGGTAGACGGCCAGCAACACGAAGGGCACGAAGGGCACCATAAGCAGACCCAAGCGCCAGTCGTAGTAGAGCGAGAGGACGATGCTGATACCCAGAGTGGTGATGGCTTGAACGATGGTGCCAACCCGAGTCCCCGTAGCCTGTACGGTAGCAAGTATTAGCTAGTCAGCAGCCTCCTGTATCCCTGGCGGTAGGTGTAAGTACTAGCCAATAACTGTAACTGATCCCTCAAGGAGTGATGATTGCTATAGTCTTTGACACGTAGTTGTAACAGCTTCAGTTGGGTTTGTTCTATGGGCAACAGGGAGTTAGCACGCCCTTACTTGCAGCCTATTCATTTTAATTCTTACAGTGACGAAGGTGTTAATGAGACCTCATATCGCTACTCTCCCTATTATTGCTTTTTTATAGTCATATCTATAGACCCGTTCATACACGACATTCCTGCAACAGGTACTCACTTACCCCTTGTACAGCAGAGGCGTCTGCAGACAAGCGCGAACACAGAGTACCCACAGAATTCTTGTCGTTGTCGAACCAAGCCATCTCCTGACGCAGCATGGCAGCGAAGGTCAACTTCCTCAGCCGTAAAGTAAGACTTTCGCCGGACAGTGAGAACATATACACCTGTCCACATGAAACAGACATCCAGCAAACTCTCCAAAAAATTTCTTATATTGATATTTGTGAGGAAATGTGTTACGTCTGCAATAGTCACTAAGGATATGGGTGTTATGCAATATGATGGTATTCTGAAGGCAGTGAATGAAGTTCTCTGTGCGTATGATACAATAGTCTTAGTCGATCCTTGATGTTATCAAGTAAAAGGCATTAAGTGTATAGTAAATGTTCCGTATCTTTTAGTTATTCAATGATAATGAATGTTAAGAATTACTGAGGTGACGAATCATGAACATTTATATCTATGTCAAAACGATGGAAAAAAAAAGAAAAGAATTGATGATATACATCGTGATCAGCAGGTTATACAGACCATGACAAAGATTTGGGTAAAAATTCTTTAAATTTTGACTAGAAAGACTAAGGTTCATATTTTTCCAGACTTTAACAAAAATGAAAGTAATGAAGAAAAAAAAACTCCTTAACAAGGACTCGGGCGAGCAAGTTTTAAAACCTTGACAAAGATTTAGTCACGATCTTTTCCTCTGAACTTGACCAAGACTCAGATGTAGAGGTCTCTAGGCCTCGATGAGAACCCCAGAGCCTGAGGGAGTACGTGTGGCAGGCAGCAACTCAGATGTAGAGGTCTCTAGGCCTCGATGAGAACCCCAGAGCCTGAGGGAGTACGTGTGGCAGGCAGCAAGAGTGAGAAGAGAAGAGCCACAACAGCCTCACCCACCTGCATGAACATAGCGAGTGCCGTTATTATACCAATGAGGAGGAACATCAGAGCGTAGAAGTTGGCTTCCTCTCGCGCCTTCCCCTCCTCCGCGATAGACAGTGTCTGAAGAAAAAAGATATATATATATATATATATATATGAGCGGTATGTGCTGGCCCTGCCTATTAACAATATCCGGTCGTGGGTATATACTCTCTCTCTCTCTCTCTCTCTCTCTCTCTCTCTCTCTCTCTCTCTCTCTCTCTCTCTCTCTCTCTCTCTCTCTCTCTCTCTCTCTCTCTCTCTCAACCAGGACCTGCCCAGACAAAACCCGTTTCCAGAAACGCTCCACCTAAAAACCATTTCCCAACGACACTTCGCCCCGGTAGCACTTCACTCCACGAGGAGCACTTCGCTTTCACAACACTTCTCTCTCGCAACGCTACATCATAGGACTCACCGTACCTGCACCTCATCATCAAGAACTCACAGTTACACAGCTACAGATCGTAGATGTCGCCAGCTGCTACACCTCAGTACAGCAGTACTAAATCACAGTCCAGAACTCAGTGCAAGACTTTCTAACCCTAGAGTCATACCTCACTCCTCATCCCGGCATCGTTCTCCACACTGGAATGTGTGGTTCCAGCATTCGTCACCCTGGACCTAATAAGGCAGCAACACCACACACTCCACAACTCAGGTCAAGTGGGACTTACCCCCAGCACTTCCCCGAACAAAATAGCGAAGAGCGGTATGGAGGTGCCCTGAGCTGCCGAACTCAGGATCCCCAGCAGGATGAAGAGCCACTCAGGAGCGTTCATCTTCAGGATCTTTAAGGTAGACACATCTCCCAGCTCTTCTTCCTCAACCTGGAAATAAGATAGTCTTAACAAGAGGCGTAGTACGTAGCTGGCTAGGCTATCCTTTCATTCCATCTATCTTCCTTTCTTTCTGTTTCCAGTATCAGTTCAAAGAGGAAAAAAATAGTATTAACCTATTTCGATGATCGCCTATTGTACATACTGAGCATACGATATCATAAGGGTCTTTGTATTTTGAGCCTCCAAAAGAAACATGTTTTCTTCCTCTCGTTTTCCGGTAATAGGTTATAAAATGTCATCAAGTACAGAGTTTCATTATGAAGATCTGTTACGTTTACAGACATACGTCACTCGTACCGTTGTGTGGACCCTTCTCCTACTTTCTTGTGGTCTTTGGCTATTCTAGTCTGCAGGCGGCAGGCAGGCCCTCTGTGACACAACGTTGGTCTGCTCAAGACAGATGGACCGCGCAGACAATCAGAGGGTCTTAGTGTTTACCACATCGAGGCCAACCTGAACATTCGTCTTACTGTACAATCTTGAGCTACTGGAACGCCATAACATTGAGCTACTGAAACGCCAAAACATTTTAGCCAAGACCTGAACGCCTAGGGCTCACTACTTGAAACCTTCGATAAAGTAATGATCTTGGATAGTGTCATACTTGAAGGAAACATCCTATCTAGAATTTTAAACTCTGGTTGGGACGTCCTTGTTTGTCTGTTTTGGTAGCAAAGCTCCTCTGAGATTATCCGTCATGGTAAGGAGGCTTTAGTTAGCTCATATCTCTTGAGAGACATGACTACCCAAGGTAGGTAAATACCTTGCAAGAATTCTTCTCAGAGATAAGGACGAGGTTGGTGGATATCTGTCTCGTCTTTCATGTGTGCTAAGAGCCTAACTTGGTCTCAAGCATTGGTGACACTGACGCAGGCAAATCATGGAAGTTATATATGTATTTACGTTTTCTATAGTCTTACTGGTGACGAAAACGGTAGAGTTGATGATGTCTGTATCTCAAATTCAAAAAAAGCCAGTCTTTGTGTCACGTTCTGTGTCATGCGAGCGAAGTATAGAACATAGAAATAAAACCACGTAGTCAACCAATGATGTTGTACAGCCGTTAACGTAAGCGAGTTATCTGTACGTTTTCTTTATGTCGTAAACTCACCACAGACGAGGAAGGAGTTTGCTCGTAAGAGGGTCTTTTCTTATTTTCTTTCTTTTTACCTTTTCCTCCACTACGGTGGCGTGCGGGGTGGACTTCGCCGAGGAGAGCCGACGGCGTCGGATAGACTGCCTGACGGTCGGGCTGAAGGACACCGCTACGGGAGTCATGTTGGCCGCGTCCTCCAGCAGCTCTTGGCTCAGGTCGGACATGACGCCAGCTTCCTCCGCTGCCTGCCGGGTCTGGGATGAAGTCTCATTACCATCTTAAAAGAAAAACAAAAAGAAAAAACAAGTTTGATCCGTTACGTAAGTTGTGTATGATATACGTCCACGATGTTCTATGTTGTATTTCATAAACATGTTTTTAAATGCACTGAAGACCTACAAAACTCTAATGGTACATAGTTATCATAGAATATGATAAAAATACGAAAACGTATGTGTGAGAAAATTACGTTGGCTTGGTAGCTGTGCATCGATGAAGTTAACATTCACCAGCAACAAATCTAAATGAGACAATATCATTTGACCTGATGGATGTACGTGAAATGGATGGACCTATTGACACACAGATGCCACAGACTTAAGGTAGCAAGCTATATTGAGGAACAAACTTGAAATGAAAACACTCACCCTAGGATAGAGTTTTGTGATCAAGAAGAAATATGGTTATGAAAAGGGTGTAAAAGAAAAATGACAAGAAAAAAGATACATCATATACTACAATATCTAAAGAATTAGATATTGTAGTAAATATTTTAGAAAATTATTTTGTCTTATCCCATGCCGTTACTAGTTGAATATCTAGCATGTCCTCTAGATACTTTACCTAACATAAGCAGAGACACAAAGCGGTATAAAGGTTAGTTAATCCTTCTGGCTGGAGCGTATGAGAAACGTTACCCTTTTGCTTGGCGAGGTCTGCAGGAGAGACCTGAGCAGTGACCAGGCCGTAGTAGAGACCCTCGCGTTTCATCAGTTCGTCGTGGGTCCCTTCCTCAACCACCACGCCCTTGTCAAACACGACGATCTTATCGGCCGTCTTGATGGTAGTGAGCCGGTGAGCCACGATGATGGTGGTACGACCCAGCCTGACCTACAGGCCAAACAACATTGCTAGTCAGAGGGAGATTTCCTGAGTCGGATAGAATAGCATATGTCTTTTTTATATGAGACAGAACTGCGTTTGTGCTTTTGGTAAACGCCTCGAACAAGGGTTCCTTGTCAAGTGGAAATGGTTTATGCAGAAGCTACAATCCTACATGTGAACAAAGTACGCATTTGTTTACAATGTGTCATGCTTATGTGGTCATTTGTTTTCATCTTTGTGAGGCATTGGGTTAGAGAACCTATCGATGAGGCAGCTAAGACAGGGGGAAGCAGGGATCGTTCAGGCTCTGTCCTGTTTTGAGGCACTTAATGATCTTATTAAAGAACTCACCCGTGTGTGGTGTTGACCTAGTGGTGAGGTTACTGACCTTATCAAGCGCCTGTTGCACCACAGCCTCGCTCTGCATGTCGAGGGCTGAAGTGGCCTCGTCTAGCAGCAGGATACGTGGCTGGCGCACCAGCGCGCGGGCGATGGCTATCCGCTGCTTCTGTCCACCAGACATCTGGGCTCCGCGCTCACCCACGAGCGTCTCATATTGCTGTTCGATAAGAAACCTTCATGAACTCATAGGAAAAGACGAGCGGATCAGATTTCAATGACGTAACCAAGATCAGTTACTAAGGTCTTAAAATGGGAGTAGGTTGGAGACGCCAGCCGGGCTAGGGAAAGTCCCAATTCAACACTCGCTAATTCGTCCCGATTTAGCGAGTGTTGAAGTGGTACCTTGAACCATCTTTACCTCCGTGAAGGATTTGTTGGTTTTCCTCACCATCTCATTGAAAACTAAGGCAACTGGCTGATGTCTTAATGTCTTCTCTATCATGCACCAGCCACCTATATAGATATAATGTAATACAAGATGAATTATTTAGACAAGAGAACGTCTTACAGAGAAAACGGCTTACGTTTTCGCATGTTATAATTTCTAATTGCTAAAGAAATTAAGAGTTGCATAAAAAAAAATGCCTAGTCAATTTCATCCGCGTTGCAATGCACTGCTGGACCCGGCCTTTAAGAAAGCAGGCATCACCAGAGACCCAGGCATACATGACTGGCTTTGATCCTATACGTAACCATCCACCTTGAACATACATGCCACAGCAATCCTGTAATGAATGTGTAATACTTCAATTTCTCTCTTTATTTTTGGATGCCGCCACGCCACTCGCTTGGCCTTTGGCAACACCTCCCCAAAGGGGCTTTGAAGTAAACCTTCCATCTGTCTCTTTCCCTTTGGATGCCCCTATTCCCCGGTAACGGAAGGTAAATTAAAGAGGCAGGAGAGCCTGGGCCCAGAGCTTGCTTCCTGGCTTAAAAGTTCAAACCTTGGGAATGGCACCTATGGTGTTATGAAGGAATGATCTTGCTTTCCATATGAGACAATTGACAGAGACTCGCTCCTTCCTGACACACAAGCACAGGTAACTTAGACGTATAGAGACGATTCTCCTCTATAGGATTTAACACAATTTCTAGTTTAGATATATATATGTGTTACTTCTTTTCTCTTTCTTTTTTTTCTAAGAGCCGTGTGTATATATAGCAAAATATAAATGAGTATAGATGATATAGATTTATGGTTTCAAAACAAAATGAGTATAGATGATATAGATTTATGGTTTCAAAACAAAATGAGTATAGATGATATAAACTTATGGTTTCAAAACAAAATGAGTATGGATGATGTAAACCTATGGTTTCAAATCAAGAAAATATCCAAACACGACCTTCCTTAAATCCAAGCTTCAGTGCAAAACTAAAGGTGTGTAATGGAAGAGATAGTGATTGCAACATAGGCAAAATGACTGATTTTATGATTCCTATAATTCATCTGACGCTTGAGAATCTATACGCAAGATTAGTGGTAACGCAAAAGAAAAAAAAAAAGGATAGAAAAAGAAATATATGATCCGTGGCTTCGTTGCATTACATAGGACAGCTAGAGAATAGATGTGTGAACGGATGCGGACACTTTCTTCGCCTGTTCGTAGCGCTACCTCGCTAACGCGGGAAACGGCGATCAAGTCCGTAAAGGGGAGGGGGGGAGTGGGGAAAAGATAAGATATTAACCTTAGGGAGCCAAGTCCGTAAAGGGAAGAGGGGGGGAGTGGGGGAAAAGATAAGATATTAACCTTCGGGAGCCAAGGGCGTAAAAGGAAGAGGGGGGAGGGGCGGGAAAGATAAGATATTAACCTTAGGGAGCCAAGGGCGTAAAAGGAAAAGGAGGGAAGGGATGGGGGAAAAGAGAAAGATAAGATATTAACCTTAGGGAGCCAAGTCCGTAAAGGGAAGAGGGGGAAAAGCTTCAAAAACATAAGATATTAACCTTCGGGAGCCAAGGGCGTAAAGGGAAGAGGTGGGCGGGAGGAGGGCGGGAAAAAGATAAGAAGATCTTAACCTTCGGGAGCTTCATGATAAAGTCGTGGGCGTTGGCTTCCTTAGCAGCCTGGTGGACGTCGATCATAGAGACGCCATCCTTGCCGTAACGGATGTTCTCAGCGATGGTGGTGGCGAAGAGCACCGGCTCCTGGCCCACCACTCCAACCTGGTCCCGCAACCAACCCAGGTTGAGGCCGCTGATGGGACGCCCGTCCAGCAGGACCTGTGGGCAACGTGAACACTAGCACGAACGTACGCACGAACGTTATGAACATCACGTACACACGAACGTCATGACCATCACGTACACACAAACATCATGACCATCACGCACACACTAACATCATCAACATCACGTACACACGAACATCATGACCATCACGCACACATTAACATCATCAACATCACGTACACCATCACGCACACATTGACATCATGAACATCACGTACACATTAACATCATCAACATCGCTCAAAATATGCCGAAGTCAAAGGCCATCTCGAGTAGGGAAAAACATCTGACGTGAAAGAGGAAGAGAGAGGAAATTGATCAGGGCTTCATCGGTGTTTGAATACTTGGCCCTTAAAGGTTGAAAGAGAGGAGGTGGAGGGAGAAGAAAAAAACATCCCAAAGCTTAGTTGTTCTTCACACAAGCTATGGGAGACAGAAGACGGTGTTCGAGAGAAAGAGAGAGAGAGAGAGAGAGAGAGAGAGAGAGAGAGAGAGAGAGAGAGAGAGAGAGAGAGAGAGAGAGAGAGAGAGAGACTGCACCTTTCGATACGAGTTGACCAGAAGAAAAGCAAATGGAAATGGCTTCAGACTTACGCTTCCCGCGAGAGGGTCATAAAAGCGTTGTATCAGCTGGATACAGGTAGACTTGCCACAGCCAGAGGATCCTACCAGAGCCACCGTCTGTCCAGGGTCCACACGCAGACTCACGCCCTTCAGCACCTCCACGTTGGGGCGGGACGGGTAGTTGAACTGGACGTCTTTGAACTCTGCGGAGGAAGACTTCATGACAATTTAGAACTTCACGTAGCTCTAAAGGATGTTCTCAAACCACCAATTTTAGTGTCCTCATTTTCGACATAGTCTATGACTGCTGGAAAATCGAAATTTCACATTGAAAACCTCGAGACCTGAGCGAGACTGCAATTCACAGTATTTGTCCTTACACAAAGTTTACAGTGTATTTCCGCTAACACATCTCTCCTTGTTGGTAAGAGACATTCGCTGGTGCAGTCCAACATTATGAAGACACTCTCTCACTTGATATCTCTCCACACAAAAAGTCTATGTTCTTCACAAAGAAAAAAAAAAAAGATAAAAGGAATCTTCTCTGACCAGGGTTTGGATTCGAGATCCTCCTTCCACATTTGCTTTGGGAAATATAAGCATAGAAATAGGACCAGTTCACAGAGTCTGAAATGGAATAGCGCATTCCAGACGGAGACTTAGAAATTTGGATCTTGTTATTAGAACACCTTATCTCTGAGCCTGTCAGGGTGTACAGCTATAGTGTGAGGTCTTGGATGCAGTGCGAAACTGGAAAGATGCAATGACTGGAATCACTGAAAAAATTTTCCATCGACTAAACACAAGTTCTGGAAATATTTCCAGCAACCAACAGCAAGTTCTGGAGATATTTCCAGCAACCAACAGCAAGTTCTGGAAATATTTCCAGCAACCAACAGCAAGTTCTGGAAATATTTCCAGCAACCAACAGCAAGTTCTGGAAATATATTTCCAACGACTAACCACAAATTTTGGAAATACTTCCATCCACTGTTCATAAGTTCTGGAATTATCTTCTCCATCGACTGTTCGCAAGTTCTGGAAATGTTTCCAGCGAGTAACCACAAGTTTTGGAAATATTTCCAGCTACTAAGAAGTTCCGGAAGTACCTCCATCGATTCATCACAAGTTCTGGAAACATTTCCAGCAACCGACCAAAATCAAGCGCCTTAGATCGTGCACACGATTACCAGATCAACTGACGCAGATCCGAACCTGAAAGAAAAACTTCCAGTATTCCTGGTACCACAACCATGGTGTGTGTGTGTGTGTGTGTGTGTGTGTGTGTGTGTGTGTGTGTGTGTCATCACATTCCAGTCTGCTTAGCCTCTGCGATGAAGCCCAAGGATAAGGTAGAATCACTTCCTCCGCTCATTCGGCGACCTTGGAAACACTACTGCTGTTGCGGTATGTTGTCAGACCACAAGTGTCTTTCGCCTCAAGTCTATAACAAGCTTTCCCACCCCGGGATATATCATTAGTTTAAATGACGCACTCTCACTTTTCAAGTCCCACCGCTGGGATATGTGGTCGGCTCAACCCCAGTAGCCTCCACTACCAAAGGAAGAAGAGGGTAAACCATAGTGTCACCCGTCTTACTTGGCGAAGGGAACTGGAAACTTGAATCTTTAATTATTTCGTGTATCAGAATTACTTTTTTAAGACTCAAAGACAATCATAGCTTTTAAGACAGAAGCTTATAAACTATTTTAATTGTTTATTGATTTGTTTGTTTGGTTGTTTGTTTGTTGGTTTGTATGAAGAATCGTGGAACGTACCGATCGTCCCTTTGATGTCCTTCGGACGTTCTCCCAGTGGACTGGTCGGGTCGATGGTGGATTTCCTCTCGACGATGTCGTAGATGGTGGCAGCGGCTCCTCTGGCCACGTTGAACGCCTCCATGTAAGGCGCTGCTTGACCCACGTTCATGGCTCCCATCAGCACACTGAAGAACACCTGAGAGAGAGAGGGAAGGATGTCAGGATCTTGCCGTTGACACAATGTTGGGGGTGTGTGGCGACGACAAGTCGGCAGCCGTGGGTCGTTTTAAAAGGTCAGAGAGAGAGAGAGAGAGAGAGAGAGAGAGAGAGAGAGAGAGAGAGAGAGAGAGAGAGGAAACGAAGGCTTTTCCTTTTTCCTTTTTTTTTTTTGTAACTCATGGAATGATGTCTAAATCACAGATGAAACAGACTTTACATTATTTTGTATCTATGCAAAGAGAATAACAAATGAAATATGAAAAAATAGATAAGTGAAGTCCAGATGTATCCTGTTAGCAGGATACGAATCCTTTGAAGGATAAGACAAAAACTTTGCAACATCCTACGTAATCTCAACCTACTTGGGGTCAGACTAAGACCCTTTGTGACCTCTGTAACCCATTTTGCGCTGCCGCTCACAGGATGAGCAAGGGGTGCACAATGAATTTCCCGAGGTTACCGACACATATCAACCAACCATAAGCAGAGGCCATGGGATTACCTGTCTATTCAGTCCGTAACGCAGAGCCGATCGGAGCCACCTACTATAATGAGCCTGGCTGGGTCGAAGGATCCGTCGCCCTCGGGCGGCCTGGAAGCTAGGATGAGGCCCGTGCCGTAGTAGAAGGCGAAGGAGTACGCGGCATAGATGAGGAGCCACACCATGCCCATCCCTGCTCCCGTCACCAGGCCGCGCTTCTCGCCAGCCTTGCGGGCGTGCACCAGGTTGCTCTCGTACCTGCAGGGGTGTGGCGAGCCAGGAGGAGGAGGAGAAGAGAGGAGGAGTCAGAAACACGATGACATACGGAGATAAAGGCATCGCTACATGGAAGTAGTTACACCACGAGTGAAAAGTCACTTTTGGCGAGACTGTATCAATGGGAGTAACAGTCAAAGGACTTCTCACTCCAAAGGAGTCGATGTATCCCTGCTACTGGATGTAACGCAGCCATGGGCTGCAGTAGCCTTTCGAAAGAGAGGGTTGGGGTAGCACCAGGACTCTTTCTTATAAAGAGGTCTTGGAATAATTGTAATTATATATCTTATCTCGTTAGGTAAGCTATATCCAGACAGTTTGTTATTATCTAGCGATTATATTAATCATTCATCATTTATAGAGCGGTGTAGCACTTAAACTCACCCACATTACTCCCCTCTCTGGAAACACATTGATCGTTATTGTGTATATCAGTGCGTGATAAAGAAGTGAATTTCTGAAGTCTTGATTATGTTCAGTGGATATATACCATGATGTTCATGATATATATATATATATATATATATATATATATATATATATATATATATATATATATATATATATATACAAACAAAGTGCATATGAACGCGCACCTTCATAGAACATACAAACCTCCAACAGCCAGGATCGAACCCAGGACCCATGTGCAACAGGCGGAAGCGTTACCGCTAGGAGCGATCATAGCCTAGCGGTATCGCTCCCGCCTGTTGCACAGGGGTCCCGCGTTCGATCCTGGCTGTTGGAGATTTGTGTGATATATATATATATATATGATAGAAATAACATTGATAGTAAAATCATGATAAAGATTATAATGATAATGATGGTAATAATAATGATAATAATAAAAATCATAAACGGTTTATTGAATCTATGCAGCCATTTGGTTAGAAATACACAGTCAAGAGACATTACAGACCTTGGGGTCATCATAATGATACCCAGGTAACTAATCATAATAGACCTTATGATCAAGGTAGGGCTGGAGGCAGGGAGGGAGTGGCTCGCTCTCCAGGGAGGACGAACGGAGATTAAGTCACTGGTAACACGTATCCACCACAACTTAGTCCTCCACCTCAGCAAACCCACATCCGCACATGATCATTACCACAGTCTTCCCGTATCATTCATTCTGTGTACGTTCCCTCACTAACCCCTCTCCTTCCTCCTCCTCCTCTCCTCTGCCAGCTACCAAGAGAGAGAGAGAGAGATAGATAGATAGATAGAGAGAGAGAGAGAGAGAGAGAGAGAGAGAGAGAGAGAGAGAGAGAGAGAGAGAGAGAAAGGTGGAGAGAGAGAGAGAAGGAGTGGAGGGGGATGAGAGAGTAAGAATAGATCGGCAGGAACCCCACCGCACCACCTCCCTCCCTTCCTCCTCACCTCTTAATCTCCTTCTGCTCCCCGCCGAAGGCCACCACCGTCCGGATGGCGGAGATGACCTCCTCGGCGATGCTGCCGGCGCGGGCGTACTCCTTCATCTCCAACGCCGACAGGTTGGACTGAAACTGGGGGGGAATTCCGAGACCTTTAGGATGCCTGGCGTGGTATATGCCGAGGGAGGTGGGAGTGAACAATTTGGGTTCTGATCGCTGGTACTGAAAAATAGGGTCTGTAATCCTGTGATTTTGTGATCTTTTTGTTTTTAAAATGTAACTAATCTTCTTGTGGTGAAGAAAAAGGCGTTAGGTAATGTTAAGGACACTTGATGTCTTAGGTATCTGTGCTGATCTTCTCTTCATGATGTCTTGAATAATTCTTAGCAATGTGGATATATATACATAAAGAAACGGTGATACAGATTAAGAATATAATTAGAATGTAATCAGAATGTAATAATGTAACTATGATGTAATCAGAATGTAATAATGTAATTATGATGTAATCAGAATGTAATGATGTAATTATGATGTAATCAGAATGTAATTATAATGTATTCCGAATATGATTAGAATGTAATCATAATGTACATATAATGTAACCGGAATGCTGACCTTGGCCATGATGCCGGTCGATATGCCAAGGAGCGGGAAGACAGAGAGGATGACCAGCGTCAGCTTCCAGCTGTGGATGAAGGCGTTGATGAGGGACACGACGAAGATGGTCATGAAGAACACGTACATGCCCACCTTCTCGCCTATCCCCTCCTGCAACTTGTTCAGGTCCCTGCGAACAGCGGCAGAGCCCCATCAACTTCAGCCAACCGACCAGGTATATTCATCGAGAGCCATGCTTATTCACAGTGATCCAGGTATATTCACAGAGAGTTGGGCTGTTTTAGCAAAGCTACAGTCTCGGGGACGCATTTAAAGGGGAATATCTTAAAGGATATTAGACTATCAAAAATTTACGCCTATCTTTTTTTCTTTCTTTCTTTCTTAAGTAATTCAGACATTCCTGTGATGATAACAGAAGGTGAAAGAAATGTAATCTATATCTTATATAAAAAGCTTTACTAATCCTCTATTGAAGATTAATGGAGGCATTTTAAAAATAAATAGACTTTACATCACAGTTAACGTGCAAGAAACAGTGGAATGTAAAGTAGAGCATAAATTTCAGAGGAATGTGAAAAGAAGAAATGTCATGGAAGTGGATGAATTTGTTAGGGATGTGAGAAGAAGAAATGTCATGGAAGTGGATAAATGTCGTGTATCTCTATCCAAAAAATCAGTTCGTGGAACACGACCTTACTCAGTGACTCTGCTGGCGAAGTCGTTGGTCTGGTGAGTGTCGAACCAGCCGATCTCTTGCCTTAGGATACTCTGCAGGAACATGCCCCGAAGTCTGTACACCTGCAGGGGGGAATCACGAAGGCAATGTAGTCATCGTTCATTAGATCATCTGTCCCCACGTACGGGAAAAAAATATTGAGAAAGATACTTATAGAAGTTCTCTGTACTAGTTCTTATGTGTTTGTAGACTTGATTCTGACAGTTGGATTGGTTAGGGAGAGAGAGAGAGAGAGAGAGAGAGAGAGAGAGAGAGAGAGAGAGAGAGAGAGAGAGAGAGTGTGTGTGTGTGTGTGTGTGTGTGTGTGTGTGTGCAGATGGGCATTGAGGAGAGAACTGGTTGGTAAGTGTGTGGAGCAACGACCCTAAAGTCTTCCTGAAGGGGAAACACTATATTTTCTCTTCATTACATCTTCCCAACTGTTCATGCATATTATCTTCCAGCTCCTACTGAAAGCTCTTCGTTCTCTCTCTCTCTCTCTCTCTCTCTCTCTCTCTCTCTCTCTCTCTCTCTCTCTCTCTCTCTCTCTCTCTCTCTCTCTCTCTCTCTCTCTCTCTCTCAAGCACCGTCTTCCTCACCTGTCCCTCAGCGGTGTAGTTCAAGGCAGAGACGAAGACGTAACCCAGGACCATCTGGGCCAGGCCGACGATGAACGTACCCACCCCAAACTTGATCACCTCCCCGAAGAAGTCGCCCGTGCCACTGTAGACATCCCTCAGCTGCTGCAACACCCTGTAGGATCACCAGCACAACACGGTCAGCATATGGTAACCACGTGCAGTGTTAGGATGACACCTATGTTAACCACGTGCAGTACTAGGATGATAGCTATGGTAACCACGTGCAGCGTTAGGATGACACCTATGGTAACCACGTGCAGTGCTAGGATGATAGCTATGGTAACCACGTGTAGTGTTAGGATGACACCTATGGTAACCACGTGCAGTCCTAGGATGATAGCTATGGTAACCACGTGTAGTGTTAGGATGACACCTATGGTAACCACGTGCAGTGCTAGGATGATAGCTAGGGTAACCACGTGTAATGTTCTGATGATAGCTAGGGTAACCACGTGCAGTGTTAGGATGACACCTATGGTAACCACGTGTAGTGTTAGGATGACACCTATGGTAACCACGTGCAGTGTTAGGATGACACCTAACCTAACCACGTGCAGTGTTAGGATGATAGCTATGGTAACCACGTGCAGTGCTAGGATGATAGCTAGGGTAACCACGTGTAATGTTCTGATGATAGCTAGGGTAACCACGTGCAGTGTTAGGATGACACCTATGGTAACCACGTGCAGTGTTAGGATGACACCTATGGTAACCACGTGCAGTGTTCAGATGATATCTAGGGTAACCACGTGCAGTGTTCAGATGATATCTAGGGTAACCACGTGCAGTGTTAGGATGACACCTAAGGTAACCACGTGCAGTGTTCAGATGATATCTAGGGTAACCACGTGCAGTGTTCTGAGGTAAGGGCAACAAGATGTCGCCCTGAGGCAAGGGCAACAAGATGTCGCCCTGAGGTAAGGGCAACAAGATGTCGCCCTGAGGTAAGGGCAACAAGATGTCGCCCTAAGGCAAGGGCAACAAGATGTCGCCCTGAGGTAAGGGCAACAAGATGTCGCCCTGAGGTAAGGGCAACAAGATGTCGCCCTGAGGTAAGGGCAACAAGATGTCGCCCTGAGGTAAGGGCAACAAGATGTCGCCCTGAGGTAAGGGCAACAAGATGTCGCCCTAAGGCAAGGGCACCAAGATGTCGCCCTGAGGTAAGGGCAACAAGATGTCGCCCTGAGGTAAGGGCAACAAGATGTCGCCCTGAGGTAAGGGCAACAAGATGTCGCCCTGAGGTAAGGGCAACAAGATGTCGCCCTGAGGTAAGGGCAACAAGATGTCGCCCTGAGGTAAGGGCAACAAGATGTCGCCCTGAGGTAAGGGCAACAAGATGTCGCCCTGAGGCAAGGGCAACAAGATGTCGCCCTGAGGCAAGGGCAACAAGATGTCGCCTTCAGGCAAGGGCAACAAGATGTCACCCTGAGGTAAGGGCAACAAGATGTCGCCCTGAGGCAAGGGCAACAAGATGTCGCCTTCAGGCAAGGGCAACAAGATGTCACCCTGAGGTAAGGGCAACAAGATGTCGCCCTGAGGCAAGGGCAACAAGATGTCGCCCTGAGGCAAGGGCAACGACACACAACTCACTCCTCCTGTGTGAGGTTGGCTATCTGTGGGTAGGCCTGCATGATGCTCTCCAGGAGCTCGGTGTTGTTCGTGCCGTTGGAGAGCGTCGCCGTGAGCTCGTTGTAGACGAAGGCGTTCGTGATGTCGCCGAAGAGGACGAACATGGCGGGCATGCACACCCCGGCTATCATAGCCGCCAGCACTGCTACCATCATCAGACACCTCTCTCGCACGTTGGCATACCGAAACTGCAGGATGTATAATGACTAGGATCACTCCAGCACCTAAACTGCAGGATGTATAATGCCTAGGATCACTCCAAGATATAAACTGCAGGATGTATAATGCCTACGATCACTCTATGATTGTCTATTGCTCCTTCTTTCTTTTCTTTTTTTCCTGACAGGGTTATCTAAATACTTCATAAACATAATCATGTGGTAAATAATGTATACAATACGAATATAATCATGTGGTAAATAATGTATACAATACGCGTTTGTAAATGATGTATACACATCCACCACTGCCCGCCTTCACCCTCTCGTAGTCTTTTGAGTGACAGTCATTCAATCTCCAGCCGCTCCTCTTTGGCTGGAACATGATTTCTTTTATTCCAGTCCAAGACTCATCCATGACCTTTACGTCTATACATCTCCTGTTGTTCGTTGTGGCGCAACGCAGGCGCACTGATACACTGATCCCGCCTGTATCTTTAACCACGTTCATCTGACATACCTTATACTTCCCTGATATTGTGTGTGTGTGTGTGTGTGTGTGTGTGTGTGTGTGAGTTTCATTACCAATCTATGATTATCCATTTCCTAATTTATGGGAAGGGAGTTCTTACACTCTTGTGTTGTGTGTGTTTATGCGGGGGTGTGCCTGTATATATATATATATATATATATATATATATATATATATATATATATATATATATATATATAGCATTTGACGGTGCTCGGCGTCAGCAGCGGACAAACCCGAGAACCATCTGTGACCATCTGTCATGAGTGACTTACCATCTGAAACACAGGGACAGGTGGTAGTTTCTTCTCCTTCTCAGCTCCCTCTTTCTCTCCTTCCTTATCACCGTCCTTCTTCTTCCTCTTCTTCTTCTTACCATCCTCGAAGTCTTTTGTGTCTGATTCGTACCTGGGAAAAAAAAAAAGGCCCTCATCACCGTAAGTCGTCATCGAAGTAGTCGTAACTACCAATCACAATTGAAGGCCATGTCCGACGTGCATTATGATTGGCCCAGCGTGATGATGGTGTGGCTGACTGAAGTGAGGTGGAGAAGTGTGTGTGTGTGTGTGAAGTGTGTAAGTGATCCATGGATGATCAAGATGGATGACTTATGTACTTAAATGACTTAACTGGCGGCGTAATTTAGTTACCCTTGTGGCGATGGTGCAGCTAATGTTGGGCTCGCGATGAGATATGAAGCATGATTGACCTCTGGTCAAGTGTGTATGAGAATGTGAAGTGTGACTGACTGACCCCTCCTCCTCCTCCTCCTCCTCCTCCTCCTCCTCCTCCTCCTCTTCTCCCTCAATGGTGAAGTGTGACAATCCCAAGGTGAAGTGTGACGTGCCATTGTCTATTCATGCATCAATATATATATTTTTTTCTCTCTGACAGAATCACTTGAAAATAGTTTATAATCACATGGTAAATCCTCAATTAATAGTGAGTACACTAGTCGCATTAAATGATAAATACACTTAACACCCACCACTCTGGCTGCTGTCAGTTTACACTCCCGTTCAGGACTGTATTTTGTGAGTGAGATCCGGGAAGTTGCAGGAGCGAGGCAAGGGCAGAAGGGCCTGTTAGCAATTACCAGGTCAAAAAGGGGCGGCCCGTAAAGTTTATTTAGGTGATAACCAGTGCACACAGGCAAGTATAGCTTTACCTGTGGCGAGGTGTGACGGACGCATGGTGGAGTGTGACGGATCTATATTTGAAGTGTGACGGACGCATGGTGGAGTGTGACGGATCTATATTTGAAGTGTGGCGGACCCGTGGTGGAGTGTGACGGATCTATATTGAAGTGTGGCGGACCCATGGTGGAGTGTGACAGATCTATATTGAAGTGTGGCAGACCCATGGTGGAGTGTGACGGATCTATATTTGAAGTGTGGCGGACCCATGGTGGAGTGTGACGGATCTATATTGAAGTGTGGCGGACCCATGGTGGAGTGTGACAGATCTATATTGAAGTGTGGCGGACCCATGGTGGAGTGTGACGGATCTATATTTGAAGTGTGGCGGACCTATGGTGGAATGTGACGGATCTATATTGAAGTGTGGCGGACCCATGGTGGAGTGTGACGGATCCATCGTGAAGTGTGACGGATTAAAAGTGAAGTGTGACCAACTCATTGTGAGGTGAGATGGATCCATGGTGAAGTGTGACTGGCTCGTGCTCAAGTGTGACGGACCATGGTCAAGTGTGACAGTTCCACAGGCAAGTCAAGTGTGAGACACCCAAACGTAAGTATGACCTTCTCATGGTGAAGTATGACCATCTCATGGTGAAGTGTGACATCCCTTGTCCCTTGTTTGGACCTGCATATCATACTATGAAGCCTCAGAGATACAGTGTGACTGAAAAGAATTCATCTACAGCGGGTGATTACCATGGACAAACTGGCGTAACTGGTAATATTCAGTTGTGTTAAAGGACCTTCCATGTTCCTACGTAAATACGAAGTTTCACACAGGGATACTATGCCACAATAATGGATTCTGTTGACCTATTAGATGTGGATGATGAAAAATGATTCAGAAGATTTAAGTACGATAATCTCCGGTAACCCTAAAATGAAGTGAGCACTGCGAAGGTGCAAGGTAGAATCCGATAGAACACTAGGCTTCGTGACGTGACAACCCCATTGTAGAGTATGGTAACGTGTGACGTGATAGCCCCATTGTAGGGTATGGTAACGTGTGACGTGACAGCCCCATTGTAGTGTATGGTAACGTGTGACGTGACAGCCCCATTGTAGAGTATGGTAACGTGTGACGTGACAGCCCCATTGTAGGGTATGGTAACGTGTGACGTGACAGCCCCATTGCCCATTGTAGAGTATGGTAACGTGTGACGTGACAGCCCCCATTGTAGCATATGGTAACGTGTGGCGTGACAGCCCCATTGTAGAGTATGGTAACATGTGACGTGACAGCCCCATTGTAGTGTATGGTAACGTGTGACGTGACTGCCCCATTGTAGTGTATGGTTACGTGTGACGTGACAGCCCCATTGTAGAGTATGGTAACGTGTGGCGTGACAGCCCCATTGTAGGGTACGGTTACGTGTGACGTGACAGCCCCATTGTAGAGTACGAAGGGACCTGTGGTGACACGAGACCTACTCATGGTTACGTGTCACAAGCAGTTGTGTGGTGTAAGGTGTCCCCTTGTGTAGTGTGACTGAGCAATGATATGTGACTGACTGAATAAGTGTGACTGACTGAATAAGTCAAGTATGACTGACCCATAATGACGTCAAAGACTCATGAAATGTAGAACACCCACCAACCCACTGCTAAAGTATGATTGACTGATCGAAAATGATAAGTGATAAAAGTGATATAGTGGTGTCTCTGTTATTAAATGAGTCACTTGCGAGTGTGACTAACTTCTTGCTATAGTATAAGTGACCGTAGTAAAGAGTCAGATACCCAGTGGCTTTATTCATAGCCTCTGTTGACGTGCAACTGACTGGCTTACTTACGTAGGGTGTGGAAGGAAGAGTGGAGGAACGAACCGTGCGTGACTGAGTTGCCTAAAGTAGTGAAGATGACCCTTGGTGGGGTGCGACTCCTCACGAATGAGGTGTGTGTGTGTGTGTGTGTGTGTGTGTGACTGACTGACTGACTGACTGACTGACTGACTGACTGACTGACCCGTTCGCCGGCAGGATGTCCACTTTGGTGTACCGGCCGAACCCACTGTTGGCCACCTTCTTCTCTGGATTGGCTGCTCCATTGCCGATGGAGTCCAGGAAAGACTCCTCCGTGGCGGAGGTGGTCACCATCTTCTACACGCTGCTGGACCCTCTCTCTGGGTGGAATGGCATACCTGTGTGGAGGCGAATGTAAAACGAGCCATAAGATTCAGGGGTAAGAATTTAGACGATTCGTAAGAGCCAGTATAGCGGACACGAGGTAAACATTGTATAAGCGCACCCTTGAGCTCGCCTGTCAGCGCTACACACACACACACACACACACACACACACACACACACACATTTGATTTAATGCCTCGTCGAGTATCGTGTCGTGGTCGAGCTAATTTCGTAGTACTTGTTCCCATATTGCTCCGTTCTGAGAATGCGAGATAATCACTCTCGTACAAAGATGGTTGTTATCCAGGAGGGAAAAAAAAAGAGAAAAGTAGTTTTTGTTGCCGAACCCAAACCACCGAGAGAATGTTACATGTTGTAAGGGGACGTGTTACATAGGTTGGAATTTCTATGGTATGGTTGACGTCGACCAACAGAAAAGGATTTTTACAATTAGCCTCGACAGGACCCAGTGGTTTATTGCTTCTTGAACTCATTGGTATTCCTTCGCATTCGTCTGTAATGGAGAATACCTTAAGCAAAAGAAATGCTGGATAGAAATGTCATTTCTTTTTCGTCGTCCTAAAGAGGATTCATATTGAAAATAGAAAAGGGCAGGACTCAGAGGGGAGGGCGGGAAAATCGTGGAGGTACTGCAAATTATAGACATGGAGATGATTCATGGTATAGAAGGGACTAGAGGGATGAGTGTGTAGTGCAGACGAGGGATGGGATCTCCTACTGTACCATACAGGATTGAAGGAACCACATAGTCTACATTCGGACGGACAATAAAACACTCATAAAAGTGCAGCTATAAAAGAAGATCATTAGAAAAATGATAAGACGGGGAATGAGTTTGAGGAATGTGAAAACAAAGTACAGAGGGTAGAAAATAAGAGAAGGTAGCCAGGCAGAGTTTAAAAGGCCTAGATAGATTCCCATCCGGCGTAAAACACAGGACGGTCTTTGCTAAAGGTTTTGGATACGAATGCCAATGGTTTAATGGGGGAATGAGAAATGAGTTTGGATTTAAGAGTCGAGCAGAAGACAGTAAGCCAGACGTCTTCCTTATAGCTGAGACTAAACATGGTCTCCATACCACAACACACACACACACACACACACACATTATCATAGATCCTTGCTAAGGAAAAGTACAGTAGAGATATGAGGTAATTTCTGTGTGATCCTAAATTGCTGGAGGACAACACGATCGTTGTGGTGACATAACATGCACGTCTCGGGGGTGCTGTGCCAGCGCCGCACACCCGTGGCTGGTCGCCCTATTGATCAACATAGTCCTGGCTGGAGAGACTTGACCATCTAACTGAAAATGGAAATGCGCTCATGCCGATAGAAAATGAGAAGTCCAATACGAGCCGGGTTCCCCTCGCCACAACAACCATCTGACGAGGATTATAATACCGACGTAACGCATAGCGAGACCCGTCGCTCCTGTAACGCTCGTCCACAATAACAAAGTTCTCGCTGCTGTAACGCTCATCCACAGTGACAAAGTCGTGATGGGAATATAACGTTCCTAAGGGAATGAGGTCATTCCTTCGATGGCAAACGTTTGTCTTTGCCCAAGACAAACGTTGGTCCTCGGCTGTGGGAGCGAGTCGCTCCCGCACTGTCAGTGTTCGCTGAAGACTAAAAGTCTGTTCCTGAAGACGGATGTCGCTCAAGAACGTAACGCCGCCATGATGAAATAGATACAACTAATAGATCTATCTAAAGGAAACGAATATATATATATATATATATATATATTATATATATATATATTCGTTTCCTTTAGATAGATCTATTAGTTGTATCTATTTCATCATGGCGGCGTTACGTTCTTGAGCGACATCCGTCTTCAGGAACAGACTTTATATATATCGGGAGCGGGGGGCCGGAAATCCTCCCCTCCTTGTATTAACTTTCTAAAATGGGAAACAGAAGAAGGAGTCACGCGGGGAGTGATCATCCTCCTCGAAGGCTCAGAGTGGGGTGCCTAAATGTGTGTGGATGTAACCAAGATGTGAAAAAAGGAGAGATAGGTAGTATGTTTGAGGAAAGGAACCTGGATGTTTTGGCTCTGAGTGAAACGAAGCTCAAGGGTAAAGGGGAAGAGTGGTTTGGAAATGTCTGGGGAGTGAAGTCAGGGGTTAGTGAGAGGACAAGAGCAAGGGAAGGAGTAGCAATACTCCTTAAACAGGAGTTGTGGGAGTATGTGATAGAATGTAAGAAAGTAAATTCTCGATTAATATGGGTAAAATTGAAAGTTGATGGAGAGAGGTGGGTGATTATTGGTGCATATGCACCTGGGCAGATGGAGTGAAAAAGATTTTGTGTGATCGGGGCCTGAACACGCAGGAGGGTGAAAGGAGGGCAAGGAATAGAGTGAATTGGAGCGATGTGGTATACAGAGGTTGACGTGCTGTCAGTGGATTGAATCAAGGCATGTGAAGCGTCTGGGGTAAACCATGGAAAGCTGTGTAGGTATGTATATTTGCGTGTGTGGACGTATGTACATGTGTATGGGGGGGGGGGGGCCATTTCTTTCGTCTGTTTCCTTGCGCTACCTCGCAAACGCGGGAGACAGCGACAAAGTATAAAAAAAAAAAAAAAAAAAAAAAAAAAAAAAAAATATATATATATATATATATATATGGGAGCGGGGGGCTGGAAATCCTCCCCTCTCGTTTTTTTTTTATAATTATCCAAAAGAAGGAACAGAGAAGAGGGCCAGGTGAGGATATTCCCTCAAAGGCCCAGTCCTCTGTTCTTAACGCTACCTCGCTATCGCGGGAAATGGCGAATAGTATGAAAAAAAAAAAAAAAATTATATATATATATATATATATATATATATATATATATATATATATATATATATATATATATATTTCTTCTTTCTTTCTTTTAAACTATTCGCCATTTCCCGCGTTAGCGAGGTAGCGTTAAGAACAGAGGACTGGGCCTTTGAGGGAATATCCTCACCTGGCCCCCTCTGTTCCAAAAAAGCGATGGTCTTTAAAGTAATGGTGATTTCCTGGTGAATCTCTTCTTCAGGCAGGTTTGTTTATCTTGTCAGTGAACGAGTGACCACACGATATCTGTGGCGCTCATACTTGTTTATATACGAATATTAGAATGAAGATAGCTCACGAGGACAGTGGGCCAAAATGATACCGTGCGGGGAGGGTGAATCTGTTGGAAATGAAATATCTAAGGACAAAATGTAGCGTGAGATGGTTTGATTAAGTCATGAAAGCGTAAGAAAGATGTTTGGTAAGAAAGAGAGAGAGAGAGTGCGGTTGAAATAGGTGAAGAGGGTGTGCTAAAATGGGTTGTTGGACATATGGAGAGAATATGAGACGAAAAGTTGATAAAGAGGATATGTATGTAAGTTGATAAAGAGGATATATATATATGTGTCAGAAGTGGAGGGAACAACGAGAAAGGGGAGACCAAATTCAATAAACACGCGCGAGTGTGTCTAGTGTCCCACAACGGTAAGGACAAATCTTTCGGAAACCTTATATTCAAGGACACACGAAACCCAACGTCTGACCTAATCGATGATATTCACGGATATTCGTGCAAGTAGTGATTCTTGGAACAGTAACTCACGAAAACAAAAGAGAATCAACTTCAATTTGATTCAGCTTTGGACTTCTCGTCTATGATTATGGTTTTGGCTCACAGTTGTAGGTTATAGTTGTGGTTGACGGCCGTAAGCAGCAACACAAGAGAGGGAATGATCCCATTAATTCATTGCGGAATTCATAGGAAGCGCTCACACGTGTAGCTTTCCTGGTGACAGAACGTTAACACAGGAACATAAGGAGTTGAAGACACTACAAGAGATCTATTGGTCTATGCTAGGCAGACCCTGAGTCTGTCCACCCTACATCCAACCACCTGAACCCATAAACACATCATCCAAACCTTCGTTTAAAGCTACCTAAAGACTTAGATTCAACCACTGTACTTGGCAGCTTGATCCATAAATCTACTACCTTATTCCCGAACCAATATTTACCCACATCCGACCTGAAGCTATTCATTCTTTTTTTTTCTAATTCAAATCCATTATTCCTTGTCCCATGCGATGGCGCCATTCTTCATGGAAAGAACCCCTCCCTCGCTAGGATTCTACGTCTAGAGAGCGTAACAGAGTGTATTGACTAGTGATAATGCTGAGCAATATCTGAGCAAAATGATTTCAAGGTTGACATCCTGCCTTGTTGCTTCCCACAGCTTTTGTGTGCACGGCAGCCACACGAGGATTGAACTTCTTCATATCTCCTTATTTTCCTGGAACAGCTAGGCTCTGGAATGCCTTACCTTATTTCATCTTTCCCGTTCTCCATAGCCTTCTTTCCTTTAAGAGTCCAGAGCTACGAATATTGGAAGAGCTCTGACAAATTTCTAGTTACAAAGAATAATGATAATAATAGTAATAATAATAATAATAATAATGATAATAATAATAATAATGATAATGCTAATAATGATAATAATAATAATAATAATGATAATAATAATAATAATGATAATAATAATGATAATAATAATAATAATAATGATAATGATAATAATAATAATAATAATAATAATAATAATAATAATAACAACAATAATAAGACAGTAATAAATGATAACAATAACAATAATCAATGCTAATGCTTCCCATGTCACCTTCACTGCCTCCCCTGGCATTCCTGTACCTACTAATAATATCATCACTACAGATAATAACATCATCACTACCACAAGACATAAACCAATGACAGAAGAGAGCGAGCGAGCGTGACAACACTGAGAGGCGAGAGCGACGTGCGATCGGAAATCGACTGACCTGACCCACCCAGTAGGTCGCTCGCTCGACCTCGACACAGCGACCTTCCACAATTAAACTTTCACGCTCGTTTTCAACCTCCTCCTCCTCCTCCTCCTCCTCCTCAAAACATCATCAGCCGCCAATTGCAGGCGTCATAAAGTCTTCTACAAAGGTGTAGATCATGAGTGTAAACATGCAAGCCCTGTTATTTACAAGACTTTCAAAATCACAGTTGGAATGCTGGCTCAAGTGCTTCTTAAAAATACACACAAGTTGGTGATCATTCCCTTAGCAACAGCATAGACCCCAGCATGCCTAGCCCCACCAAAGTAAATTAGACTTTCTGAAGTATGGTATATATATATTTATATATATATATATATATATATATATATATATATATATATATATATATATATATATATATATATATATATATATATATTCCATGTGTGGCGAGGTGGCGGTGGGAATGAATAAAAGCAGACAGCGTGAATTGTGTGCATGGGTATATATGTATGTGTCTGTGTGTGTATATATATGTGTACATTGAGATGTATAGGTATGTATATTTGCGTGTGTGGACGTGTATGTATATACATTGTGTATGGGAGACAGCGACAAAGCAAAATATATAATATAAATAATATATATATATATATATATATACAAAAGACGACTGTGTCATTCCGTAGCTACCAGAGACGATCACCAAGGGTATGACTATGGTCATCATCAAATTCGAGAACTTTTCAAAGATCAAACTTTAACGGTGGGGGGAAAAAAAAAATAAGTCTTCCAATCACTGATTTGCAAGAAACGTTTTCTTTCTACACGACAGTTTGCAAGAAACGTTTTCTTTCTACACGACAGTTTGCAAGAAACGTTTTCTTTCTACACGACAGTTTGCAAGAAACGTTTTCTTTCTACACGACAGTTTGCAAGAAACGTTTTCTCTCTACACGACAGTTTGCATGAAACGTTTTCTTTCTACACGACAGTTTGCAAGAAACGTTTTCTTTCTACACGACAGTTTGCAAGAAACGTTTTCTTTCTACACGACAGTTTGCAAGGAACGTTTTCTTTCTACACGACAGTTTGCAAGAAACGTTTTCTTTCTACACGACAGTTTGCAAGAACGTTTTCTTTCTACACGACAGTTTGCAAGAAACGTTTTCTTTCTACACGACAGTTGTGTACCGCTGTTGTCGTTTCTCATGATCATGTCGTCCTCGTAGTGATGCATCGTGTTATAAGCGTCCGTCCGACCATAACCCGTTGCGCTTGTGAGACGGTCCACCTCCCGTGTGTGTTCTGTCATTCTGACCTTCTCATCGAATCTTCCTTCGTAAATCTGTAATTCATTTTCTTTTTTTTAGAATAATTTCCGGCTAGTAAACCTGGTGGTGCTCGGGCTAACTAACTCCCGGGCAAGGACTGAAGGGGGTATGAACGAAGTGTAGATAGTGAAATGAGTTGTTAGTCGGAGATGTGTGGGTCAACAAGAGGAAGGAAGAAGTATGGAGAGGCATTGGCAGTTAGGAAAAGTAACGCGTCACCCTATACTCACTCCCGTCTGTAACACGTCACCCTATACTCACTCCCGTCTGTAACACGTCACCCTATACTCACTCCCGTCTGTAACACGTCACCGTATACACTCCTCTGTAACACGTCACCTTATACTCCCCTCTGTAACACGTCATCTTATACTCCCCTCTGTAACACGTCATTTTATACTCCCCTCTGTAACACGTCACCTTACACTCCTCTCTGTAACACGTCACCCTATACACCCCTCTGTAACACGTCACCTTATACACCCCTCTGTAACACGTCACCCTATACACCCCTCTGTAACACGTCACCCTATATTACTCCCCTCTGTAACACGTTACCTTGTATTACTCCCCTCTGTAACACGTCACCCTACACTCCCCTCGCAACAGACCACTGGGTCCTAACGAGGTTGTTTGTGATAGTGGGAGTCGTCAGAAGCTCACGAATTAGTGTATCAAGAGTTAGAAAGACTCAGTTGTAACAGGACTAGAATGAGTAATCCAGTCAGAGTAAGTTACATGATGAGTCATGTAAACACACGCTGTTACAATGTATACTTCGAACTGCCCTTATATCACCGACCATAAGCTTCCCTATCTCAGATTTGATGCAGTTTACTGTAAACACTTCATTCACAGAGCCGTATTCGAGGGCGTATCAGAGCCGTATTCGAGGGTGTATCAGAGCCGTATTCGAGGGTGTATCAGAGCCGTATTCGAGGGTGTATCAGAGCCGTATTCGAGGGTGTATCAGGGCCGTATTCGAGGGTGTATCAGAGCCGTATTCGAGGGTGTATCAGAGCCGTATTCGAGGGTGTATCAGAGCCGTATTCGAGGGTGTATCAGGGCCGTATTCGAGGGTGTATCAGAGCCGTATTCGAGGGTGTATCAGGGCCGTATTCGAGGGTGTATCAGGGCCGTATTCGAGGGCGTATCAGAGCCGTATTCGAGGGTGTATCAGAGCCGTATTCGAGGGTGTATCAGAGCCGTATTCGAGGGTGTATCAGAGCCGTATTCGAGGGTGTATCAGAGCCGTATTCGAGGGTGTATCAGAGCCGTATTCGAGGGTGTATCAGGGCCGTATTCGAGGGTGTATCAGAGCCGTATTCGAGGGTGTATCAGGGCCGTATTCGAGGGTGTATCAGGGCCGTATTCGAGGGCGTATCAGAGCCGTATTCGAGGGTGTATCAGAGCCGTATTCGAGGGTGTATCAGAGCCGTATTCGAGGGTGTATCAGAGCCGTATTCGAGGGTGTATCAGAGCCGTATTCGAGGGTGTATCAGGGCCGTATTCGAGGGTGTATCAGGGCCGTATTCGAGGGTGTATCAGAGCCGTATTCGAGGGTGTATCAGGGCCGTATTCGAGGGTGTATCAGAGCCGTATTCGAGGGCGTATCAGAGCCGTATTCGAGGGTGTATCAGGGCCGTATTCGAGGGTGTATCAGGGCCGTATTCGAGGGCGTATCAGAGCCGTATTCGAGGGTGTATCAGAGCCGTATTCGAGGGTGTATCAGGGCCGTATTCGAGGGTGTATCAGAGCCGTATTCGAGGGTGTATCAGGGCCGTATTCGAGGGTGTATCAGAGCCGTATTCGAGGGTGTATCAGGGCCGTATTCGAGGGTGTATCAGGGCCGTATTCGAGGGCGTATCAGAGCCGTATTCGAGGGCGTATCAGAGCCGTATTCGAGGGCGTATCAGAGCCGTATTCGAGGGTGTATCAGGGCCGTATTCGAGGGTGTATCAGAGCCGTATTCGAGGGCGTATCAGAGCCGTATTCGAGGGTGTATCAGGGCCGTATTCGAGGGTGTATCAGAGCCGTATTCGAGGGCGTATCAGAGCCGTATTCGAGGGTGTATCAGGGCCGTATTCGAGGGCGTATCAGGGCCGTATTCGAGGGCGTATCAGGGCAGTATTCGAGGGTGTATCAGGGCCGTATTCGAGGGCGTATCAGGGCAGTATTCGAGGGCGTATCAGGGCCGTATTCGAGGGTGTATCAGGGCCGTATTCGAGGGCGTATCAGGGCCGTATTCGAGGGCGTATCAGGGCAGTATTCGAGGGCGTATCAGGGCCGTATTCGAGGGCATATCAGGGCAGTATTCGAGGGCGTATCAGGGCCGTATTCGAGGGCGTATCAGAGCCGTATTCGAGGGTGTATCAGAGCCGTATTCGAGGGTGTATCAGGGCCGTATTCGAGGGCATATCAGGGCAGTATTCGAGGGTGTATCAGAGCCGTATTCGAGGGTGTATCAGAGCCGTATTCGAGGGTGTATCAGGGCCGTATTCGAGGGTGTATCAGGGCAGTATTCGAGGGCGTATCAGAGCCGTATTCGAGGGTATATCATGGCCGTATTCGAGGGTGTATCAGGGTCGTATTCGAGGGCGTAATACTCCTCTAAACGTGATTCACAAGGTCGTTAATCTCAGTGGTGTGAACCGGATATAACCACAACACTTGAGCCAGGTTTGTTGAGTGTGTGTAGTATTATCATCATTACCTCCGGCTCATGCTATGATCTTCGTTAACTAGAGGCTAGTGAGGCAGGACACGGAAGCCACCCCCGGCAAGGTCCATGCATGGCTGGTTGCGCGGTTATAGTGCAAATAATTCATAGTCTTTTGGTCAGGATTATTAACGCTGAGGCACTTTTGTTTGTCCCTGGCGGTCTTGAGCCGTTTTCTGAGCTGTGCGAGATACACAGAAAACGAGGAAACAAACAAATAAGTAGAACAGTTACATAGTGCACTATTTATGGGTCGAGTGTGTGTGGTAACATTCCTTAGGGTAGAGTGTGTTTGCGTCCCCAGGGAAAAGTGTGTTAACACTCCAGGGGAAAGTGTATTGGTATCCCCAAGGCGAGAGTGTGTTAACACTCCCAGGGTTTGTGTGTGTTAACACCCCAGGGTTCGTGTTATAACCGTAGGGTGAGAGTGTGTTTACCCCTCTGGCGTGAGAGTGTGTTAACGCTCCAGGGGGAGAGAACGTGCCCCACAACACCCCCGAGGTAAAGTGCGTCAACACCAGGAAGGGAGTGTAGTACAACCCTCAGGGAAGGGGAGAGTATGTTGACACCTCAGGGTAGAGTGCGTTACCACCATCCCCCTCTCCATCATCACCGCCACTACCACCAGCGTCCAAGGGCCTCTCCATCACCACCACCATCACCACCAGCGTCCCAGGGCCTCTCCATCATCACCACCACCACCACCACCGTCCAAGGGCCTCTCCATCACCACCACCACCACCGTCCCAGGGCCTCTCCATCATCACCACCACCACAAGCGTCCAAGGCCCTCTCCATCACCACCACCACCACCGTCCCAGGGCCTCTCCATCTTCACCACCACCACCAGGGTCCCAGGGCCTCTCCATCACCACCACCACCACCAGGGTCCCAGGGCCTCACCACATCACCAAGACCACGATAACACTGACACTCAAACCCCTCGACCACCAGTTGTGTGTGTGTGTGTGTGTGTGTATGATTCGCCCTCATGTTTGTTCGTCTTCATCTGTTCAGACCACACACACACACACACACACACCCGTCTTGTTCACATGGGCATCGTTCATGTTCTTCACTGACTGCTTGTCTCTCTATGGTCATTTTCGTGTTTGTTGTTATGGAATGTCACTTTCACTTGCGTCATCGTGTGCTGAATGGATCATTTTCTTATCAATGTCATTTTAGTATATGAAAGTTCCTCGTCATCGCCAGCATGAGCTTCACAACGATCATGTGCCAGTCATGTTCCTTGTCTTTAGCCCTCATGGTCGTCTTCACTTTCCTCACTCTCAACTACAGCGAAGAAAAAAAAGATTTAGAGTCTCGTAACTGAAGGTGTTGCATACGGTCACTTATACTTTACTGTTGGGGACACGAATCCATGTAACGCCACTCTTCTCTTGATATTGATGTACGATGGCAAGTTCACACGCATGCACGAATATGTGCCGCACGACCACACGAAAATTCGTAACTCGTGTGTGTGTGTGTGTGTGTGTGTGTGTGTGGAGAAGGACAGTGATGTCCCCTTGTACCCTTTTAACTTTTGGACACTTTGGCTGAAAGTATTTTACTATACAGGTTCATAATAGGCCATTCTCTGTCCTCTGGCAGGGGGAGAGAGAGAGAGAGAGAGAGAGAGAGAGAGAGAGAGAGAGAGAGAGAGAGAGAGAGAGAGAGCGGAGTTCCTAAGTGAGAAATCATGTTACCACCAAGAGATGTAACATCACTGACCTCACTGTGGCTTGGCCTACCATCCAACGAAAAAAAAAAGGGGGGGATTCTAACAACTCAGTTCATGGTGGCTGTACTTGTCAACCACTTCTCTGGCTTTAGATAGACTGCTCTTCAGAGGAGATAGGGGCAGTAAGGTGAGGGTGAGGGTGAGGGAAGGATTGTTTAACGTATGTAGATCATGTGGGTCAACACGAGTGCCAGGGAAAGAATTTAGGGACAGGGAATAATAAGGTCTCCATGTGGAGAGGGGGATGGTGTGGGGTGTTCTGACAGCTAGTGAGTGGGTGTTCTGTCATGCGAGCTTTTGGTATGGGAGGAGGTTAGTCCACCATGGTAAAGACCTGATCCAGCGTGACTGCGGTCGTGCCATTGTTTTCGCGATGGATTTATCCCAGCTGGTGTGTATGTTTTTTCCCCCTTGTAAATTAACTGAAAAGTGAGTAGAGTTCTTTCTAGATTGATTCCGAGACTCGGTCGTGAATATGGAGGTCAGAATCGTATCCAGTTGTATCTTTTTTTTTTTATATAAGGCATCGGGAAGCATTTCAGACACCAGTTGGCTGGCGGCTAACCAGAAGACACGAAGGTTGTTGCGACAGCCTAAGAGATGTGGTACGAGTCCCAGTACAACCGACTCTAAAGAGGGAGGGTTGTTGATCGCTCTCACTGGAAGTCACATAGACGGGGACTCAAAGGTTTTCTCAAAGGAAGACTTCAACATTTCGTCACTTACCCAGAGTCTGTCGCTCCTAAAAAGCGGGTGAAGAATGATCAAAGTACGTTTGTAGCGGTGAGGTTAAACACCGGGCAAGAAGGAAGGAAGAACAAAAGAAAAGCATTGTAAACATCTATGGTTCATCCAAAATTACATTCATGGCTAAGGGTCCCAAAGACGCATGAAACAGATTGATGTCTTCAGGTTTGAGAATTAAAGATGCTGAAAATATGACAGATAAGCTGCCAGCATTAGCTGACACAGAACCTAATGACTTCAGTTTGGACGAGTTAAGATGATGCGACTCCACAACCTCATCACAAGAGCGATGTGAGCAGACGGGGGCTCCATAATCCCTACCAAGGTAACCTTCATGCAAGAACCACAAATCCAACTCTTACTGATCGAACCTCCTGGGAAGCGGGTTCGTATCTGGAACAGTGAGATCCGCGCGCGACGCGCAGTCTCATACACAGCACCTTTATTTGAACTCTCGGATTACCATCCAGATGTTCCGGATTGAGCTCATCATTCCATTACCGATGTGTTACAGTAACTGTACAAGGCTCATTAGGAGCCTAAATATAATATACAAATGCTGAGCTAAAGCTCTTTACAATAAAGTACAAAGGAATAGACGAATTATAAACCACACAAGACTAAAGGAGCGAATATCCTAAGACGAAATAAATGATTATCTATATGTAAAGTGGGGAGAAACATACAAGTCTACGGAATCTGAGAGACAAACCACAGGAGCAACATCATGTCTCACTCACTTGGCCACCAGAAGTATGTGGCCACCTGAGCTCGACCGCTCTGTCGCACCTGATTTAGGCTGACAGTTGGGGCCAGGCCCACACGACGAGGGCTTGGGTTGTGTGGCAAATGCCGCATGAATAGCCAGTCAGTGCTCAAGGTCAGCAGGACACAAAACCTCGCCTTGTAGCATCCTTCTTCGCAAACAGTAAAGTTATGACAACAATGAAAGTGTTTGCTAGGCTACGGTGATATGGGCATTGTCTCCGTTAAACCCCATCTAAGTGACCTGACCTGATCCCATTTGACCCCACGAGACTCCTTTAATCCCACTGATCCAAGCTAACCCTAATGACCCTACCGGTCACACACCCCAAAGTGACCCCATTTCACCCTAGAACCCTCTAAGTCATCAAATTGCAGCGACATCTGCTGAGATGATTAACATCTGCACATCATCAAGTACCGAACATTTGAGTCTCTGGTCGTACAGCTGTATAGCTTCTGGAGGCTATATAGCTATGTAGAGGTACACTGCACAGGAGGGTGCACCTGACCTCTGGCCTCCACTCGATAATATGAAGGGCCAGTCCTACATAAAACCCTGGAAATCAGAGGGGGCCCAAGAGCCTTCTCCTGCGGAAGGCTTTCGTAATGCGGCAAATGGAAGCCTGCAGGTTACTTCCACCCACCCACCTCCTCCTCCTTCTTCCTCTTTATCATTGATTCATCACTGGGGAAGGTGGATGATGAGGAGAGGGGCTGGGCAGAGGACAAGGAGCAAGGACAGATGCGTGCGTCTCAGCCTGGCTAGGATACACCTTGCCGGCTCTCTGTGGGAAGCCAGTATAGAGATGAAAGGATGGAGTGACAAAGATTTTGAGCTATCGGAACCTGAACATTCAGGAGGGTGAAAGACGTGCAAGGGATAGAGTGAATTGGAACTATGTGCTATAAGGGAGCCGACGTGCTATATCATTGGACTGAAGCAGGGCAGGTGAAGCAGGCGGGGTAATCCGTGGAAAGGCCTGTGGTACTTGGTTGTAGTTAGGAGGCTGTGGTTTTGGTACATTACACATGGCAGCTAGAGAATGGCTGTGAGTAAATGCACCCTCTCTTACATTTCTTTAATAATGTTATCGCCATCCATGCAACCATAAACATTATCTTCATGAAATTTTAACAAAGCAAATGATGTCCTATCTAGATTCATAATGTTTCGTCTCCCTAATGAGCATTTTTCAATAACCAGTGGACCAGTAATTTCCTAAATCCCGTGCAGGTGCTGTGTTTACTTACGGCAAGGTGAAAAGGTTACGCGCCGTAACTATCAGCTGCGCCGTTATCACTCCTATGGTCGTTACACATAAAGCTCATACACTAATGACTCTTAGGACGGTGGGTTTCGCCTCTTGTAACCTGAGGTACGGAGCTTTATGGCTATAAAACTATGGGTGGTCAAGGGTGTACCCGCCTCCGTTATCTACACAATCATCGACCTTGTCTGCGTCGCTCAGGCAACTCCTCGTCAAGTCCCAGACAATATAGCGCTCCTCTTATGGTGAGGCAAACAGACCTTATGGCGTCGTATAATTACATCGTCAGTGATTGCCCGTCCTTAGTGTTTTGGTATATCATCTTTTTCATTCATATCTGTTAGGTATTCTATGTCCTTGGCTCCTCCCTTCTTACCTTCGTCCATATTCTGGAAAAGAATTAAGTCATTCTAGACCCATTTTCTCTAGATTCCGACGCACGCAGAGACGAAGCAGAGGAGCCATTGTGCCTGTCTTCTCCCATTATGGTGACTACGTTTCGCACACCGTGCCACACACACACACACACACACACACACACACCCTCGTAGTCATTTATATAACTCAGTAGGACGGTCTTGAATTCATAATGAGGTTTAACAAGCCAGTGGCCATTCAATACACCACATACTCCCTTATTTACTTAACGTATTATTATATTTAGAAAGCTGACTGATCCGGGCACTGCTCTTCCTGAGTTCTGTTGGTCCAAAGGTTGATTCGTCCGGTGTTCGGTTAATGTAAAGTCCGGTAAACAAAAGGTGTGCTAGTGCGAAGAATAAGGAGTCCAAAGTTTCTTTTTCCGATGATTCACTGTTTCGAAACTGCAGTTTCAACGAGAAAGTACTAAGTTCTAAGTTAGATAAAGCTCTGGAGAATGAATATCTGTAAATCACAAGATTGCGTTAGGGTTTTTTTTTATCCTCCGAAGGCTCAAATGTGAAACTTCAGACCGGCGAACCATTGAACAAGTGAAGCATAAGACCTGTGGAACTTTGAACTTCCTGCCCGTCGGGTCACCCAACGGTAGGACGAGTGAGCCTTCACTGAGACTGATGCATCTTCGAAACGTTTCGGACCAGCGAACCTTCTAAATGAGCGAACCTTTGGACTAACAAACTTTCGAATTAGTGAAACTTCGGAGTAGTGAGTTTTTAGACAAGATGACTTAGGACTAGTGAACTTCGAACTAGGGGAAATTCTAACTAGTGAAACTTTGGACTAGTAAACCTCCAGACTAGCAAAGTTTTGGACTACTGAGTCATCAAGATAACGAATCAACGGTCTAGTGAACCTTAAGGTTAGTATATATCTTCAGTCTAGTCTGTGCAGATGACCTCACAAATACACCACAGTCATTCTAACGCTGCGGAATCAAAAGCATATATCCAGCACCACATCACAACGTCGGCTCGATGAAAACAATGTCTGCATCCCATCATAAAACTCCACCATAACCCTTTTAGTCCCTGACGGAAGGGAATCCAAACCTTTATCTTCACCTTAAACGATCAGTCATTCCCACTCGACATAGCGTCAACCATACCAGGTATAATACACACACACACACACACACACACACACACACACACACACACACACTAGCCTTAACTCCCCACATCACAATCATCAACACAAGGACCAGATACACTCTAAGTACCTTTAGAACGTCCACCAATACCAGAGTCACCTAGAAAAAAAAGTTTTCCTCAGTATCATCTACCACTGATTCATCTGCTCCACCTTAACCTACGCCTCACCTATATGGTCATCCAAACCAATAAATCCGAACGTAACAGATCGCTACTACCACACCCACCCAGTACCTTCTTACCGGGATGGGAGCGCAAGGTCGTTAATCCAGGATATTTAAGTTAATTAGGAACCTAGACAAATGCTTATGGCACATGGTTTCTGGTTTCAGCGGGGCAACTTAACCTACACGTTCATGAAATGTGTTCAAGTCCCTTAGCGGCCGACTGCCATAGACAGATCGCTAGATCATACATCTTTACATAAGGAACTTAACAAGAGCAGCGGATGGGCCTGTTTTTCAGAGAAGCAACAGTAGATTTGTCCTAATCTTCAGGTTCGTCGACAAGTGTAATTTGTAATCCAAAAGCAAGGATTACAAGCAGATTAGGAGGTGATTACTTGAGACGTAGCCAAGAGTAGCCAAGACCTGCCTACAGTGAAGATGCCACCAATGACCAGTCAATTGGACTTTTTGTATCAGAATAAGCTACATAATCTTGGGAAGAGAGATGGGTACATAGACTGTTTATTATGATACTCAAAGACGTTTGATATACCTCCCCATAAAGCATGGGCGGAAACATAGAATTTCAGAGAGGTAGAAATGTCTCCTTCGATATATCAAGAATCGTTCGAGATGGTATCTTTCCATACTAGGCTAAAGTAACTGGAGAAAACTTGAGGATTCGGGTCAGTGGGGCTACTTATGGTACCTGATCTATACGAATGTGATACCATGGAAGGATCGAAGCTCGCGTGAATATGTCTGCGAATCATGCCATGCATATCGGAGAATTAAACATACTCTGGCGAGGACGACAACAGTCCACAAGGAGACCTGAACAGGTTCCAGTACTGGTCGCATGTTTGGTGAAGAGAATTCGATCTCACCAACTGTAAAATTGATGATGATGAACATTGGAACCAGACCAGACTATGAAGACCATCCAGTCTTCAAAAGACTGTGGATAATCATTGTAAACTTGAGATAATGAGGTACCCGGAACAATATATATGTTGATTTTGCGGTAATATAATGACCATACGTGCGATGAGAATATTCATGGTCATAGAAAGTCGTTTGGTACAACTTGACATCGTTGATCTGAAAGGCCTTGGAAGTCAGTAGACCTAAAGCCAACATAACCAACCAACGATATTACTTTTTTCTCTCTCTATTTTGCACGTATATAATATTTTCATCTATTCACACGACGTTTTCATGTTACGGAGACGATGATCGACTAGTGCTGTGTATTGGGTACGTCTAGCCAAAGAACGGCTTTTCGTCTTGGGAACAAAGGAACGCTATTGGAGCCTAAGCCAGAGTTGCCTCCAAATGACGTCACATATACTTCTTCGTCATTGGCCGAGATTTGCCTACATGTTCTAGACCATGAACTATGATTGGCTCAAATTTTTTTCTCATCCTATCAACCCATATTTTTCTTCTTGTGGGCGATGATTGGTTGTCGACATCACACTCGCACAAGAACCACACTTTTTTGTACGTGTCTGTGGAAGGATACACTTGTGATCATTATTTTGCGGAAATTTTGCGTCCTAAAACGAAACATTGTGCAATTTCAGCTTGGGAGAGGTTGTCGCATGGGCGAGAATATAGACAATCGTTGTTTACGCGTCGGAAATTGACTATTCCATCCCCACTTACAAAGCCCTTTTGTGAGAATCTGTACCGTAACAAGATGGCAACAAAAACAGCTCGAACACTTGGTTTCGACACCGATACTGACAGTACTGGCTACTTTATGTGAGTGATGCGGACGCTGATAAGAAAGATTACCGTATGTCGATGGGGTCGAATTGATAAAAACATTATGATCCTTTATGGTTTAGGAAAAGCTCCTGAGAATGTGGAGGGTGAGGAGGCACAGTATTCCACATACACCACCAAGAAAACAAAACCTTTTGAGCCGTGAGTATTTGATCATACTTTTGTAGTATTGAACGTCCCATCTGTTAGTAATTGTTGTTTATGACTTTGCGTCTTTATACCCAATTGATAAATGGATTTATGGTGTAATATCTGTTCGTTACGCATAAGTAAGTACGAGAACATTCGAGTCAGTTCTCGATCTCTCACCTCCAATTTGGTCTCCCCCTTCTCGTTCCCTCCTACTCTGACACATATATCCTCTTTGTCAATTTTTCCTCACTCATTCTCTCCATGTGACCGAACATTTCAATACACTCTCTTCTGCTCTCTCAACCAGTCTTTTTATTACCACACATCTCTCTTCCTCTTTCATTACTTACTCGATCAAACCCCCTCACACCACATATTGTCCTCAAACATTTAATTTCCAACACATCCACCCTCCTCCGCACAACCCTATCTATAGCCCATGCCTCACAACCATATAACATTGTTGGAACCACTATTCGTTCATCACGGATGGGGAAATCATCTCTTCCACATTAATGACCCGCGTTAATGACCCAGACTGAATCATCGTATGTTGGTCAACTCTGGACTTCAAGATGGCCATACCATATAAGACCCTCGGACGATCGATCGCCCACTAAATGCGTTGTCAAGATGTTGTCGACGTGCGAAAGCAACGTCCCCAACACAGGTGTGGAACGAAGGAGGACTTTGAGCATGTTCGGATACGTCTTGTGATTAGTCACTCCCACACAGACAAGTATGTCGCCGTTAAATGATCCGTAGAAATTGCTGTCCTGTATCATGAAATGGGTTGAATTCAACGCAATATCCACTTGATATAATGAGTGTTCCTCTTGCATCTCAAAACAATAGCCATTTAGCCTTTGACGTGGAAGACAATGTCTCGAAAAACATAGACATGGAACAGACAATGTGCTAAGAACGAGAGATATTATTCACACGTGCAGTGACTCTAATACAAAGGGATTTTTTTCGTCTACCATGTAGTGTGAGTGAAGCGGTCAAGACTGCAGGTATAACGTTAGTGTTTGTGGAATATTGTACCTCTCACGTTGCTGATCATTCCTGCGTTGTCCTGTCAACAATATAACTGACTCTGAAACTGCGAGAGACTTGCGAATGCAGGTGAAATTATAGGAAGTGATAGAGCGTGGACGAAGGAGCTATAATGAAGTGCTACTATGAAGAACAGAACAATGGTAGACCCACTGAAACAAAGTAAAATTGAGCATTTTAGTAAATAACAAAAGACGTTTCTGCATCTCAGAATAAAAGTGTTTGCGTGATGGGACGATGTTCAAGGTTTTCTGAACAGGTATATTTAAAGTTTATCATTAGTTTCCCTCGGAGGAGGATACAGGCAGAACCAGTGAAGATGCCACACCATAAGTCTCGTTGTCTGTTTTAATGAACTCACCTACAGACTTCGACATTCCTGTGCCGCACATGATTGGTCTGGGATCAGATGGATGTAACAAAGTGGTATAAGGAAGATGCTCCTGGTCTTTCGTCAAGTGCATTTGCCTTTCTGTTCATCTCTGTATCCCAGCGGAAAGCAGATACTTTCCTGATGAAACTGAACAGCCGATGTTTGATGTCACGAAACAGTAAGAACTTCAAAGTGACTGACACGCTAGCCAGAATTCCAGGAGTTTTCTGAAGTGAACAAAAAAAAAAAAAAACACCAAACAAAGAACTCCCCTTGGGGCACGTTTGATTGATATAGTTGTTCGTGAGAGACTTACACATGCAACAACAAGAACAAAAAAATGGAAAATCAGTCCAAGTACCAAGGTTAAAGTTGATCATCAGCTTAATCATTCATACCTGAGGTTGTAATTTCTGCTTTACTCGTATGTATAAACTCTGTGACAAGACTGCCTTAGGGAATGGGTCGCTCTCATCCCTTTGGCATGGATTTTAGAGTTGAGGATCCCAGGTCTGCGATGTTAATACCGGCTAAAAGGTGTATGCTTAGATGCCTTTGATCCACCCCATGTTAAGGAGAGTTTACCGTACATAGTAACAATAACAGATGTAAAGAGACCCTGATGAGCTGTCTGGATCCACCCGTATGGTAAAGACACATCTTGATATACATAAAGATAATCTAGATAATGAAGAAAAAGGCATTCTTTTGGATCAGGGTTTCTTTGGAAGGTCCTGCGATGCGTGTTGGCTTATGCTCACCCGCGTAACACGAAGAGTAAACAAGAAGTTTCGTGTGAGGTGGGCGTACGTACCTTTTCCTTGTGGCTAGTGCCTTAATACCGAGCAGGGAGAGAGCTGACTCTGAGGGCTCATCAGCACACTCAGTGTTGTATGTGTTGGACTCTCTTAGTCCCGATGTGTATGTGCCCTTTAGAATTGTCCTGAACTTGAACCCCTGAAGAAGGTGTTGAAGATCTTGCGGTTAGTAGATGGTGCTTAACGTTGATGGCCTACTGACGTTAGCAGATGATAGACCTGACACCCCAATCAACTCAATCAACTCAGTCGTTCGCTAACTTATATCCTCGTTTCATAAAACATAATTTTCGAAAGTAATGTCTCAGACGCTGTCATATTTCATCAACTATACAGTGGTTAAAGAAAGCCAAAGAGATGATGATTTGAGAGAAAGTATGATATAGTTAGAATGAAAAAAGAAACAATAGAAAAGAAACCTGGTAAGTCTTGGGCAGAATAAAGAATCGTTCTAAGTGTGACCTGATGAAAAGCAAATATACAAATATGCTGGATACGTGTCTAGAACTTCCTGTTGACGAACCAGAGAGCTGAGGCAAAAAAAAAAAAAATCAGGCAAAGAAATTTTGTGTCTTTTAGGATAACAAATATTGTTAACGTTAGGAAAAAAAGATCTGATTGTCTTTATAAGAGAATTTAATCTTTTAGGGACATCTAAAAAGCCCTGCAAGGAATGGCACCCCACGTACTTGTTAATGGCAAGAAAGGAAATTCATGTGACTTTATAGAGGATTTACATGCATAGATGAACAGAATAAAGTGCTGTGCAGATAAGCTGTGTTGATTTACGTACACCATGTTTACCGTAAAATGTAAGCCATATATATCTATCAGTTAGCACAGAGCAGCACTGTTTACATGTAGATTTTTTTTAAGAGGATAATTTCCATTTCTGTTGCTCAAACTCGTCTTGTGGAAAGATCAACCGTTGCCAAAGCTGATGTACTGATTTTCTATGTCAAAGGTGAGTCACAGAGACAGGAATCCTCCATTAGATCAGGCTTTAAACTAATCCTTAAAAGGGACAAAATAAATAGAGGGATGAGAACCAAAGAAATAAAGGGATGAGAACAAGGATTAAGTTTATGAAAAACTTGTCTGACATAATAGGCAAGAGAAAGTAAAGATTACCACTACTTAGCAGTGTAAGGGAAGAAGAAGACATCACAACTCCCCACTCTTGAGTTGCGATTGGACACACATTAACCATGTGATACACTGGCTTGCCGAATAGTACTAGGGGCCTTGCTAGTAGCACAAGCAAGGATACAACCAACTCATAGGTACAAAACCCGAGGTTATCATCATTATTTGTAGAAGGAAAGAAAAACAGCGCAACGTTGAGGAAATAAAGTCAAAGTTTGAGGTTCCGTTGAGAGAAATGATAAGCCGAGTGGTGTTTTAGACACCTCTGTACATTAAGTAGTAGAGTTAGAACCTCCTCAGATGTGAGAGCAGAACTCTTATACAGGGAAGGATCGGCAGGCCCCTGGATAATCATGATTAAATGCTCAGAAGAAAAGCTCTTCAGCATCTGAACAAAACTCCCATGTTTTGTAAGGGTAAACAAAGCTACTGATGTAACTTGAGTTTGCCAAGAAAGACCCAGACGTTATGGTTATAACATATATGTTTACTGTGTTTAGTGACGTACTTATACACCCATAAAAAGGAATTAGAAAAAGTCTTTAAGAGTTTTTAGAAGGCGAGGTATGAAGCCACTGTGTTTATAAGCGTTAATGTTAATTAGTTTAGGCTCATCCCGCTGGAGAGGGGTGTAGACGTGACCTAAACCAGACCGCGTTTCATTAGGCTGCTTCAGAATTCTGAGCCAGCCGGCCTCAGATGGTGAGGGTGATCCCTCAGGTAAAGCAGCTTCTTGGTATGGCAGCAGGTGACAACACACTCCAAAGCTGTTGAGCAGAATCGTCTCGGTATTCAAATTTCAGAATAAACATTTCTCTCTCTCTCTCTCTCTCTCTCTCTCTCTCTCTCTCTCTCTCTCTCTCTCTCTCTCTCTCTCTCTCTCTCTCTCTCTATCTATCTATCTATCTATCTATCTATCTATCTATCTACCTATCTTGTATAACTGGTGTTGGTCACTTTATAACTTGGGTGGGTTGCACTGGACAAGAGGCGATGAGATAACATGTCTTGCCAGGGATTAACAGTAATGTATCGTGGACATACAGATGAAAACTGGTCATAAGTACTCTGGCAGTCTGCAAGTGTTACCACCTGTGTCGTATGAATCGTTCGCTCATAATGATGGGAATGCAACAACACATTGCATAGTGTTCGGTTGGCAGCCCGTGTAAAATGATAACTAGGCTGGGTCTTGTTGAAAATTTATAGCTTATGTATTGATTCACATTACGCTCAGGAACATTTTTTTTTTTTTTGTGAGAGATTACGGTGAAAAGAGCCGTTTTCTCAAGGTCGTGGAGAGAGAGAGAGAGAGAGAGAGAGAGAGAGAGAGAGAGAGAGAGAGAGAGAGAGAGAGAGGAGTTCTTCGATACATGTGTGTCATGCAGTCAGGATAAACTTTTGTCCAGTTAGATGGGCTAATGGGATATCACTAAAAGTCTTCGTGTAAAGTGAAGATCTACTTATATTAAGTTACAGTGACTTAATGACCGATGACAGACGCGTCGCTGCTATGGCCTTAAGTGTGTTTGTGTGTGTGTGTGTGTGTGTGTGTGTGTGTGTGTGTGTGGGTGAATGTGTGTGTGTCTGTGTGTGTGTGTGTGTGGCGAGGCCTTGCGGTGAGGTGTTCCCCACCGTAGGAGCCAAGTAGTTACATGACGTGCACACTGGTGATGGCTCCCTGCTGCGGGTGAGGCTACTGCCTCAGGGTTGACCGACTTAAGTCTTGCTCTCTCTCTCTCTCTCTCTTTGTCCTGTTTGGTTTAGATATCTTTATCCATCGAGATATACAAAGCAATTCAGAGATGGCTAGGGTGTAGGGGCTTTGGCTGAGAGGTATGTAGATCATACAATGAGCACAATACATCGACTATGGAAGGTAACAGATCCATGGTCAGTTCTTTGTCCACAGACTCACGCTGAAATATGCGATCTGGTCAAGTCCTGTGAAACGCGTCTTTCAAGTTCGAACAAACTGAGGCGGAGGAGCGATGATGCCTCAACATGACCAGGGTCTTTATTCATAGGGATGGTCGAGCCTGTCATCGCAGCAGTCCGTGTCATGTCACACACTCCCTCCCCCTCTCTCTCAAGCATGGGGAACTTCTGGAGCAGTTGGTAGATGGACCATCTTAATTGGCTTTGATTTAGGAGGTTTACTTGGAAGTTTGTTCCTTTTGCGAGGGAATGATTGGTCAACGTATGGCTGTCTTCTCATGTTTCCTACTGCATCAGAAGGATTTCCGTAATTCTTGATAATGATAATGTTGATAATGATGATAATAATGATAATAATAATAATAATAATGGTAATGATAAGGGTGGTTTATAGGGTAATGTCGTCGGGAGAGATGCTGTCAGCACTTATACCAGTGTTAGGGTCGTCATCGTACATCCAATGAGTGTGTTGATCCATCAGGACATCAATTACACAAGATGAGAAAGCACAAGGGCCTCATCTTCGTATGCTGTGAGACACAAGTGAGGAAGTGAAAGTTGGAAATAGCCCCTTGGAAACGTGCAGTCTGACGACGCCCACTGGAAGCGTACGGTGTGACGACGCCCACTGGAAGCGTACAGTGTGACGACGCCCGCTGGAAGCGAACAGGGTGACGACGCCCACTGGAAGCGTACAGGGTGACGACTCCCACTGGAAGCGCACAGTGTGACGACGCCCACTGGAAGCGTACAGTGTGACGACGCCCACTGGAAGCGTACAGTATGACGACCCCCACTGGAAGCGTACAGTGTGACGACGCCCACTGGAAGCGTACAGTATGACGACGCCCACTGGAATAATACAGTGTGACGACGCCCACTGGAAGCGTACAGTGTGACGACGCCCACTGGAAGCGTACAGTGTGACGACGCCCACTGGAAGCGCACAGTATGACGACGCCCACTGGAAGCATGCAGTGTGACGACGCCCACTGGAAGCGTACAGTGTGACGACGCCCGCTGGAAGGATGGAGTGTGACGTCACCCACTGGGGAGAAACACTGATGATGGAGCACCGGGATTTTGGCCAACCCAGGCGGTAGAACTCCATGTAGAGTCTTATAGTGTGTCGCAAAGCGGTTTTCTCCCTCTGTGTAGTAGCCGTCTCTTGATATCAAATTCGTGTACTGCTTCATTATTCGTTGGGATTGGCATTGAGACTGAAAGGCAGGTGATGTCAAGGTGGGAGAGCCTCTGGTATATAGTGCCAGAGTGTTTATGATTTGAGTTGTTTTAGAATTGGTCAAGGGAAGGAGGTGTCTGCTTGTTCAAACCACACGACTTTTCCAGTTTCCAACACCAGTCAGCGTCTGTGTCTACCGCACGCCGTCTCATGTCCTACTCCACACTGCTCACTTCCATGACTCCTTCCAGTCGTCTGCTAACTTCGAGCAGGTTCACAGATACTTGATTGGGCCACCAATACCACCTTGTTCTGCTACTGCAGGAAGTGTTTTCTTGATGCGTCAGGTGTTGCAGTGAGGAGACGAAGTGTCATACGACTAACCCTAACTTGCTGCAGGATGTCCTGCGCCAGATACGTCCTGCTCCTGTCGAGGTGGTGGACGTTGTCCTTGTGTGGTGGATCGACTAAGAAAAAAACTTCGATATTTAAGTTTAGTCAGGGCTTCTTCCATGCTTTTTCACCTCATCGTAGGATTTCACTAACGATTTTATCCTCTTTAGTCATTTTTCTCGATGGGCTAAGGTGCACCTGTGATGCTGTAACTAAGGTGCACATGTGATGCTGTAACTAAGGTGCTCATGTGATGCTGTAACTAAGGTGCACATGTGATGCTGTAACTAAGGTGCACATGTGAGGCTGTAACTAAGGTGCACATGTGATGCTGTAACTAAGGTGCACCTGTGCTGCTGTAACTAAGGTGCACCTGTGAGGCTGTAACTAAGGTGCACATGTGATGCTGTAACTAAGGTGCACATGTGATGCTGTAACTAAGGTGCACATGTGATGCTGTAACTAAGGTGCACCTGTGATGCTGTAACTAAGGTGCACCTGTGATGCTGTAACTAAGGTGCACATGTGATGCTGTAACTAAGGTGCACATGTGATGCTGTAACTAAGGTGCACATGTGATGCTGTAACTAAGGTGCTCATGTGATGCTGTAACTAAGGTGCACCTGTGATGCTGTAACTAAGGTGCACATGTGATGCTGTAACTAAGGTGCACATGTGATGCTGTAACTAAGGTGCACATGTGATGCTGTAACTAAGGTGCACATGTGATGCTGTAACTAAGGTGCTCATGTGATGCTGTAACTAAGGTGCACCTGTGATGCTGTAACTAAGGTGCACATGTGATGCTGTAACTAAGGTGCACATGTGATGCTGTAACTAAGGTGCACATGTGATGCTGTAACTAAGGTGCACCTGTGATGCTGTAACTAAGGTGCACCTGTGAGGCTGTAACTAAGGTGCACATGTGATGCTGTAACTAAGGTGCTCATGTGATGCTGTAACTAAGGTGCACATGTGATGCTGTAACTAAGGTGCACCTGTGCTGCTGTAACTAAGGTGCACCTGTGATGCTGTAACTAAGGTGCACCTGTGATGCTGTAACTAAGGTGCACATGTGATGCTGTAACTAAGGTGCTCATGTGATACTGTAACTAAGGTGCACATGTGATGCGGTAACTAAGGTGCACATGTGATGCTGTAACTAAGGTGCTCATGTGATGCTGTAACTAAGGTGCACCTGTGATGCTGTAACTAAGGTGCACATGTGATGCTGTAACTAAGGTGCTCATGTGATGCTGTAACTAAGGTGCACCTGTGATGCTGTAACTAAGGTGCACATGTGATGCTGTAACTAAGGTGCTCATGTGATGCTGTAACTAAGGTGCACCTGTGATGCTGTAACTAAGGTGCACCTGTGATGCTGTAACTAAGGTGCACATGTGATGCTGTAACTAAGGTGCTCATGTGATGCTGTAACTAAGGTGCACCTGTGATGCTGTAACTAAGGTGCACCTGTGATGCTGTAACTAAGGTGCACATGTGATGCTGTAACTAAGGTGCTCATGTGATGCTGTAACTAAGGTGCACCTGTGATGCTGTAACTAAGGTGCACCTGTGATGCTGTAACTAAGGTGCACATGTGATGCTGTAACTAAGGTGCACATGTGATGCTGTAACTAAGGTGCTCATGTGATGCTGTAACTAAGGTGCACATGTGATGCTGTAACTAAGGTGCTCATGTGATGCTATAACTCCACTATCTCTTCCTGTGGGATCCCAAGACGAGTATTAAGTTGATTACTGACCACAGTAACGGTACATACACCTTCAAGGCTGCTCTGCACGACGCTGACGTGTGACAAGGTAACACACTTCGCATGACAGTGTGTTGTTAGGCCAGTTGTCGCTGCAGTACGAGTAATGATGTGTAAAGAGCGTTACAGAACTGACACACACACACACACACACACACACACACACACACACACACACATTACGGACATTAGCAGGTGAAAGGAAGAGGCGACGTTTGCCATCAGCTGTCACCCTTGTTCGCTGACCACAGCAACCTTCCAGGAGACATCTTACGTCGTCACAGAGACACTTTGCTCGGTATTGGTATGGTCAGGGTCTTCAAAGGTTATAGTGTCCCAAGGAAGGTGGCCTTCAGCCACGTCTGTGTCGCGAGGACGGTGGCCTTCAGCCACGTCTGTGTCGCGAGGACGGTGGCCTTCAGCCACGTCTGTGTCGCGAGGGCGGTGGCCTTCAGCCAGCGTCTACATTCCGAGTATGGTGGCCTTCCACTGTTCTTAGACCACTGCGACCAGAGGACGGTGGTCCCAGCCGTGCTCTCGGACAACAAGAGGCAAGGAGAGTGTGGCTCCAGACTAGCCTGATCCCCTATGATGCAAAGGCTCCCCTCAACAGACGTGTGTAGGTCAGGTTGACACGAGGAACCGATGCCCTCATCCCACCTACGCGACAACGGCATGCAAAAATCCTGGCGCCCGCCCCACCACAAGTGAATGATGGAGGCTGAGATGATCATTCACGTCTTATCCTAGGAGGGGAACGAGCTCCATTCTGCCAATTGTAGTCACTTGTGTTACAATCTTTTAGTTGAATCTGATCACCCCTGATGGAACTCAATGTGGAATGATTTCACAACACAATCGTCGGATCGAAACCCATTTCACCACATTATTTCACCCCGATGCAGGTGGAAAACTCATCTTCGATTTTCATACCGACAGACCCTTGAAGGATACCAGGGAGTCACTGTGTTAGTGATACTCCAGAACCACGTTACATGTGAAAGAATTATGAGTATTCTTTTTTCTCTCTTTTTTTTAGCTTCAGCAACCCGTCGTTCGAGTAAAAGAGGCGCATGAATCCGTTTATAGCTTGTCCAGCTCCCAGATATACGTCATAGGGTTATAAGGGCGTGAACAGAGGCAAGGTCAAGGACATTATGGCCAGCATTCTATGACAGGCCAAAAGATGGCTCGATCAGGGCTCCCGCGAGCCACCAGGTAGCCACACATGATGTAGTTCTCAACAGTAGCCGACAACGGCAGGGGGGTATAGGGGAGGGAATGCAAGCGCGAGTCATGGCCCTCTTTGGACGAAAGACGAATGTAATTGCTGTAAGGTAACAGAAAAGGATCAAAACGAGTTCCACAGCTGTGTTTTGTAGACCAGACCGCGGCTTCGTAATAGCTAATACGTGTCTAGTGCGGTTAAGATTTGATCCTAATCCCGTTTAAGAGTCTACACAATTGCTGGTTTATCAATGTGAAATGATACAGAGTTTCGTAACCTCTCGCGTTCTTCGCCCCGACATTGTGTTTTATTTACTACATTCAGTGTTCTCCAGAATTTCCCAGGATGTTGATGACGGAGATGATCTTCTCTTTATTATTACCCAATGTGATATTGATAACTTGTCAAGATGACCCTCATTTCATCAGTACGAGTTGGTTACGCAAGCAGAGCTCTCCCGAAAGTAAACATACATGAGTCGTCATTATGAAACAAAGTATCGTTTTAGGTGGGAAATGAACCTTTGGTTAACTGACCTTCATTCTCACTGATGCACTAAGGCATGGCTTCAATTTTGCTATGAACTGATCACGTTTTTAAGGTTAGAAATGAAAGCTACCAAGAGTCCCTCTGATAAACTCTACAACCCAAAGTCTACTTTCATCGTATGACCGAACTGAATGCCACACAAAATGTCTCATTTGTCAAAAGCTTTTCGGTCGAATCTTAGAGTTCAGGAGGAATTAGAACTAATTTTTCAGCCCACAAGGGCCGAGGGTGAGGGATGAATTGCTCTCTGGCTGAGTCACCGCCTAGCTCCAGCCTCACTGTGCCTTGTGAAACGGGTGGTAACAATGTAGCAGTGATCGCCGCTTGGCTTGTAGTGCACTGTTACAGGCACTGTAACGGTGCAAACACTGTTACAGTGTCTGTGCAAATTTTTTTTGTGTGTCAAGGGTAACGTTTCCTTTTGTTAAGATTATGTTATTTATTAAGTGATCGAGGTCATATTCCCCGGTGCTGACCTCACAGTGTTAGGGTCATGTTCCCTGGTGCTGACCTCACAGTGTTAGGGGTCATGTTCCATGATGCTGACCTCACAGTGTTAGGGGTCATATTCCCTGATGCTGACCTCACAGTGTTAGGGGTCATATTCCCCGGTGCTGACCTCTCAGTGTTAGGGGTCATATTCCCTAGTGCTGACCTCTCAGTGTTAGGGGTCATGTTCCCTGGTGTTGACCTCACAGTGTTAGGGGTCATTTTCCCTGGTGTTGACCTCACAGTGTTAGAGGTCATGTTCCCTGGTGCTGACCTCACAGTGTTAGGGGTCATTTTCCCTGGTACTGACCACACTATTGGGTCCTAGACATGTAATAGTGTGTGGTTTTCTTGCTCCCCTCCACTGGGATAACAATTCCCACTGCTATCCATTGGCGTATGAAGGATTCCGGGACCAAATTGTTCTTGCTACAAACTCACCCCACCGCCTTCCTTTCTTGCCTTTGGTAGACCTTTCAAAATACTTTATATACATTTCCAAACCATAATATACATGCTTGACACATAGTCAAATTCCTGATGATTCGAACGTCATCATAAAAGCTTAAGATCATTGATGATGGGAGGGAAAGTCGGATCTTCACATGTACATGGTTCCTCCGGCTACTGATCCCTTGGGATGACTGAAAGAAGACATGGGTCTTTTCGTTTGTAAGGCGTCCCTCCCCACTCTCAAACTATCAGGCCTTGTAACCAATCCCTAATGTCCTCCTATCAGGCCTTAGGTAATTGATCCTACTGTCCTCCTATCAGGCCTTAGGTACTTGATCCTACTGTCCTCCTATCAGGCCTTAGGTACTTGATCCTACTGTCCTCCTATCAGGCCTTAGGTACTTGATCCTACTGTCCTCCTATCAGGCCTTAGGTACTTGATCCTACTGTCCTCCTATCAGGCCTTAGGTACTTGATCCTACTGTCCTCCTATCAGGCCTTGGGACCTGGCCTCACTGTCTTGCTCTAACCCTGGAACCTATCCCCACTATTCCTCTTTCAGGATTGGGGACATGGCCCCGACTCTGTCTCACCTCCCCTTACTGCACCGCCGCCACCAAGACCTGGGTGAGCCTGGAGGGAAGGAAAGTTAGTGACTGGGAGATGTCCATAGGAATTAGCTAAAGGATCATGTGGAAAGTGCAGGGGATGAAAAAGAGGGCAAACGAGAGCATCAGCAAACTTCAGGGTAGGTGAATAGTCTGAGAAGAACAAGGGAATATATGGCAGTAACAGTGAAGGAGGCAAAGAGGGGAAAGAGGTAAGAGACAAGCTAAAGGTGAAGGTATCTAAAAGTGGACATGGCGGCGGATGGAACTAAGGCATCACAGGGTAGTGTGTGGATAGAGAGGTGAGGGCAAAGACGGGTATCTTTGATGGTGTGTTAGCTTCAACGGTGCTATATGGATGTGAGCAGTGAGCCCTGAATGGTAAGGAAGAGGGTTTTTATTTTGGAAATTAAATGCTTGAGAACAATATGCAGTGTGAAGAGGGTTGCTTAGGTAAGAAATGAGAGGGTAAGAAGGAAAGAAGAGTTTGGTTGAGAGAGCTGGAGAGGGTGTGCTTAAATGGTTTGGACATATAGAGAGGATGATTGAGAAGAGACAAATCAAGAGGGTATACGTGTTAGAAATGGAGGGGAACACGGCGCAAGGGGAGACTGGAGATGAGAGGGAAGGATGGAGCGAAATATTCTTTGAATTGTAGGGGCATGATACTTGCCGGAGGCATGTATAAAGGCAAGGTGAGTGTTCGAACTATAGAGGTATGAGTTTGTTGGATATACCTGTTAAGGTGTATAAGAGAGTGGAGACATGCATGGGATAGAACGAACTGGAACAATGTGATATACATTGAGCGACGTGCTGTCAATGAGCTGAAGCAGGACTTATGAGGCGATGAGGAAAAAACACAGGAAGGTTTCTAGGACTTGACTGAGGTCTCTGGTTTCGGTGCGTTATGCATGATGGCTCAGGTGTGGATCTGAGCAAATGAGTCCGTCCTTCTGTTTCTTGTGGGCAAAAAGAACACACACACACACACACACACACACACACACACACATATATATATATATATATATATATATATATATATATATATATATATATATATATATATATATATATATATATAGATATATATATATATATATATATATATATATATATATATATATATATATATATATATATATAACGAGAGAGAAAATTTTTTTTTATAAATGAATGCTGTCATGCTAAGTTATGATCTCGTTCCATTCACGTATTCTACATGGGATGTGGTGAAGGTGGTTGTATGTATCATGTAACAACACATTGTAACTTGCAGAACTGAGCGGTTTTTTTTTTTTCATTTATTTGGGTGTTACATCAAGCCTCTTATATCAAATTCTCATAAGACTGAATAGTAAATAGCACAGTAAATTTATTATGAGACCGGCGAATACTACGAATATCAATAGCTTTATATTTGGTAACAAAAACAGCTGATACCAGTAATCAAAGGAGCTTTGTTCGATGAAACACATCAATATGATTTTGCAGATAAAGAAAATTTCCTTATTACAAACTTAGTAGTGTGGGCTAACTAATGCAAATCGGTAAAACATTGAAGGAAACGAAAATATATACATTATTTTTTTTCCTTCCTTTCAAGGGACTAAAATGGTTACAATAATTCACAAATATGTAAACAATCACTAACTACTGAGTTCCTGTATAATGTATAGGTTCAAGCGAGCTCGCGCGGCCGATCTCGCCACCCCAAAACTCCTCGCCGCTCCTCTCCTACCCTCTCGATACACCTCCCTGCTAAGTTATATTGTCCGTACGCTACGGGTGTACAGGCTGTGTGTCTAACCAGGTGAGTCGTGCTACTCCTGTACGAACCTCAGGGTCGACCAGCCACACAACACATGAGAATTTTACTGCCCGAGACTCATGACTGTATTGATTACGGGTACTCTGGTAGCCCCCCCTGTCGTCTACCAGATACCCTGGCTGGCTACCGCTCCCTGCTGCCATTGCAGGTAGCCCTTGGTACAGAGTATCCAAACTGTTCAGAGCCATCGTTTGTCCAATTGTGATAATTTCTTCATAACTCCTTCAATCAACAATGTCAATTTTTTACCAAGTATTTTAGCAAGCTCAGATATCTTTTCATAGGGTTATTGAGAAGCTCACATTTCGTATTGTTCAACAGTGCTGTAACTTTTCTGATAATCCTAGCGCTGCATGCGAAAGGTCAATATCATGGACTAGCCAGATGCTGGCCAGCTTCGTATGTCGATGTAAATATTTTATGCTCCTGCTCGTAAGTGACAGCAGCGCCAGACGTATGACGAAGATTACCTCGTAAGTGACAGCAGCGCCAGACGTATGACGAGGATTACCTCGTAACCGTTTGAGGAAGAAAACTTCATACATTTGATGACATGGTTTGATGAAAACATGTCTTTTTTTCTCTTTGTCTGTACGCAAGAATATGGGTCATCCCTAGCAGCTTTCAGTAAACTTAATGAAGACACGGGATTTAGTTCTGCCATACATGAATTATTGAGTGAATTTCTGTCTTAGTCATTTCGGGCGAAAGGAGATTAGACCTTTAAAATGCTGGCATCATCGTTGGATTGCGTTTATCTCGCAACGTCATGGCTTAAAGATGAATAATTCAGGCCGTGGATGTGCATGTTCAGGAAACATGATGCACGCTAAGTTCTTCCTCCAAACATGTGAATTTATTGTTATACTTTCCTCCTTGGGGAGGGATACATATTTATTTTTTTCATTCATTTTTGCTTTTCACTTTCAAACAACATTGCGTCATTACTTCATTTTAGGGACCGATTGACTTAAAACCTTGCTTGAATGCACCATGATCTCTTCTTTATTTCTTATCTCTCTTACTGAGTGCTCTAGGTGAATGTTTTTTACATAAATTTATTGTCTCTCGTTAATGATTTTGAAGCTGAAGATAAGTTTGGTACAAGTGATCACCGACAAATTACATTTGGGGTAGCTGTCAACACTGCATGTAATGATGATCAACATGACAGTCGCGAAGAAATACCCGATTTTAAACGTGCAAATTTTTTTATGACCTTCGCACTGCTCTTGACAGGCAAACCTGGGATGATATGGACAATGAAAATGATATGAACGCAGCTTGGAAAAGCTTCAGTAAAACATTCAAAGCAGTAGAGGGGACATACGTGCCAATGCGTTGTAGATAGCCTGTTTCTAGAACGAGGCCAAGGTGGTAGAACGATGAAATAAAAGAATATACCAGTTGTCTAAGAAGAAGTATTTCATAAGAAGCAGAGAACCCAATGACCAACATGATAGAGTAAGTTATGTGTACATTTGCGTAGAGAAAGTAAGAGAGATGTACGACAAAATAAACGTCAACATGAAGCGTATATTGCTGAAAATAGCAGTCATATTATCAAATTACGAGCAAGAAAGTTATTTCCTGGTCAATAGATCCATTGATTATGGAAAACGATGACTTGGTTCAAGACAACGAAGCCATGGCAAAAATATTGAATGACATTTGCATCTGTATTTTGCCATCGAAGACACACAACCCATGTCCCGAATCCAGTTTAATTGAACACAACCTATGTCCCGAATCCAGTTTAATTGAACACAACCTATGTCCCGAAACCAGTTTAGTTCATAAGAGAGGGGACGGTGGTCAGCAATTGACATTAAAGCCGAAGACATGCTTTCAGCAATAAATGGAATGAAAATAAATAAAACGGCAGGACCTGATAAGTTTTATCCAAGAACAGTGAAAGAGACAAAAAAAAAATAAGATAGCTAAGTCCTTGACTGCCCTTGTCATTAAGTCACTTGCTACAGGATAAAGTTCCAGGTGAATGGAAGTTTGCCACTGTAACAGTGACATTCAAAAAAAAAATAAAAAGATAAAGTCACTTCCTGGAAATTTTTATCATCCTATTATCTTTACGTCTGTAGTTGGAGAACTGTGGAAACCATCAATCGAGATAGAGTTGTAAACCATTTAGAAGACCACCACTTAATAAACGATTCTCAACATGGTTTTCGACGAAATCGCTCCTGTCTGACATATCTTCTTGATTTTTATCATGATATTATCAACACATATGACGTGAGTATATTTTCAAAAGCTTTCGATAAAGTTCCTGGTCAAAGGTTACGACCAAAACTTTAGTCACATGACACTGATGATGTTGTACTTCATTGGACTGGAAATTGGTTAACTGGCCGCAATCAAAGAGTTGTGATAAGGGTCAAGCCTGAGAATGGTTAGACATGACAAGTGGAGTGCCACAAGGATCCGTTTTGGGACCGGTTCTCTTTCCCATACATAATAATGATAGTGATAATGGGCTGCATTGCAAAATATCAAGATTCGCTGATGATCCAAAGTGTGGGAAATAATCTGCAAATGATCGTGAACGTCTGAAGCTTCAAACTAACGTAAACAAACTGATGGGCTGGGCTCATGGGTGACAAATGAATTCCACTATCGATTTAGTGCCAAGTTTTACATATCGGTTGTAAAAACGATAAGCCAAGCTACAGTACGAATTGTGTTGAACTGCAAAAAGGTAAATGAGGAGAAAGACTTGGGCGTAACAATCTCCGGTGACTGAAAACCAAGTAAGCGATGCACAGCCTTGAAAGGGGTGAACAAAATCCGTGGATTCATAGGTACGATCTTCAAATTTTTAGTCCAAGGGAAGTCACACTTACTCTTTACAGTTCATTGGTTCGTCCCCATTCTTGAACACTGTGCTCACTTTGGGTTACCCTACGTAAAAAGATGACAGAATGGATAGAGCGCTTTGTTGAGCTACCAAGATGATTCCCAGATAATACAAAAAAAGAAAAGAAATACACACTACAAGAGCAGGCCGAATCTATGTAGCTTAAGAGAAGAGAAAGCTAAGAGGTGATCTACTACAGGTATTGAAAATGATCATATGCTTAGATAACCTTGATCTGTCAAATTACTTAAGAAGACTTGATTCGTCTGATTTTAGTCGTAGCAGTGAATCCAAACTCGGTAAGCAAACGTTTCATGTGGAATGAGGCAAATTACCTATTCTTCAATAGGATTGTTAACATACCGAACGATTTTCCAGTCAGAATTGTAATAAGCAGTTAGTACTAAAGGTACGTTTAGGCAGTGGCTTGATTGATATTTAGCTTCAAGTCCAAAACTAATGTTATTTGCGTCTCGTAAGTCACAGTGCCAATGTGTTCGTTCTTCTCTTTGAATTATCTGCATACCTTCTGACGTTTACCACACTAATGTGTAAGTTTCTGATATCCTCCACTATCACAAACAGCCCCGAAAGATCCCAGTGTTCGTGGTAACACGAAGGAATACTTCGTGTCATGAAAAGTCACTGAAAATGCACTGTTCTAAATTTCGACGGGTTTTTTTTTATTCACGTAGTATTTTCGCTGCTGTTCATAAGACTTTCCATAAATGTGTGTCTGTAAGATCCCCAGATCATGATAAGTCATGGCTCAAAGGCATTGAAGATGGCATAGAGAGGGCAGACTTAATGCATTCGCTCGGAGTTGCTGGCCTTTCTGCTTATCAGTCGGCCTACACCCAACCCAGGTGTTCATCCTCTCCTTGGGGGCTGGTCGATATATGGGTACCTCGCTTAAGCTGGTGTGTGTGTGTGTGTGTGTGTGTGTGTGTGTACATACATACACTGGAGTATAGGCTCGATACATGTATACAAAATTCAGAGATGGGGAAACATGAGTGTAAAACTCCCTCTCTCTCTCTCTCTCTCTCCACGTAACGCACAAATAGTAATTACACACACACACACACACACACACACACACACACACACACACACACACAAACGCAGAGCATACATAAACGTAAGTGGTAGTGTGATAAAAAAAGAAATGTTCAAGTGACGGGGACCCTGCGAGTGTAACACTCCATTCCCATACTGGACAAGTACGTCATTGCAAATAAGTTATTAAACACATCCAATATGCCGGGAGTACGTAAGCAAACCTTTACAGATATATATTCAACGAACTACTAACTTACTTCTGTACACCTATACCGCGAGTTTGTACACCACAAAACCGTCTTCTCTGCTTTTTCTCACCAACCTCTTTCTAACTCTCTCTTAACTATTCATTGTTGAAAAAAAAGAAGCAAGATCACTTTCTTCATACCACAGTGATGTACTCCGACAGTGTTTCCTAGGATTAAGAGCTGATTTGAGTAACAACATTGTGTTACGTGAAATGTTACGACCTTGATAATTAATACAAGGATTTCCAAACCTAAGAATACTACGGTACTACTTTTCAGTTGTTTCTCAGTCTTGTAAAGATGTTATTATCATGTCAAACGAAAGCCAAAGATAAGTTCCTAACTCATGAGCGAGCCATGCACACCTGAGTCGTCTCCACCACACAATGTTTACAAACTATTGCCGTAGTGTGAACGAAGAAGACGGCGTCAGTACACCAACCCTAAGCGCGTCCAGCTGACGAGGCGGCAGACTGCCCGACCGGCTGCTTGTATTGACTGTACCACACCCTCACCCTCCACCGCTCCAGGCACCACTGTCTCCCTCACACACATGGCTTTCCCTCCTCCGCCAACCCAACTCCACTCACTCACTCACTCACTCACTGCTCTCTCATCCACCTTACCTTCCTCACTAGTCACAGTGTTCAGCTTACTCACAGCCACCCTCATCTGCAATTACAGTCCTTACCCATCCAACACTGACTCACAGTTCCTCACCTTTAGTAACTGTGGATCGAAGGCAGACAATAGATATCAGTTCTTTGCCTTTGCCTAACGAAACAGCAGATCATTATCTGTGTCTGGGATTACATTAAAAAAAAGAATGGTTAATGAATTCGTGAGGAATGGGAGCGAATGTAGATTTAAGGATCGAGTAAATGACAGTTGGCCTAAACGTAGCAAGGATATCAAATCGCGTGTGGTTTCCTATAGGTATATGCAATAGCAATGAGAGAGAGAGAGAGAGCAAAGAAGGGAAAGGACTAGCGTATCTTACCCATTAGCAAAACAAACGTTCAAGAGGTAATGGTAAACAGTAGACCATTCACTCGATACTTCCTAAAGGGAGGATAGTGTTCAACAGTGTAATACATCTCAGGTCAGATGAACAACCCGAACAAATTTCCTAAGATTTTGACTGTACAGGGGCGATGATGATGATGCAAGAAACGGCAGGAGTGGTGGAAATTTCTATTCCTCAAGGACTTCATCCATAAGAAAAAAAAAAAAGATTAGTCATACGCAGGAGATAAAAAAAGAAAAAATATAGGTATATTTCAGTTCCCAGAATGGGCGCAAGAGGATTATTTTTATCCCACGTATCAGACCTCATGCGTTAGAGATGCAGACTTGCTATGAAATTTGGGTCTGTTTAAGTAGACTTAAAACTGAAAACTGAAATAAATCTATGCATCTCCACTTGGAAAAAAGCGATCACATAGGATCTGGGAAGAAGTACGAAGTATGATGATATGTGCTTAAAGATAAGAAAGAAGACGTCCAAAACATGAAAAAAGCACAATGAAGCAAAGTATATAAGAGATACGTATATACTTCAGGGGACGTAGACTTACAGGCTAAATCCAAAATTTAGGGAACTGAGCAGCGTTTTAATCGATTCTGCAAAACCTGAACACAGGCGGGAAAAGGGAAGGTACCAAAGAAAAGAAAAGATGATGGTGTAAACTATGTGAAAAGGTAACGTAATACAGAAACACAGTATGGAAGAGGTATGTCAAACCACATTAGAAAAAATATATGACAAAAAGAATTATCACCTCAGGTTAAGAACGGAACAAGAAATAGGTTGAAGGATTTATAGACGAGTCAGTGTATTTTCCTATGAATATTTCATGAACTGATGAGACATAATCGGTAAGGATCCAAGTAATTACACTACCTTTAGCTCACAGGAAGCCTCTGAGCGCTTTGTGAGCTTCCACTCATCCATCGACGTAAACAATGAACAGTGTTTAGCTTAGCCTAGTGAGTTCCCCTTTCATAAACCAGACAAAAACAAATACAACTCAATCACACACATACCCCCTAGTCTTCCAAGAGTACTTAAGTAAGACACCATAAACACGCTTCAAAAAAAAAAAAAAAAATACCACACGCTTCAGAAACTTACGTCATATGCTTGTCGTACACACTTCAACTTTCTCATCCATTTCAAATATCCATTCTCGTGTCCCACCTCTCCTCTTCCTTTTCAAATATCCTTTCCTTTCCTGTCCCGCCTCTAAGCAACCTATTGAGAGAGAGAGAGAGAGAGAGAGAGAGAGAGAGAGAGAGAGGTGGAATTCGTATTCAAGAAGCCTTGAGTAGCGTCCCAAGCAGGAGGTATCGCCTGGTAGCAATGGACTCTTTTGGTTGAGCCACACCGTCCGACAACCGCGGGGTGGCCACTCTCTCCCTCCCTCCCCTTCGCTTCACTTCTGACCTTTACATGCCGGTAATCACTTAATGACGCCATATGTTTTACCCCTGCAGTTAGGGGTTCGGGCTCCATTTAGATGTCAGAGAGCATAACGATGCTCTGTAATGAACTCCAGGACACAGTAGTCCCACTTCACCACAGCAAATAAAACATAAAACCATCGTAAAATGTTGGCGCACCATATGATCCAACTCGAATGGTCCGCGACTTTTAAAGAAATATTGCTCAATGAAAAACAATTTTTGAATAATAGAAAACATTTCTCTGTAGGAAGCAGACGGACTGGACCTGCTTGCTTAGCTAGGTGCTACACAGCGATAACGGTAAAGCAGCAGAGTTCTTTCTTAATGGTATCCTTTCGTCTTTTATGGAATCACTGATATTGGTCACGGTTTCACGCTATTGTGTTCCGTATATTCCTTGGGACTAGTATGTTAACTATGTTTTATCTGCTCTTTTTTTGACTTGTTTGCTCCTGAGCCACGAATCTCATGAGTTCTTTTTAGAATCAAGCTTACCCCGGGAACATGTTCGTGATTTACAGAAGTTTACCGCTGCTACAATTATAGAAAGTGGAAAATTGAACTGGTTTTTTTTTCTCCAAAAAAATATCCCATTTTCAGAGGACTTGAGAAAAGTGTCTCGGAACGAATATTAATATGAATTCTAGGTCTACACCTTTTATGCAGTATAACATATTCAGACATCATTTTCATAATAATCATTTGTGATTTTGTTCTCCACCAGTTACGGCTTTTGCCAAGATGTTTTCATCAAGATCAGAAACTCGATATCTGTCACTGAACACAGGTTTGTTTTCACTGCATGATAACTCATTAACAGATTATCTTGCCTGCCTCCTGTTGGTGTGATACACACACTGTGCAAGATACCATTCCATCCTAAGGTATCGCCAAGCATATTGAAATTTAAGATTTACGACCCGACAGTTCAAGATGCTTCAGGTACCAGAAGATATGGTATTAACTAACAGTATCCAATGTATCTTCAAGTACAGCATTCTCAGTGAAATAGTCACAGAGTGTCTTGAAGGTCGTACCAAATGGCTTAAAACTGGCAACATCAACTCCATGATGTTTCATTGTTTGTTGAAGAGGTTCCGGACACACTGATTCTGTGATATTTGAGGTTGGTTCTTTACAAGTAACCTGTCTACTATATGTCGCAACCTTATACTTCTCTTTGTCATCAAATGAAGATCGTGATGGCTGCCACTTTTTGGAGAAAGTTGAATTCAAGCGATCCCAGCACAAGAACGATGATATTAAGCATAATTTCAATGGACGGTGCAAAATAAATGTCAGTGAACGAGACACGAGATGAAATGCGTCAGGTGCGCCCTTCGCTCGTTATGACGCACGCACACAAGCTGCATAACCCCCTGCTCACTATAGACTACGGGCGCTGAACATCTACAGTGTATTACTAGTGTGTGCACAGTTAATCTTAACACACACTCCTGCTACTTGTGAACTAATACACGCGACTATACTACCGAAGGTGCAAACACACTCGCAAAATCAGCAGTCCAGGTACTTAGCAAATATCGATACACATATATACAACATACACTTTCTCCTACGTACGTCAGTACAACCAGAAACATACACCCGACCTGTGCTAGTAATGGCACACCAGGGCACCCTGATAAGAACCTGTGACGAACTTCTACCTAGCGAATCATATAGCAAATGTCCACGACCGATCCTGAAGATGCTACGTCATTTACAGCACTTTCCTTTTCCATTGACTTCACCAAAGACACGGATAAATTGAAATTCAAATATTTGCATGTTGATACAGACATATCTATCCGTCCATCTGCCAATATCCAGGCTGGGCTATCAATACAATGTCCCAAAGCTTAAACACAGTCTGAGTCATTTTACAGCAGTTAACCTGAAAGCACAATTTTTGGTTCAGTTGCCGACAGTTTATGGGGTGCGATACAAGGGTCACAGTTAAATAGCAAACAATTGTTTGAAATTGTTCAGACTATATCACATGACTTTGTTCAGAGCAATTGACGAAGACTGAGTGATGGGTTACGGACACGTTGTTGACACTCCAACAATGGCGGACTAGTAATGATTTGCTAGCGATTGGTAGGTAGGTTCGCTGCCCGGGCACCAGGCCTACTTAACTGCTGCAGGGGTCATTAAGGCCGTCACATTTAAGGCCATCATATCAAGCTACCTCCACACACAGATTGAAAAGATGTTTGATAGCTCTTTCAAGTGCTGAAGATGATTCTTAAGGCCACATATCGTGAATATGGTGGCCCCAGTAGGTCCACCCCGGTGGACGAGAAGTATCTTGACAAGAAGGTCTCCTGGTGGCTATTGAGCTGCTAGTGAGTTTCTGGCTTCACCTCGAGGTCAAGCTTCCTGCATGAGAACTCAGATAATTCGCAATCTCTTTTATTTATTACGGCGGGAGCTCTGGCGTAGTCCTAATCCTGCGTTACCGGATTCATCAGTTGAAAAAAAAAATAAATGCTAAGAAATTCTCTTTTTTTTTCAACACAATAGAGGACGAATTATGTGATGGTGCAGCTGAAGATGTTGGTGAAAAGCGTGATGTTGAAGCAAGATTCAGTGGCGAAAAAAAAAGTGTGAAGTTAGAGCTACTATTGTTGAAGGGAAGGATAGTGTATCAAATGATGGTGAAAACAATGCTGCTGGAACGAGTGATGGTGTCGTGAGGGGCAGTGCAAGGAGTGTTGATGCAGTAAACGATGGTGGAGAGAGATGATGGAGCGAAGTATAAGATGGCTGAAGGGGAGTAGGTGGATGGGGGGGGGGGGAGTGAAGGCGGATGGAGCAATGGTGGAGGGAACGTTGGTGTGATGAATAAATGATGGAGAGAGTGATGAGAGAGGAAATTACGGTGGAGTTCATGGTGGAAGGGTAAACTAACTACTGAAATATATTCCGATGATATGTGAAAACTCAAAAAGTCGATACGCTAGGATTTGTGCTCCTCAAGTTTATAGCTTCGCATCCTTATGCGCAAGCAGATAATCACACAATATCAGGCATAGAAAACAGGGATCTTGTGTTGTACCCAAGGAGCGGCAGGACAAGCTGCGTGCACCCTTATTCACTTTCAATTACTTTATTCCTTGATAGAGGAACGGGATCCTAGCACCGTCACGATGTACCCCCTGCCTTTATTATGCACCTTATGTTTATGTGACTGAGAACAGCTGGTGAGAAAGGTGTGGCGAGCATTAGGTTCCCTCTGGCTTGAGGTTACTCTGCGAGTTGATAGTCATCTTTGGCAAGGCCTTATCATCGTCAACGGAATATAAAGAGTACAGCCTAGTTAAAGAATTTTCCTCTACAGAAATCCATTCTGTCACTGTTACAGGGTATGGCGTAATATTGCTGACGACCTCTCCAGCGGCATCTTTCTGTTTGTATTCATAGGTTAATATGGCTCGGTCTATTTTGGATTGTTAATGTTATTAATCCAGAAGTTACTTTTTTTCCTTTTCAGATTGTTATTTTCATATTTCTAAATGTTATATAAATGTTATCGTACTTTCGTCTATCTCTTTACCAAACAGCAACTCCCTTTCAGTCCGACTTTTAACTTGCTCTTGCAATGTAGATTCACAAGCTCGTTCCACGTTGTACCTTGGACACCACACTATTGTATGTTCTCGATCAGCGGTAATTAACCATATACGCGTCTTGCGTAGACCATGCGGCCTGCACTTGTCTCTCATTCGACCCGAAAGTGAGAGAAAAAAAGAAAATGAGTAACTGAAGAGAGATTGGAAGAAATAATCATAAGTTTAGAAAATACTCATTATCGAACTACGGTAAAGTGTAAAAGTTTATTGTCATTGTCTTGTGTACTGGTACTTTTTTTTCGATGATTCTACACATGCATATATTTTTACAAAGTTTTGCGGCCCGAATGAAACTTAAAATTTTGTGTCCACTATTTTTCCAGTTTAGTGCAAAGTTCGTCAGAGATTATGTATCAGTCGCTGAATTTGTTTTTGTGCTTTGATATCTTGTGTTAAATCATTTATCCTCTGTTTATATGATATTACTCTATACAGAATGATCAAGTGTATGCAGTCCCATACCTCCCCTTCCGAATTTCTTTGGTATCAACTTTTCCATGTCTTTCCTCCATTTCCTTGTGTCCCTTTTTTATTTTTATTTTTTATTTTCCCTTTTACATGTCTGTTAATTGTCCATATTCTATATCAATCTTTTTCGGGTAGCTTCAGTTCAGTTGGGTGCCGGAAGGCTTTCCTTCTTCATCGGCCCCTCTCTATTCATATTACTGCATCGTGCTCCGGCTGCTGTTGTAAATTTATCAATTAATATCCAGTCTCTATTCCCTCCTGTCGTCCCTCTTTCCTTCCTCTAATTTCTAAAATCTATGAATCGTCTTTATTCGTTTTAATCCATAGTTTCGAAAAGCAGTTCACGTTTTGTGGGTGGTTGGTTTATTATAGTATAGTTATCCCTCAACTTATATATCTCGTTTTCTCTATATATCTAAACGATAAATTTCCATTTTCTCTAATTTCAGTAACGGTCCCTCTTATTTTAATTCTAATTTTTTTCCTTGTCATTGTCTGCACATTATTATTCTCTAATCTTTCAAAAATAATATTATTTTTCATTTATCCTTTTCTCTTTTTCTTTCACTCACATCATATGGTTTTCTTATTACACTGAGCAACACAATTTTTGTTCTTGGGTAGTAAGTCTTATTTCCTTATTGTTTATGTGTAAAGGATAGAGAAAAAGGTTATTATTCCCTTCAAACTTTGCTTTTTTGATCAGGACAGTGATATATTGAAATTTACCTATTTTTTAAAACATTCCAGATAGACTCAGTATTGTGTAGCTGATATACAACTTTCAAGAAGTTTTCAATAATATAAATAGTAGTTAGAGGAGGAAGAAGACATGGTAGATCCAGATTACAATTTCAGAGTTGCAGCTGAGGAGAGAAACCCACACTTCCCTAGTCAAAAAGACCTCAGCGACTTGATCAGGGATCAAGCCTTTAACGTCTAGGCTCAAGCAGAGGAACTTGTTGGATGAAACTGTGCATATCGCAGATGAGAGGGAGCGTCACCTGAGTTTTTCCAGCTTCCCTCATACTTTTTAGATAGTCGATTAGTAAATAGCACTTAACAGTTAGGAACAAAAAAAGTAAGAAAAAAAATGCTACATAGCGTTATTCGTGTCGACTTTCAGTTCGAGTATAATGTAGATATTTAACCCGGCCTTCCATTAACCTTGTTGTCGTGGATGTTCTTAATTCTCTTCTTAATGGCGCTATTTCATAGAGATATTTCGGTGATCCAAGACTCTGCTTATATACAGCCTTTTTATCGATTTGTAACAAATCTATTTTCATTTATGTGAATGTTGATATGTGTGGGTCATACAGATAATGGCTACCCTTTTCCAATTAGTTTCTTTTTTTGTCACAGCTTAATGCAGCTACTGGGTAAATCTTGTTTCCCATCTGTATGGCATTTGATGATTGTTTTTCTTTTACTATATTGAAACAATTTGTTTATTTTTAAAGTTGGATTCTGTGTTTTTGTTCGGTATATTGAACAATATCATTTTCTAAAGTTGGATTCTGTTTTTCTTTTAAATTATACTGAAACAATTTGTCATTTTCTTAGGTTGGATTCTGTTTTTTCTCTTAGTATATTGAAACACTTTGTCGTTTTTTAGGTTGGAATATATTTTTTCTTTTAGAATATTGAAATGATGTCACTTTTTAAGTTTGGTTCGTAAAACATTAGTCGGTAACTCCGAGTTATATACTAGTGTATTTTTCAGTATTGAATAAATGAAAAGGTATGTAAACATTTGATTTGAAATTATTCTTTATTATTGGTAGATAAAATGATATATTTTGAATTCTTGTGAAAAGAATTCCAAAAATATAAGAGAAATATGAACATTGGATAACCTTGATTTAAGCCGTCAAAGACCATCGAGAGGAGGTTTCAAACTTTCAATCTACCAGTTTTGTCAAAAGTAAACCGACAATGAGTGACAAAGATACATTTGAAATGAACACTGAAGAAAAGAGGTTAAAGACCTTCAAAAAGTGGCCGTATACTGCTGATACAGACATTAGTAAAGAAAAGGTAATAACTCGCGTTACACGTATGTTATGAACTCTTAGCAATTTTTGACACTAGTCTTCAGAAGGATGTAGAGGTTGAATTGCAGATTTCCGTGCAAAGACAGGGTGATGAATTTCAGAATACGGTAGGACAGGTCACAATTGGCCAAATGTATTTGCCAGAAGCAAAAGTTGGGCAAAGTTTCAGTTTTAGGAGTTTTATGGAAAGAGTAGTGAAAAGTAAATGATTCATCAGGATTACATATTTTAATCCCACTGCCTTTACTCAGCTCTTTGATATATTAGGTTTCAGTTATAATGAAATCAATCAAATTAATATCCAGTTCAGTTGCATTTGGGTATTATCATACTATCTTCATCTTGAATACGTTATAAGGACCACAGTGTAAACATGTATATATAAATATATGTTTACACTTTATGTGCTGTCCTCAAGAAAGTTAGATTGAATGTTTTGCCAAACAAGTTCAGTTCTGATTTAGAGGCACCACAGATGTTTTATGAACGTACTGATTTGAAAGAAAAACATTTGTGGACCCTGTACTGTATATAAGTTTTCCAGTTCGGTGGAACGTATTATGGAGGGTTTTTTTTTTTATCTTACGAATAATTAATCGAAAATAAGGATGGCTCTGATGACCAAGAAAAATGTGTGGCAAAATTAAGTGAAACTACTGGAAATGAGCAGAACCTATGGAAACCTGCTTATTATCAGAGGAAACATTAGCTTTATCTCTGCATCACTAACAGGTCTGGATAGTGAATGATTTTGTTCTGCAAAGCTCGTTTAGTGTTAAGAGAAAGTAACATGAAGGACTTGTAAAAAGTAAACAGGAGCTATGAAAAAATCACATAGTGTAAAAAGTCATCAGGAACAATGAAAATGACCATTTTAGTTGCCAGGATATGTTGGAGAAAGTTATAAATATTTGATTGGTACTTTCCCGAGGATTGCATGGCCGATTGGTCTCATCCATTTGTTAACATTCATTAGCAGTTGTGTGATGTTCATATGTAGATGTGACTGGTATGTTTTGACTAGAATGTTGAACTTAATGGTAAATTTTGACTGCAAGGGAGTTTAGATAAGGTTTCACGATGCCTCTTGATTTTATACAAGTGTAATACCTACTTATGCAATAAGGAACCCTGTTGTCAGTAATGTATGGTACTTAACCCTTACTGCTGTTGCCTTAGTTGATATCATTCAATAAGATTTAAAGCTTAAAAACATGCACGACAATTGCTGAAGTAAATCACCCAGTATCCAAAGCTAATAGTGACGTGGAGCATGACCAGACTTTTACCTTTACCAATTTACCCCATATCAAAATTTTAGCTTTGTATTGGTTTTGTCTTCAGTGTGAATGTAGTGTTTAGAAAATACAATAAGAGATATGGAGCATGATTTGAATCATTATAGTTTATTCTGTGATGCTGAATTAGGCAAAAGTTGTGAGGGTATTAATCTCAACATAAATGTGGGGTTTATGAAAACACATGAAACACTTGTAAAAAATCAACTGAACCTATGAAACCCACACCCAGTGTAATATTGTGGTTGAAATATACCAATCACTCGTGACTCAGCAATGAACAACTGCTCACGAATGTCATCAAGCAGATGACAGATCAAACTACCAGTTTCACTACCACTCAACCAACCCACAAGCAGCCATTCCATGCAGTCTCCATTTGCAGACTAATTTAATGTCGGTATATTTCTTTTACATGCCTTGGTTACTAGCAGAGGTTATGTGAGGTTTTCTTAGGTTCTCTTCATATTTTACAAGTTTTTTACTTACTTTTATGTTAAATCCACTATTTCAGATGACCTACATCAATACCACTTTTTTTTACTTGTTTCATTTGTTCACATGATTTTCCGATAATGTGTTTTCTGAAGGTGCCATCCATGATTATTTCCTGGAATTTTATGTTATCCCTTGTTAACAGGGCCAATCCCCCTTCTAATATATCTTCTTTATCTCTTCATGTTATTTTGTACCCATCCAGGCAGATTAGGTTAGACTTCAGCTCCTTCATGAGTTCAGTCTGTACCGCTCCAATGGTATTTGTGTTGCTATCCCAGATGTAGTCTTTGATGTTATGTATGTGATTATTATTTGTGATTATATTTATTATTTGTGAGTATATCTTTAATACAGGGAGTATTGCCCCATCTCTTAACCTTGCATGTATAAACCATGTCTTTACTCCTCTGTACACACACACATACTAGCGTATGTCAGATACCCATTTTATCAACCAGCCCCAAGGGGAAGATGAACACCTAGATGAACTGTGTGCCATGACCAGCATTTGAACCTTTGTGGGTTTGACCCCAAGTGGTCTATGCATGCTTGATGGTCATTAATGCTAACCGCTATACCACAGAGGTATGTGTGTGTGTACATATAGTAATTTAGTAATTTCCCAAAATGATAAAATTTTTGAAGTTATTTAATTTTTCAGATGGCAGCTGCTGGATTCTATTTCATAGGCAATAAGAGAGAGCCTGATCTTGTTAAATGTTTTGTGTGTCTTAAGGAACTTGATGGCTGGGAAAAAGAGGATAATCCTTGGTATGTTGAATTTTAGTTTTTGTAATAGGCAATGAACCTTATCATGAAATTAGCCTCTGTAATGTTTTTGGATATCTAAGACACTTCATTTCCTCCAATTTTTCTCCATTCAAACTTTCATCCCAACTAACTTGTCCCTCAACCCTGCTGAACCTAATAACTTTGCTTTTTTACACATTTACCCTCAACTTTCTCCATTTTGACACTCTTCCACATTTCAGTTACCAACTTCTGCAGTTTCTGACATATCAGCCACCAGTGCTGTATCATCGGCAAACAACAACTGACTCACTTCCCAAGCCCTCTCAACCCCAGCGGACTGTGTACTCACCCCTCTCTCCGAGACTCATACATTTACCTCTCTCACCACCCAATTCATATACAAATTAAACAACTTGGTGACATCACACATCCGTGCCACAAAGCAGCCTTCACTGGGAATCATTCACTCTCCTTTCTTCCTACTCGTGCACACGCCTTACAACCTTGATAAAAACTTTTCACTGCTTCTAGCAGCTTACCTCCCACAATATATATTCTTAAAACCTTCAACAAAGCATTTCTGTCAACCCTATCACATGTCTTCTCCAGATCCATAAATGCCACATACATATCCATCTGTTTTTCTGAGTATGTCTCACACACATTCTTCAAAGTAAACACCTGATCCATACATCCTCTACCACTTTTGAAACCACATTGCTCCTTCCCAGTCTGATGCTCTGTACATGTCTTCACCTTCCCATACAATTTACCAAGTGTGCTCAACACACTTATGCCTTTGTAATTTGAACACTACTTTTATCTCTTTTGCCTTTATGAGTGGCACTATACATACATTCCGTCAGTCCTCAGGCACTTCACCATGGCCCAGACATACTCTGAATATCTTTACCAATCAGTCAGCAACACAGTCACTTCTTTTCATAATAAATTCAACTGCAATATCATCCACCCCAGCCACCTTGCTGCTCTTCATCTTCCACAAAGTTTTCACCACCTCTTCTCTCATCACCAAACCACTCTCTATGACTCTCTCACTTTACATACCACCCCGATCCAAACACTGTACATCTGCCACTCTGTCATCAAACACATTTAACAATCCTTCAAAATACTCACTCCATCACTTCCCTAGAAAGGTCTGTATGGGGCCTCGTAGATAGGGGGCCTGTGTTTTAGGTACTTTATACCTGACAGCGAGAAAACGGATGTTAGCAAATGCAGCATTTCTTTATGTGTTCCTAGTGCTAACATGAGAAACGGTGAACAAGTAAGATTGTTTTTTCCATATTTATTCACCATTTCTTGCACTAGTCGGTTAGTGTCAGGGAGAGCTGTACGCTGATAGCAGGTCTTCTTGTAGACATTTTCTGGTAAAATGATCAGATAACTGGTTTGATTCTCTGTTTTTTTTAGGTTTTCTAATATACCTTTTTATATTGCTGGATAGGTTGTGTGTTGTGTAAGATACCTCCAAGAGCTTTCTCAAATTCATCAAATCATCTTCAGGAGTGTGTGAAGAGGTTAGTGGGGCAGGTGGGAATGATTGTGGGTGGCGGAGGGAGGCTGAGTAATACCTAGAGAAGGATTTATGTGTAGCATTTAGGGATGTGAGGAAAGCATATGTTAATGTTGATGGAGATGCTTTGTGGAAGGTGTTACAAATATATGGTGTGGGAGGAAAGCTACTAGAACAGTTAGGAGTTTCTGTCAAGAAAGTAAAGCAGTTGTGTGAGTGAAAGAGAGGAGAGTGAGTGATTCCTGGTGAAGATGGGTCTGTGTGAGAGTTTTGTGATGTCACCAAGTCTGTTTATTCATGACTAAGTTGGAGAGAGAGATAAATACGAGGGTCTTAGAGAGAAGGATGGATCTTCAGTCTGTTAAGGTTGGGGGGCTGTGATGACTTGGCTATGATGACAGACTTGAGTGAGAAACTGGAGAGGATGGCATTTAAGTTTAGAAGAGTATTTGAGAAGAGAAAGTTCAGAGTTGAAGTGAATAAAAGTAAGGTTATTAAGTTTAGCAGGGAAGAGAGACAGATTGGTTGGAGTGTGAGTTGTAATGGAAAGAAATTGGAGGAAATAAAATGTTTTAGATGCCTGAGTGGATATAATATTGGATAGGACCATGGGAGCTGCAGTAAACATAGAGTGGGTGAGGGGAATAAGTTCTTGGCTTGCATTGTGGAGTGTCTGAAGAGAGAGCTCAGTCTGTGAGGGTAAAGAAGACTATTTTTGATGGTCCCATTGGTGTTGTATAGATGCGAGATAGTTAAGGACAATATGTGATGTGAGGAAGTTTAATTAGGAAATGATGTGAGGAGGTTTAATTAGGAAATGATAGAATATAAAGTAGATGTCTAGTAGTAAAAAGAGCATGGCTGAGAAAGCTGAAGAGCGTGTGCTGAAATAGTTTGGATATGGAGAGGATGAGTGAGGAGAAACTGACTAAAAGAGTATGTGTGAGAGTTGAAGATGTCAAGAATGGGAATACTGAGAATGAGATAGGATGGATAGAGTGAAAGATCCTTTGAGTGATCAAGGCCAGAACATGCAAGACTATGTCAGGCATACTTTGGATAAGGTGAACTGGAGTGATGTCATATATAGGGGGACAACCTGTTGTGAATGGACTGACCCACGGCATGTGAAGCAGTAGGGGAAACCACAGAAAGGTCTGTGGGTACATATTTGTGGATAGGAGGACTTTTGGTTTTGGTGTTATATTTGACAACTAGAGAGTGAATGTAAGTAAATGAAACTGTTCTTTACGCCTAGCACTAAATTACTATGTAGGAAACAGCGTGAATGAAAAAAAAAATACTTTTACCTCACACACAATCTTCATAACCTTGGTCATAACCTAGAAAGTATAAATCAGATTTCATTTATATTAATACATTTGTTTTTCAGCGTTACCCATATAAAACACAAGTGCATTTTTTTCTTTTCCAGAAATCTCAATGTAGCTGTCATAGTGGTGTTCATTAAGCAATAAAATGCATTTCAGCAATGCTTGTGTACATGTTTTGTTGTGAGGGCTATGTTAAAGATGTGTTAGTTACAGTCATTTGTGGTTTGGCATAAAATATGTTTCTGAGAGATGATAAAGTAACCATCATTTTTGATTACTGGTCCTTGGTTAAGTCTTATTTTTTATATTTTCCAAACAATATTTTCACACCTGCACTGCAAGTGTTCCACGGAACATTGTAAAGTGTATGTTCAAATAGATATGCCCTTGTAATTAAAGCTATTTGAACCGTACTTAAAATGTTCCACTCTTGACAGGGAAGAACATAAGAATCATGCTCCTTACTGCCAGTTCATCCAACTTAATAAGCCAGAAAATGAAATAAAATTACAAGAGATGCATGTGTTAGAGCTGCACCGGCTGATTAATTTAGCTGTAAGTAAATTGATTTCTCAAAGACAGCTAGTAATTGTAGTAGAGTATAACTGCTTTTACTGCTAAAGAAATCCTAAAATTAAGGAAACTGACTTTGGAAAAAATATGGTTTCTTTTCTGGTTATTGGGAGTGCCACTTGTGATGCAGTGTAATTAAGAAATATTGGTTAGATAACCTCTTTAAAAATTAGAAACACCAGATTTTACAATCCCAGCTTAGTATGCCTCCAATTAGCTAACTTTTCTTTTATGCCATGAACTTTGGAGTTACCTTATATAATGCTACTTGTAGAAAGTGACAGTGGTTCTAAATACGTTGTATAGTTATATTTCTACTTACAAATTGGATGTTATTGTAAATACAGGAAGTCCTTGATTTTTTAATAATGTTTCACAGTTACACTATTAAAGATGTATAAACAGGTACTTTACTTTTGTCAGATATGTGGCAACATTATGCTGCTTACTGTGGTTGCCTCAGAAACATCTGGTGAAAAGAAAATGAATAATAATGACCATAGAAGCAAAATTAGACATAATGAAACGTTCTGAATTTGGCAAACATGTTACCACCATTGCTAGGGTATGCTCAGTTTCAGCAATACAGACTGTTGTTGAAAATTGTAGTTCTACATGTGTCTCATTAAATTAGAGATAAGAATGGATTAAATGAGCACTGTGGAAAGGTTATTCAGTACATCATTTTCCTAGAGGATCAGCATCAACATCAGATACTTGTGAGCATACTCTTAAGTATGGTGAAAGCAAAGAATATTTGAGGATTTAAAGGATTCTAGAGAAATTTTAACAGTGAAGCATATTACTTATATTTTTTTACTTTAGTAACGTGTTATTACCGTTTTGTAATACTTGTGGAAAGTTTTTCTGCCTTGTTTGTCCACAAAATGTGTTTTCTTAAATGGCTGAGAATGCAACCCAATTTATACCTCTGCATCTTTGGGAAAACCCATTTTTATGAAAATCACATTTAATTGGAACAAAATGATTATATTAATCAAGGACTTCCTATTGTAGTAATTTGAGAGCACTCCTTAGTTTAAATCTGCTTAGCCCCTCAGGCAAAGTCTTGTAGGCACTTGCAGGTATGTAAGTACATTACATCACCTCCTAATTCTCCCCTTCTATTTACGTGCTTCCATCTCTTCCATCCCCTCTTCCCTCATTTCCTTCTCTCTCATCATTTATATTTTTCATTGCCTTTTTATTTTTCCTAATGGCTATAACAACACTCAAGACTGAAAAAAAATTATTGCTTTCACATAATATTTGTATATATCATCATATCTGGGATATTATATATCCATTATTCACTACATTATTGTGTGACCCATGCAGACTTTTGAGCACTTTAAGCATTGCAGTTTTATATTTTGATCCAAACTTACCCGTCTTGTACTTGTGCTCCCATAGTCTCTCCCGATTCCACTGGTGGATATTCATTATAACCACACTCTCACCTTTAAATAAATCTGTCTATCTGTATCTCCGACGCCTGTCCCCATCTGAATTATCTTACGGGGGTGGCCACAGCAATAGTTTCCATAACTAGTGAAATCCAGTGCCAGTTCTTAGCCTTTAGTGCCTTACCCTTAACAATTATTACTGAAATAAGCCCCAGTACAAAGGTATCTTTATAAGCATATACCTTCATATTTTCATAAAGTAGTTTTTCTGTGCTAGTTAACATAGAGGTATAGTATTATGAATGGATGATTAGTTGATGTGCAGGAAGTTGAAATCTATGTGTTTTCTAAAGAGTATATGAAGGGAAAGATGAGTATAGACATGTAGAGGGAGTAGTTTGTGGGAAGAAATCCATACAGTTTTTAAAAAGTATTGTGAAGAATAGAGTATTACAAAGATGAGTTCAAGAGGGTGAACATAGGAAAGAGAGTCACAGATATGTGACCATTTCTGAAAGATTTTATATGAATCACCTCCATGTGGATTAATTAATTTCACTAAATCCGACAGTGAAGGAGGCCATGCACAGTAGATCTTTTTCTTAGTTTACTCTACCTAACTGTAAATGAATAAATCATTCTCTATAATACAACATTCTTGTTTATAGACAAAGGTTCTGACAAAGAAGATAGAAGAGTTTAAGAAGCAAGCAGAGAAGACACGTCATGCACTAGAAGACCTGGTTTAGTTCACCTGTTTCAGTGGTGCATCATTGAAGAACTTATTTTTTGGAAAAATTGTCATGAAATACACTTTAGTTCACCTGTTTCAGTGGTGCATCATTGAAAAACTTATTTTTTGGAAAAATTGTCATGAAATACAGCATCTTGAACTGAAATTCTTATATTCCATATTATTTTACTACATATGTATGATGCCAGTATAGTAAAACCTGTTATGAGAATATACAATTTTTGTTCACTGGATAAAGAAATTTTATTTGTACACCAAAGCGATATATTATTGTGTCAGTGATGCATTAACAGACAAACTTGTACTTGCATGTTATATCATAATAATACATATGGTATATTATATGGAGACAGAAAACTTCCATAGTATAATTAGTCACACACAAAACTTGGTTTCAATATGTATTTCAGAAGAAAAGTTATATACATATGTACAAAGTCTCAGGAAAAAGTAATTACATAAGATAACATTGCCATTACAAAGGTGATGGGACAAGTTACAACAGTATCTGAATTTTACATGAAATAAAGTCAAAGATTTGAGAGCATTGAAAACTATATCATATTTAACAACACTGATATGAATAGAATTTATGTACAATTAATCATTTTTTTAAAGTGCTTAATGCAATGAAGTTCATTGCATTAATATGTATTTTCTTCATAATATGATGGAGGATAATTTAGTATTTATAAGATAAACAGTATGGAACTGAAAAAACTTTGCAGAGCTAACTTTATGGAAAAAAAATAAAAAACTATTGCTCAGTGGATAGTTAACTTCAGTCATATATAGAATTTTCAGCAAAAACATGGAAAGTGTAGCTATGAATGTTACAAGTGACAGCTCTTTATAATGGTTAAGAGTTCACAAAAATATACCATGCTGGGGCTACCTGTCATACAAGACCACCTCTGAAATATGTAGCAGCACCATTAATACTAAAGAAATGTCTAGAGTTTCATTTCTTCATCACGCCCATCTACAGAGCAAAAAAACTGCTGAAATATGTCTTGGCACATGGTGCTTAAAGTTATATCATTATTACGATACACAAATATTCTTTGTTCTTTGTGCATGTGGTCAAAAAGCCACCATTTGTCCCCACTACGGTAGCATGGTCAGAAGAGTTTTCGCCTTTCAGCTCAATCTCCCGACATCACATCCCAGGTTGGGCGACATCGCAAGAATCAATGTAGATGAAAAAGTAAGGGTCTCATTCTAAGCAGGACACTGACCATTAGGAAGAAAATCAGGTGATAATAATATGAAGGTGCATGTGTACCCACAAAAAAATTATTCAGCAGCCATGACTATGATACATCCCACAACGATCACAGATGTGATTGATACCCCGGTTTCTCCCTGTGTGTGTGTGTGTGTGTATGTAAAAGTAATGTGTTTTCTGTTGTCACATCTTATTTAATGGATTATTAATGGGATTACAAAGAGTGTTAATACAAAAGCATCAAAATGGCATAGCATTACACTTTATAATATAATGATCAAACCCACGAATCGAGATGCCACTTAGGATTTCTTATGTTATGAGATGCCATGACATAAACCCACATCATTACAATGTGAAGTTGATAAAAAGCATGTAAACATCCAGTAACATAAAACCGCATGCACAAAGAACAAAGAATATTTGTGTATCATGACAATGATATAACATTAAGCAAAGCAGGGAAGAAGTCACGAAACAAAGTATGATTTTCTTTAGTATGCCAAACATAAGATTAGTAGGATCACAAGGGTTTGATTGGTAGTGAAATTCATGTGCAAAAACAATGTTAGTGTTAGCATAAACATTTACCACAGGAGGTCACTTATCTGAATACAATGTATTGAATACGCTAGAAACAAAACTGGTTCAACCTGCACTGAGTTGTGCTTCTAAGTGCACACAAGGATTCTTAGTGTTTATTTCGAATCAACACATTGCATATGACAGAGTAACCCATGTAATATATATAATACTCTGTGACTGCAAGTCTGTCGATAGCAAGAACAAATACTATTGTGGTGTTACTGTGAACACTACTGTAGTGCTTAATTCGTATCGTGAAGCACATTTTGGTTCATGAAGCACAATCTCCTTTTATTGCCACTGTGAAATGGTATACCAGTCACAACCTCCAGAGTAACAGGCAACTTAGCAGGCCAGGGATACCAACCATGTGCCATACCTCAGGAGTTTTTCAAAAATTCTCGCTCGGTGTGTCACATTGTACCCATGCCATAAGGGTGCTAATTTCTCATTGGGTGTACATCACTGTGATTTTTGTAAATCTTAAGAGGTTGTTCCCCGAAGGTTGAAAAGAGGAAAAGATTATGTACAAGCCACTCACTACAGTGAAGTGTCAAAAATATGAAGATTGCAATCTACATATCACATGGTACAATTTTTTAAATCCTTGACAATTTTATCATGAACTTAAAAAAAACCACAAGCAAAATTATGCACAAAACAGTGCTGAAAAAGGTTAAAATGCTGCGGGTATTTTAGCATTCACATCATAACATACTAGCTCAGTCTCATATTTAATGATCATGGGATTTGTGCTTTTCTGATAATTTAAATAAAGACCAGTTTTCACACAGCCTACCAACTGCAAATTAGGAAAACAATGTAAAAAAAATTGTAAAGGTACACTTTTCAATAAACAAGATGTCACAGGTAAGCTACAAATAACAACTCATTGTCTTTCAAGAATAATAAGGGAAGGAGCCGTGTGTTGGATCATCCTATATGAAAACATGATGGGAAGATTCTCTGTATGGGATGTCAATTTGTAAAATCATGAATTTTCCACAAAAGATACATGCCTGTCTGCATTTGATCTAACTTAGAGGAGTGGGAATGGAGATGATGATAACAGATTTTTCATTACGAAGGAATCTGTATTATGTGTTCTGCTCTACATAAAGTCTGGAGTATAAAGATGTGTGTTAACAGAAATAATCATGTTTAACAGTAGCCCTTTCAGCAAGCTTCGGGGAGGGAGGGGCAGAAAAACAAAATTAAAATTCCCTAAAATGCACAACTATCCCAAATTTTTATGTAGTAAGTCTCACTCTCATGTCTTCACAGTTAAATATTTCATAAATATAACAAAATTTTTATATTATCAATATATTTAACAAGAAGACCATTAACTATTTCAAAGTCAAGCGTTCACATTCTAAATCATGTTACTTATGACGAAGTCCTTCACCAGGAGTTTTCTCATAATCATCGTACTGTGGGAACGATGACTGCTGCAAATGCAAAAGTATCAAAGTTTTATTATGTATGTTATACATTTTATTTACTGCCCTTTCATGATAGCTTCAGAGCAACTCATTTCAGAATATAATGTATTCAGATTCTCCAACAAGTAATCTACATGTTATTTATGAAAACTATGGTGCACCAGTTTTAAAGACATCAAAGCTGAAGTCCAAGTCCATAGAGACTTTCAAACCACAGCCTTAAGCTAAATTCAAATAACCAAACTGATGATAGATTCTGTGTTTGTGCGTGCATATGTGATGAATATTTGCCACCTAATTCTTAAAAAGATGTGTCTACTTTCCTTAACCCTTGCCATAAGTTGAACCACATCTCTTCACTAAACTTCCCTCTCCATTTCCTGCCATTGGTACCAATCTACTGACTCCCTCATTAACTTACCTCTGCGACTGAAATATGTTTCTTGCCCTCCTTCTCTGCAAGTTTTTCAGCATTAGCTTTCTTCATCATAGCAACTGTAAGATTCTCTTTCAATTCTAATTCACTTGGAGGATCTACACGACGGTTTCGTAACCAAGCTGTAAATCAGATGCTATTCACATTATATCACAAATTAGATGAATATAACATTCTTTGTGAAAAAAAAAATCAGGTGATATGCATTACCACAATGCATCATCTTTCCTATGCCTGTCTAGGCTTCCCTCATAGTTCTGATGGTATAACTATAGAGGTGGAAATTTAATAAACTCAACTTTTACTAGAAAAGAGTCTACATACAAAAAGAAATGCAGAAAAGCCAAAGGTGTGGCATCACAAGAAATACTTGCCAAGTACTTATATTAGACAATATAAGAATGTTTGAGAAAAAATACCAGGAGATATACGAGATGTATGAGTAGCTCTTGAAAATAAGATGCCGAAAAACCAGAGGTGCGGCATCACAAGAAATGCTTGCCAACTGCTTACACTAAAGGATATAAGAATAAGTGACAAAAATATGGGTTACCATTACATGAAATATGAGGAGCTCTTGATTTCATTTTCCTAACACATTTTGAATTAATTCACAAAATTTAGTTACCATCCCATTCTGCAGGCATGTAGTCTTGTTCATGTCTCATCTCCACTGGTGGAACAAACCATCTCCTTGGATGCCGCTTCCCTCTGCTAGGATCTGTGGTAAAGTATAAGTAACATGTTAAAAGTTCCGTCTGTTTAAATATCATTGGTGATATCGATGCATAATGAATCATGTTCTTTTGGTAAAATGTAATCTGTATGGGTCCCAATACCGTCAAGAATTTTAACCCAGATGCTTTAACACATGTAAATCAATGCTGTATTTCACTGTATAATATACAAACCAAATGGAGGTGTAATACAAGAAAACTTGCTTGTTAAACTACAGAAATGCCTATTTTCCTTAATCATTTATGCCTTCCAGTGAATGATGTCATGCATCATATTTTGAATCTGAGTTTTGTAATTATGTTGGGTGATTTAAGATGTCTACATAAATTTAGAGCTGAAAATAATGTGCATATGTCCCACGCAAGAACAGGTATTTATATCTCCATAGACATCGGAATGAATGTTTACCTTCCAAACTAAAGGAATCATTGTCTTAATAACTAGAGTACATGCTTTGATAACGATGAAATTTCAATAATAACAGAACCCACAAGACCTATGAAGCATTTAGAATAAACAAGACCTCTAAATTTTTAAACCAACTAATATTTTACATCAATTGTTACGTAACCTTGTATTCTCCCTTTCCCTCATAAGCCTACACAAGAGTTAGTTAATATTACAAGATTTGTTTTAAGAATGAGAAAACAATTCCACATTCTTAATGACGCTTACAAAAGGCAACAACGATTTCATAAGCAGAACATGCATCTTGTAAAATATTACCATTCTTTGTTAAAGGGAACTCATCCCTCACTATCACCTTATACAGCATTATTCAAAATTACATACTCAAATTCATGTTTAGCTTCTATTGTTATACTATCTAAAGGGTATTCTACGCTAACGTACAAAACGAATTAAACGAACGATATGTCTTCTGAATTACCTGCAGGTATTTCATAGTACTTGTTACCATGATAATCATCGCCAACAAATTTGCCTTCAACCTGACGGGGTTTTAATGAATTAAGAAAATGCCTAAAGGCTGTCCCAAACAAACTTCTAGTTTTTCCAGACATTTCGAGTTTGTTGACAGGCCAGCGAATACCTGAAAGCAGCGAACAAACTTATGGGCGCAAATCAATGCCAGCAAAAATTAGTGTTTCTTATATCTGTAAAGTCTATACATTCTGTTGGGATTTATATACATCCTGAAATACCTTCCTTCCTTTGACATAGGTACTTAAATGTAGTTCTCACTCCTATAAACAATTTCGTTAATTGGTTAATTTCAATTTGTGTAATATTCTTAATGCTGAATATGAATTTGGGGTTTATTATTTCAAGTATAGATTTGTTTGAAGATGCTAAATTTCAATTTTGAAAAAAGTTTTTTGAGCTGAAAGATACCCGCAATTTTTCCTATTTTTCTCAGAAACAATAGATTTCCTTTAAAATCTCATTATAAGAAGTATTTTTTATGCTGAATACAAATTTGGGATTAAAATAACCTCTAATTAAGCTGTTAAATTAAGATATTCTTAAAGTATTATCTGATCTGCTTTATATTTACTGGGTATCTATCGGTAACGAAAATCATTATGATATATTTTCCATGATTATTTCAAGTATAGAAGTGATTGAATATCATAAGTTTCAATTTTGAAATCAAAAGTGTTTTGAGCTGAAAAAAAACCATGCAATTTTTCGTATTTCTCCCGAAAAATTGATTTCCTTTAAAACCAACCTCAATATGAGGAGCATTTTCATGCTGGATACAAATCTGGGGTTAGAATATCGTTTGGTCGTCTTTATAACGTTTAATTAAGCTGTTAAATGAAGATATTTCTAAAGTACTATTTGATCATTTGTATTGTATTTACTCTGTATCTATCGATAACTGAGATCATTATGATATATTTTCCATGATTATTTCAAGCGCAGAAGTGTTTGAAGATGTTTAGTTGATGCTGTGTTGAGAATTTGAGAAAATACCTCAGCATTTATCATTCTATGGCAGCTTCATCCTGTGTCATGAGAATATAGGGGCTCATTAGATATAAAGTTATGAAAAAAAGAATCGGTAATTGTTTTTCTCCCATCACTAAGCAAAAGAAAAGTAGAAGCAATTATGATACATCTTTTACCTTTTTTTTTTTTTTTTTTGCTTTTAGCAAGTTTAGCTCTTCTCTCTTTTCAAAACCACTCTCCATGAGTCTCCCATTGTGCATATTAAACTGAATAAAATATCCTAATATTCAACACGCTATCATGAAACGCATTTAACAGTACTACAACATATTCACTGCATCTTCTCAACACACCATCATCACCGGTTATCAACTCCCCTTTTGCCTCTAGAAAATCCAGATGTTCTCTTCAGATTAGATGTCATTTTCAACTCATCCTTTCTTACAAAGAGCTCCATAATGCAGGGAATATTTTCTGCTTGCGTATATGTGAGATGTGGAAGGGGGTGAAACCTTCAGCTGGTACAGTCCTCTCTCGTCTTGCAACTCCAACCGGTCGGACTTCTGACCGCAATTGGGTTCTTGCGAAGTAGGATCCCCAAAACAAACAAACCTGCTTGATAAGTTGGCAATAATGTCTCCCATACTTCAATTGATTTAACATGAGTACACCAAGAAAGCAAAAAAAAAAAAATACTCATGAGCAAGACGGACATGAGTGAGAGCTTGTAGATCCAGTCAGCCAATCAAACTTTCGGGTTTATCGGGCGATGACCGTGTTCAAGTAGCGTGCTCTCCCAGGACTCAGTAATGCTCATAAGACGCACATTGCAATGTCGCAGGACTTTAGAATGAGTTAAAAAGGAGTCTAAAATATGAAATAAAGGAACTATTTCAACAAAATGTTAAAATACCAGATAGTCTCCCGATTTCAGTGGCAGGTAAAGGAAAAGGAGATATATAGTCATGTGTGGTAACAAAGAAAACGGTAGTTATTGTTACAAAATGGAAGGGGAGACAACAATTAGTGGAGGAAAGAGGGGAATTATGAAAAACATACACAGTAAGAGGCAGTATCCAGTGAAAGAGAATATCAGAAATATAGTTTGAATGTTTATATCAGAAACTACTTCGATAAATGAAAATCGAATATAGGCTGACGTAATTTTCGTTAAAACGTAAACAAAAAAGCTCATGATATATTTATCATAACTTCGAAATATGTAACTTTCATCTGGTTAAGTAAATGCAATCCAATGTCTATTTCCCTCATCACATCACATGTCGATCCTCTACTTTGTGGCACTGATTGAAAGTAGAGATTTGAACAATCTCATACGCTGAATGTGATAAATCAAACATAAGTTTCATACGATCGTGAGGCCTGAAAGCCATTTGCACATTAAGAAATCCTGTAAGGTTTCTTTTAACTTGCGTCGCATATCATTTCAAAACATTACCAGGGTCGATGCACGGCTGATATCAGAATGGCATAACTTTTCTTTGAGCAGAAGAGTACAAAGAATATCCTTAGGTAGAAAAGATATCAAAAATAGGCAATTCATCAATGCTAGATTCCGAACCGTACCGAAACACATGAAACAATTTGAAACCTCGTTTAAAGAAAATCATTTCAAACAATTCAGTACAACTTACAAGGTAGACCAGAAAAAAAAGAAACAGTTATTCTCAAGTAGCACCAGTGGGAGCAGATGAAAAATAGATCTAGCTGAAACTTGTATCCTAAGTCTGAAAAGTCTCGACTTATATTTCGACCCTGACGAAATAAGTAGTGGATGTGGGCAACTGTAGCGCCAGAACCCGCGTCATTAGTCGGCAGGTGACGGAACCAAAGGCAAACAACACACGGCAGGCAGGTCAACGGAAGCCTACGTCGGCTCAGAGCACCAACGGCACTGTGAACCCACCAGGTAACGTGCACAAAAAAGAGGCTTTACAGTTATTTTCCCGTTTGATACATCCAAAGATTTCTTTTCAGTTTTGTGCATGATTCATCACTCATATAACATTGTTGAATGAGTAGTTCAGCGTTTTCAGGAAGGCAAATCACTTGTTTTCAATCAATATCCCATTTTCTCTCAGAGTACATTGTGTGTGTCTCTTAATTTTTGTCGTACTGAATGTGATAAGCAGAAATTATGAAACTATACATTACAGACAGACCTTTTAAAAACATTGCATTAGATATTGGAAGTGTCAATTATTCATCTATCCTTATGAAGCTCCTGCAGTACTCAGGAAGCTGGGACACGTCCACTGGTCGGGACCGCAAGTCAAAAAGTGTTGTGGTGTGTGTGTGTGTGTGCGTCTATGTGCAGAGAATGCAGGGCAGTTGAGCGGTAAGAGTTTGGTGTTTTCTTTATGGTAGTTTCCCCATGTGCAGGAAGGGTTTTGGGATATGTTGAAATGCTTCCTCGCCACTCTCTGCAAGACCTTTGCGTCTAACTCCCTCACCACTCGATCATTAAACAATGAATTAAAGAACCATGATGAAACATTGTGGTATAGAGGGGTCGACGTGCTGTCATTGGGCTGAACCATGGCATGTTAAGCGTCAGGAGTAAACCATAGAAATGTCTCTTGGTTGTGAATATGACATATGACAACTGGAGAATGTATGTTGGCGGGTGTGGCCTTTCTTCGTCTCTTCCTGGCGCTTCCCCCCCAAACGCAGGAAACGGCGATCAATTAGAAAAGGAAAGAATATTTTGTTAGACTTAGTGATATGTCAATATATTCAAGAGTTTGTGGGTTTATTAAAGATTCATAAGTATGAAAGAAATAGTCATCTTAGCATTAGAAACATAGCATTAATGGTATCACAGTCACCCATGAAGTCAGATGTAAAATTGAATTGATCGTCTGATGCATAAAACGCACGGAACCGATCCAGCGCTTGTATCGCATAACTCCATCAAATTTGACAGGCTGTAAACCAGCTTGGTCGTTAAGGTTAGGCTTTGGTTCTCATGGAAACTAGGAACGGAAACAAAGGGTTTGTAATTTCATGTAAACAATCTACAGTAAGCCTAAACAAATGTAACAAATTTTAATTGTACTCTGTTGTGTGTCCTGGAGACGACGCGCCTTTGTGGATCATCATCCCAGACGATGAAATTCTGCGAAACGACCCGGGCGCCACCACCTCACTCGCCAGCCATGGTTCATTTCACCAGAATCAGTTGTTTTCCTACATTTGGTCAGTGACCCTATTAAGTTTGGTTGGGTTTTATTAGTTTACTGGGTTTTTAGAATGATGCGAGTTCGGCGTATGCAACCGACCAAGTAGTAGCCTAGGCACGCATGTTCTCGGGACACTTGACAAAAACTAGCGTTATCATAAGTGAGGCGATAGCTGCGGGAAGACGTCATTTCGTTCATTTATTTAGTTACAGTAAGAACTCCCTTCCCACAACCAGAGATGGGGAAGGGAGTTCGCTGATACAGTAACTAAACTTGTAATAGTGTGCTCAGATACTCATACGGACACTGGATTGATTGACTTGTACAAACAATCCAGTGATTTTGAGAAAACACGAAACCACTTGGCATTGGCAATTAACATCATGCCTTCACATAACAGCAGATGGTGCAGTAGCCACGCTGGACGTAAGGGAGAGTTAACACTTCATGTTTGTTTTGCCTGTGCCTTCAGTGGCCGATTCTATTGCATCACGTTGATGAAACTTGGTTCACTAATTTTGTTTATGCCCTCGACGCCCAATCTGTTGCATCACGTTGATGCACCCTCGCTCATCTGATTAAAGGCCTGTATTTCGGGTCAATGAAAGTGTAGGTAGTTATAAGGAATATTTCCTTTCTATTGTCAGGTTAATCCAGTGATAAACTTTAACTTCCGCCAGCTTCTCTGCCTGTTATATATACCATTAACTAACTTACCACTTACGCCGTCACATCCAGTGATCAATTCTACGTGCGACTCGGCATGAGGAGGTTGCTGAAGAATAAGAGTTTAGAGAATCTACTATGATGGGCTTGTGTTATTGACTCCAATGTCGAACCAGAGATAAAGCCTTACGTCACCGAATCGTATTATATACACTCCTTGATCGTTAAGGATATTCATTATTTGTATGAAGTGTTGATTGGGCCTCCAGCAAACGAGTTGTTGCCATATGACTACATAGAATACATTTTTCTGAATATAAGGTAATGTGGTTTCGTAAGCTTGCTGGCTACGCAAGGCAAGACAAAGCTCTTGCTTTATTACGTTCTTTCTCTTGTCACTCGAAGTGGGATGATAAACATGATTTTGATTCCACAAATTTAGTAAAGTCTTTGAGAAATGCATCGTTTATGGATTGAGAACAGGTGTCTGATAAAATTCAGAGGAGCGCTCTGCGAAGTTCTGACTCCTTATTGTTTAAAATGAGAGGGATGCTGTTAAGAGCTTTAATAATGTACTTCTATAGATGCAAGAGTGGATGGTAGTCTACAGTAGTGGTTTGAAATACATGGAGTGCGTCGAGATAGTGTAATATCACCTTGATTGTTTGATGCTTTTATGACTTGATAAGATGAAAGCCCGGTGGAGTGTTAGCGGTGTACTGATAAATCATGGTAAAGGAAAATGAAAGGCACAACAGTTCCAACCGTATCGTAATGTTCTGTTAGCTGAATCAGTGAATTGGTCACTTTGATGGTGCGTGCGTAATTACCAGTTTGTACTGGGGCCCCCATCTCTTTATTAAACGTTTTCTGTCATACAGCTTCTTGGTTTTGATTATGTCTGCGTTGATAATGTCTTCAGTCATTTTATTCTATTCATCCGCCACTCTTATGTTATAAAAGTACTCCTTTACTTTTGATAAGTTTCTGGCTTAATTTCATATCCCCAATAGCCTTCGAAGAACTAATCTCTGCCCAAAACATCAGTCTGGTTTACAAGTTGTATAAAGATTGTGATCTGATTGTTATTCATTCTTCTTCCTTCTAAAGTAGGCAAATATAAAGCCCCCAGCCTTTGCTTGCCATTCCTCTTTCTTAATTCTGGTACCATCTTTGTTACCCTCTTCTGTACCTTCTCTGTATAGATGCTGAAAGTATAAACAATATTTTATTGTCTGCAACAAGTAAGCCGTCACAGTATTAGATTAGTGTGATACGGACGAATTTTTAGGTATCTGGAAGTGAAGTTCATAAAAGATTGTCGGGGGAAAGTTATAAAGTTCAGAGTAAAATCGTGTCAAGGAGTAAAATTGGAGATACAGTGAGCTTAGATGAACTGAAAGAGTTTACGTTGTACAGTATATGAGAAGCTTTTATGGAGTTCCCGTGCCGGGTATTGATGATTTTTAAGATCGATAAAAAATGAAGATATGAGAATGGAAAAAAAAAAAAATATCATGAAAGCCATTTTAGAATAGTACAGTCACATACGACGTATGCAAACTAGAGACTGGTCAAGGAGAACAATTAGTAATATTACATAAACACAATAAATTTTCAGGAGTCACAGAACATGTAACGGATAAGTTTATCGTACAGAAAAGGTAAATCATGTATTTTGTGGTCTTTGTGGAATGTCGGGAGGTTTAAATGGTGGGTTGGGGAAGTGGAAGATCACATACATTTTCTGTTCTTCAGGAAATGGTATGAGTTAACATTGCTAGTCATGAAAAGAGCTGACATTCAGTGTCTGAGTTTCCAGTACTTTAATTCCCAGGTTATACTGGCTTGCGCCGAGAGAGTCATCCACAATTTTTCTTTGTAGTGTAAGTTAAATCACCGGGTTGTATGCTAGGACGCATTTGCCGCGTGACTCCTCTTTTTCGGCAAATTTGATAGTCCAATTGAACTTGTGGGGAATGTTAAGATTTCTTCATTTCCAAATATGTACGTGTCATTTCATATGAGCAGTTTGTCAGCATGACGCAGAATAACGCACCGTCGTTACCCACCAAGGATGAGAATACGAAGAATGTGTCCCGAGTTGTGTGCGCTTCCATTGTTGTACTAGGCTGCGGCTTGTCCTTGGCAGCCCAGCATTCATCACATCCATATTGTTTGCCAAAGCCTCTACGTTTCAACTGTTAACTAATTTCAATATACAGAAAATGAAGAGTTTCAAGTCAGCATAGTTGACACACACACTAACACAGGCGTTGTCATGTTACGCCACCACTAGAAATTGAGATTTTAGTCGAATCACGATGACAAGAGCCAGCAGGGCTCTGCGACAGGAAGCAAAATACTATATTTCGTCTCATATATTGACAGTTAACGTTAAGAAGCCCTTCGTTACCATGTAGATTACACTACTGTAATGTCATTACCTAGATCATTTGAATAATGTTTGGTGATCGAAGTAGTTTGGGGTTGGAAGTTCAACCTAGTATAAGACAAGATGATGCAATCATCTGGGGGGGGACTTGGGCAGAGCGGCACCCGAAGTCGTGCTTACTCTCATCCACTCGGCGTTAAGCTTACTCTTCGTGATTACGCAATAGACCCACATATTAGCGAGATCATAAAACTCCGTAAAGTGCCTGTCATCATGACTAGGAACGAGACAATTTCTTGTAGTTGGCAGCATGAATTCCCGAATAGGGCGATAGATACTTGAGGTATGGGCTTGAACCATACAGTTGAGTTGTACCTGGCCTTGGGTTTTATGGAGATGAGGCCACCCCATCCGTCGTAGGTTTTGTGTTTCATTTGGAGGAATTATTAACTATAGCAAACGAAATTGTTTATCAAAATTTGAGCACATGTTGCCTAATTACTTTGGATAACGGAAACTCTTATTACTAAGGGAGGTGAATATAGTGGTATCTGGAAATAGTTATTCTACGACATACATGTATAAAGGATTGCTTTTTCCTCAACCTTTTTTAAAAAGATGCGTAAACTCAGATTGTTAACACAGAACTGCTGATATTACGGGTAACTGAAATGTAATCATATTACGTTTACAGATTACTTGATACATCAGTTTACGTCTCTCTTTATATGCATTGGTACCTGGAGAAAAGGAGTGCCTCATGATATAAATGATAAATGATTTCAGTCAAGATTACGGTCAGACATTATTGCTCTTACATTACTGCATTATAAACTGAAATGATCATCACAGCATCTGACTCGTACATTCAGGAGAATGTATACATATTAGCATTACATACTGCACACATATTGCACCTAGAGACTAAAGCGTGACTGAATGTGGCCTTTTATGTTTGTTTTCCTGGCGCTGCCTCGCCGAAGTTGGGGGGGCAGCGATGGTCTTCAATCTCCATGAAGGCAGCTCGCCATTTCTCTAGCACAACTGTCTGGTGATGCCAGATATTCTTCAGCCACAGAATGTCCCACTGTATTTAGCATTCCTTAGTCCGCCTAGTCAGTGAGGACGGTGAACTTCGCATCGAAGTAGTAGTGATGGAAGCAGCCAAGCTCTTGATAGCAGCTAAGAGCTCCTTCCTACTTACACAGAAGTTATACTCCAGCCGACTCACACTATGGCTGAAGTAGGGGACAACGTGCTCTTGGCCATCCTGTTTTCTGCGACATCACTCCTCCCAGTTCTACCTCTCTCGCCGAACGAGTCCAAGAAGTAAGGAAAGCTAGGGATTCGGGGGATGCTACGGCACCAGGACATCCGTCCGTCGTGTCACGAAAGCTTCTCGATGCTCCTGTGCCAACTCGAACCTCTACCCCTTACGTGTCAGGCTGTGCAGTGTTGTGGCGATAGAAGCGAACCACTTAATGAATCTGTCTTGTTCGGTTCAAAGTCCCAGGAAACTCCATACCTATCCCGAGCAGTTGGGCGTATGGAAATTCGTGTGATGAGGAAAACGCCTAGGACAAGGTGAAGATAAATGCCGTAAGCACGAAAAATTTATGAAAATGTACAAGTAAAAATGTGATTCTAAAAGATAGGACCACAAGTGTTAGAAATCCTCCCTATAGGCTTAGATTGGTCAACACACACACACACACACACACACACACACACACACACAAAGGGCATGACAAAGCTTCAGCTCAAAGGTTGGGAGAACTGTACAGTGAGAAGACTCAAGAAATCTAAAGAGGCGTATTTGTGAATAAATGTAGATAATCAGAGTAATATGAAAGGCGAAGAGCTTTGGTAATAGATGTAAGAGGGCGAGACGAGCTATTAAAAGGGGACGTAAGCTATGAGGTTGACGACAACAGACGTTACAGTCACTAGAAAAAGCTGTATGTTGGCAGAAAGTGAAACAGGAGCCAGAAACGGAACCAGGCTACAAAGGGGAGGTTAGTTGCTACGGTTTTGCCTGAGGCAAAATGTGATTACATCTGAATTTCCCGATCGACTCCTCAGATACATCATAGATTAGCTCCTTGACAGCAAGAGGAGCCGGTCAACTACAGAACAAAAAAGAAAACAGAGTCAGAGGAAGAGCCGGAGAAGATGTGAGGAAAATGCCTCCACAGTAATAGTGTGGCGGACAAACGGAATGAACTGACTGATGTGGAGAATGCTGACAACATGAAGAAATCCCAGAGAGCATAAGATAGAAATTTCTGCGCAAGAGATGGGGATCCCACGATTTTAAGACTCGTTCATTAAGATGCAATTTATCACAAGTAAACAGGCATAAAAATTCCCACATTTGGTACATACACACACGCACACAGAATCCACACACACGTACGACTCCTAGAGACAAGAGCAACTGATGTATTATTTAGATAAGATCAGACAACAGAACCTCACGAGAAGCCAGCCGGCACCGACCTATTCATATGATATTCTTGAGATAGTAAACCTCTCCTCATGACACTAACTGTGTCGCCCTCTGGAGCGTAGCAAGGACAAACGTCGCTTGGGACGAGACATAAGGACGTCTCCCATTCAGTGGCAGATTGTGAGGTATGCAGGATTTAGGTTGAAGCTTTTACGTCTCCAAATATCAGGCCCTGATTTAAGGGGGATGGAACCCCTAGGGGTTATACACATACCTCCCCTCAGCTCCTGAAATTGTGACTTGTTTTATGCAGTCCTCTGTTGCCTTTGCTGCCTCACCCTTCTTCGTTCCTCCCCTGGCCCACCACCCGAATTTTCTCCTCGCCCAATACACGTCCTACCCCTCCTCTCTCTCTCTCTCTCTCTCTCTCTCTCTCTCTCTCTCTCTCTCTCTCTCTCTCTCTCTCTCTCTCTCGCCTCTCTACTTCCAAATACCTAACAAAATTGACCCTCCATGCTCGTAGATTATACGGAATGGACAGTCACGTCTAGGCCTCATTTACCACACACACACACACACACACACATTACATTCACTCCTCACAACATCCACGTCAATGCAAGAGCAACGCACAAACTAAATGCAGCCAGAACACTGACTTGTACTCTGTCTGACGACGTAATAACCGAAAATACTCGCCATTTTATTTTGTCTTTCCAGTGGTGATTGTTGCATGTATCTCTTCACGGAGAAGGTTCTGCATATATATATATATATATATATATATATATATATATATATATATATATATATATATATATATATATATATATATATATCCCTGGGGATAGGGGAGAAAGAATACTTCCCACGTATTCCCTGCGTGTCGTAGAAGGCGACTAAAAGGGGAGGGAGCGGGGGGCTGGAAATCCTCCCCTCTCATTATTTTTTTTTTTAATTTTCCAAAAGAAGGAACAGAGAAGGGGGTCAGGTGAGGATATTCCCTCAAAGGCCCAGTTCTCTGTTCTTAACGCTACCTCGCTAACGCGGGAAATGGCGAATAGTTTGAAAGAAAAAAAAAAAAAAAAAAATATATATATATATATATATATATATATATATATATATATGTATATATATATATATATATATATATTCCCTAGCCTGAGCCAGGTACCCATTTTATCGACCAACCCTTAGGGGTGGATGAACAGTTGGATTGACTGTGGACCGATACTGCAACTAGGATTCGAACCTATGTATTATTGTTTCATATATATTGATGTTGCTTTGCAAATATCTTACCTACATGAAGGTCCAGTGGGAAATAAGAGGTTGGGGTTGAGAGCTTTGTGGCAACATGGTAACATCCAAGGCGGCCATGCTACCCTGGTTCTGTATGAGTTAGAAGTCGCGATATATTAGGACGAGAAATTCTCTGGGGCTCCTGGCCGTCTGGGAGCTGGGCGCCTCTAGCGAAGCCTCCTGGCGCGTTAATGCATATTGTGACTCAGTCTGGTGAGAAGGAACACTCGGTATAACTAGATGGTGTGTTTTGGCGCCTCTTACGATCACGCTGCCTGGTGATGTGGTATTTGTGGTAATGCTACGATGACCTAGTAGTACTAGTGAGGTCACTGCCTGGTGTGGTGGGATTATCGTAATGAAACTACCTGGTGATGACGTTGCTTGGTGATCAAGTGCCTGACGGTTAGGTTGCTTAGTGTTGAGGCATGTAATGAAACCACCTGTCTCTGGTGGCGTTACTTGGTGATGTACTGTCTGTGGTGACGTTACCTGGTGATGTACTGCCTGTGGTGACGTTACCTGGTGATGTACTGTCTGTGGTGACGTTACCTGGTGATGTACTGCCTGTGGTAACGTTACTTGGTGATGTACTGTCTGTGGTGACGTTACCTGGTGATGTACTGCCTGTGGTGACGTTACCTGGTGATGTACTGCCTGTGGTGACGTTACCTGATGATGTACTGCCTGTGGTGACGTTACCTAGTGATGTCCTGTCTCTGGTGGCGTTACTTGGTGATGTACTGTCTGTGGTGACGTTACCTGGTGATGTCCTGTCTCTGGTGGCGTTACTTGGTGATGTACTGTCTGTGGTGACGTTACTTGGTGATGTACTGTCTGTGGTGACGTTACCTGGTGATGTACTGTCTGTGGTGACGTTACCTGGTGATGTACTGCCTGTGGTGACGTTACCTGGTGATGTACTGCCTGTGGTGACGTTACCTGGTGATGTACTGCCTGTGGTGACGTTACCTGGTGATGTACTGCCTGTGGTGACGTTACCTGGTGATGTACTGTCTGTGGTGACGTTACCTGGTGATGTACTGTCTGTGGTGACGTTACCTGGTGATGTACTGTCTGTGGTGACGTTACCTGGTGATGTACTGTCTGTGGTGACGTTACCTGGTGATGTACTGCCTATGGTGACGTTACCTGATGATGTACTGCCTATGGTGACGTTACCTGGTGATGTACTGCCTATGGTGACGTTACCTGGTGATGTACTGCCTATGGTGACGTTACCTGGTGATGTACTGCCTATGGTGACGTTACCTGGTGATGTACTGCCTATGGTGACGTTACCTGGTGATGTACTGTCTGTGGTAACGTTACTTGGTGATGTACTGTCTGTGGTGACGTTACCTGGTGATGTACTGCCTGTGGTGACGTTACCTGGTGATGTACTGCCTATGGTGACGTTACCTGGTGATGTACTGCCTATGGTGACGTTACCTGGTGATGTACTGCCAATGGTGACGTTACCTGGTGATGTACTGCCTCTGGTGACGTTACCTGGTGATGTACTGCCTATGGTGACATTACTTGATGTACTGCCTGTGTTGACGTTACCTGGTGACATGATGGCCGTCTTGCTAGTGCCCGGTCATGCGACGGCCTTGTGTGATAAAAGACGACGTGAATGCTCTCCAACAGATGACTCCTCCACCAAGTTCAGGGAGGGGGGGGAGGATGCTCCCCCTCCCCCCCTCCTCATATTCACGTTGTGCCCTTGAAGTCTTCGAACATTTCCCCTCGAGGTCACGTGAGCTCATGGCAACACGCACGTGACGTATCACACACATCACGTGTATGCCGTGACATCATCCACTGGCGCCTCAGCCTGTGGGAGACCCATTTAAAATGATCTAAACTTTCCTTAACGGCTATAGTGCCCGCCCCTTCAGGAGGAGACCTCCCTCTCCTCCCATGTAAATCTCTAGATCCGCGACTGACTGCGTTGGCGTTGAGCTTGTTGACAACTGGATGACGACAGAGGGCGACCATACCGCCGGCGGGGGAACAGGAGGCCTGAAGAAGGAAAGGCCGGGGGCCCCTCTTGATCTGTCGTCACCTCTACTTTGTCAACCTGTTCAAAATCGAGGCAGCGACAAAGCATAGGAAATAAGAGTTGTTCTAATCGTATCCTGCAATGGCGGGATAGTATGACAACAACCAAATACAAAACACATTTAGAAACAAATATACATCACTGAACGAGTGAAAGTACTCAGGAACCTTACATGTGAGGTGGAGCATCAAGCACAAGGTTTAGGGTGAGGCACTATCCGAACGAGTGACCTTCTGCTGCTATCTATGGCGCCTTGCGGTATTACTCAGCATTTTGAAAAGTTCAAACAATACGCTTCACCTTCCTCTTTTTTTCTTTTTTCTTGATGTCGGATAAGTCCTCAACAATGCGGTCACTCATGGCAATATTTCTATATCAGTATGATGATTATCCATAATGTGATCAGTGGATTAAAAGCAGCAAGGGTAAAACATTTTTTGTTGTGCCGTTTGACATTCCTCTCGCTGACCAGAAAGCACCGCATACTAGATTGTTCTGTACGTTGTGCCGTGTGTCTCACGTGAGTACAGATGAAATATATATATATATATATATATATATATATATATATATATATATATATATATATATATATATATATATATTGGACAATCGCATGTTTAACAAATGGCGTCCTAGCTTCGTCTCTTCGTTGTATATCAACTGTCTGTTATATTTCTCTCCTGTGTCTCCCCTGATGATGTGATTGTTACACGAAAGTGCACTTGGGAACTTATCGTGTTTCATTTTCCCCGTGGACTCATAGGAATATATATATATATATATATATATATATATATATATATATATATATATATATATATATATATATATATATATATATATATATTGGTAGCCACATTCAAAATAAGCGATCTCGCAGCCTTGATTTATAATGAAGGTGTATCTTGGATTAAAGTCAGAATCTAAGGATACAAAGGGCTTGGCCTGGCCTTAAAGGCCACTTTTCAAGGTTCAGACTTCTTACATCATCACAGTTCTTATTCAACTCAGCAGTGGCCACACATATCAGTTTTCATCAGCCGATCTTGAGGGTTACTTGAAAGCCAACAAAGACCGTTTTCATATGAAACTTTTTTGTTTTGATAAGAGTTATTTATTTCCTCGTGAAGCTCCGGCACACTCAGCTGGTATATCTATTTATCTATTTATCTATTTATCTATAGGCTCATTGTCCATGTTTGTAGAGCTAGGTTAGACGGGGGAAATGGAGTGAGGCTTTGCTATTTGACTAGTAGATGAATTTGGCTATGTTACGTCGCGAAAGAGAAGACATGGCAACGAGAGTCAACTGTTCACTGGTGTTGAGACGCTGTAGGACGCAACCTGATGTAATAATAATCAGGATGAAAACCTTAAACAAAGGCATTTAAGTGAAATTAATGCAGCGCTCAATGCCTTATCTGCGAAGTTATTACTTAGGGTCGAGATGTATTACAGCGTTTCACCATGGCGCACCGTGACTTTTAACTTCATTACCTCCCTCCTCCCGCGCCTATCTATCCCCACCTCAGCCATCCTAATCCACACATCAATCCCACCCTCCTCACAGAACCTACCCTCCGACACCCGCTCAGTTGCCACTGCCTGCCCGAACCCTACCCTCCACTGATAACCTGGTAACCGCTGTTCCACCTCAGCCCCTCGTAAACCTCACCTTGTTCACTCTACCTCTCTGCCCCTCCCCCCCCCCCCCCCTCTTGGTCCTGCTACCTCCTCTCACCCCTACTTAAACTCCTCTGACCCTCTCTCAAACTCCCAGTCCCGTCCCTGTATTCAATGCTGTCCCTCGCCCTAAGTTGCATAACCTCTTCCAAAGTCCACGTCACACCTCAACCACCCATGTAGCCATTGCTCTCCTCCTTCCTCATAGGACTACTTTCCCTCCTCTTCCACCCCCCCCCACCCCACCCCCACCCCCGTGTCGGTCACACTCACAAGAAATCAATTTGCCGCATCCAGCGACTTGCAAGAACAGAGCGATGACGATTATTCCATGATTGTAGGAGATTCGTTGCTCTTCTAGAAATCTGGGTAATCGTACGGCGGTGAATTCGAGAGCTTAGAGAACAGTCCATGTCTACAAAGAGCCAGAATTTCCCACATTAAACAAAAGGTTAAAGACATTACTGTGCAAACTGAAAAGAGAATTGAGTTTACCATAAGAATTCAAATTCAAAAGTTATCATAGAAGATTATAACGAACTGAATGGCACTCTGGAGGGTAGATAGAATAAAATAGTTATAGTTGACGCTTCTTCCCCCTAGACAAAATGTAGGCATGTGCGCTGTGCGTGAAGCGCACATGGTTCATCTTCCCTTTGGGGCTGGTCGATCAAATGGGTGCTAATTGTTCATCTTCCCCTATGAGCTGGTCGATCAAATGGTTGCCTAGCCTTAAGCTAGGTTGTTTATGTTCATGTGTACAGACTTATGAGAGAAAATGTATTGCATAAATACAAAAGAGACAGAGTAGCGCTACTGTGAACTTGCTCCCCGTAACACGCACACAATTAGCAATTACCCACATTCTCTACTCAAGCACATAACCATTCTATATTCAAAATTATTATGGTCTACAATCATCATTTCAAGTTCTGCCTTTAGTAGTTATCATCATTTATCACATTTATCCAATCTCGTCCAAAGTCATCCACCTCTGTTGAGTCTTTGGCTTGAAAGTGAATAAATTTACTAACTTTAGCACGTCAAAGTAAGACAGATTTCTTATATTCGATGTTGATTTTAATTTTTGTATAATCTTTAGATATTTTGTAATTATTCCATAACTGGGTGACCAAACCTAACCACATACTCCAAGCGAGGTCTCCTGAAAGGTAGATAATGTTGTAGAGGAACATCTGCAGTTTTATTGTTTACGCTTGAAAGGTATGAACTCAGTATTCTGTTGACTTAACTCACCGTTACATAGTAGCCTTGAGTTCGACTTTCTTCTAGCCGTAATCCTTATACTCTTCTCGCATGCTGAGTTAACAACGGCTCTAGCAAGGTGACGGCATTTATTCCAGTCTTTCTTTACCATGCTCAGCATTTTACACATCCTCGTTCCTCTGTCGTTTCTTTGTCTACCCGGATATTATACTACCTCCTCGGAATTCAGCATCTGTACAATCATGGCATCATCATACCATCGTCTGCATACTAATCGATGCTTACACTAATCCCGTTTATGCTCATCTTTTTATTTTTCTTTTTATCTAGCCATTAACCAAACCTTAATCTAATCTAGGATATCTCTTCAACATAGTGTACCTCGACCTTTTTGTTGATATTTTGTGTGGCATTTTATATGGAGCCGTTCTAAAATCGAGGGTTTGTAGCATCATAATCATTTCGTTGTCCACTCCTTCGAGCAGTTGTGATAAAAACGAAAGCAAAAATATGTAACATGAACGACATGGAAGCCATCTGGGAACCCTTTGTTAAACTGTACTTTTTTCAAGGTGAATTAGAACCGAGTTAATTGTTATTATTTCTGTAGTTTTTCCATTACCGAAGCTCAGCTAGATGATCGGCAGTTCTGAGGCAAGCGACCTATCCTCCTAGTTTTGAATTTTGTCAATGCCTGCCCAATATATCGGCGTCAACTTTTATAGACTTTATTAACAATCACTAGAATTATTACTCAGAAAATAGTTCGTTCTCGTACAAAATTGCCGGAGAACGTATGTACCAACTCAAAAATATTGACCTATATTTGATATTACCCCCACACCACCCACTGTGGTATTCTCGCCCCACTGTAACCTCAGGCCCTTATATTTGTTAGGCCCTCGAGTTGAGGTTTTTATTTTTGTCTTCCTTTCTCTTATCATCAGCTTCTGCAGTTTCTCACATGAATCAGCCACCAGCGCTGTATCATCAGCGAACAACAACTGACTCACTTCCCAAGCTCTCTCATCCCCAACAGACTTCATACTTGCCCCTCTTTCCAAAACTCTTGCATTTACCTCCCTAACAACCCCATCCATAAACAAATTAAACAACCATGGAGACATCACACACCCCTGCCGCAAACCTACATTCACTGAGAACCAATCACTTTCCTCTCTTCCTACACGTACACATGCCTTACATCCTCGATAAAAACTTTTCACTGCTTCTAACAACTTTCCTCCCACACCATATATTCTTAATACCTTCCACAGAGCATCTCTATCAACTCTATCATATGCCTTCTCCAGATCCATAAATGCTACATACAAATCCATTTGCTTTTCTAAGTATTTCTCACATACATTCTTCAAAGCAAACACCTGATCCACACATCCTCTACCACTTCTGAAACCACACTGCTCTTCCCCAATCTGATGCTCTGTACATGCCTTCACCCTCTCAATCAATACCCTCCCATATAATTTACCAGGAATACTCAACAAACTTATACCTCTGTAATTTGAGCACTCACTCTTATCCCCTTTGCCTTTGTACAATGGCACTATGCACGCATTCCGCCAATCCTCAGGCACCTCACCATGAGTCATACATACATTAAATAACCTTACCAACCAGTCAACAATACAGTCACCCCCTTTTTTAATAAATTCCACTGGAAAAGTGTGTGGAAGAAGAAAGTTAAGAGTAAATGTGAATAAGAGCAAGGTTATTAGGTACAGTAGGGTTGAGGGTCAAGTCAATTGGGAGGTGAGTTTGAATGGAGAAAAACTGGAGGAAGTGAAGTGTTTTATATATCTGGGAGTGGATCTGGCAGCGGATGGAACCATGGAAGCGGAAGTGGATCATAGGGTGGGGGAGGGGGCGAAAATCCTGGGGGCCTTGAAGAATGTGTGGAAGTCGAGAACATTATCTCGGAAAGCAAAAATGGGTATGTTTGAAGGAATAGTGGTTCCAACAATGTTGTATGGTTGCGAGGCGTGGGCTATGGATAGAGTTGTGCGCAGGAGGATGGATGTGCTGGAAATGAGATGTTTGAGGACAATGTGTGGTGTGAGGTGGTTTGATCGAGTGAGTAACGTAAGGGTAAGAGAGATGTGTGGAAATAAAAGGAGCGTGGTTGAGAGAGCAGAAGAGGGTGTTTTGAAGTGGTTTGGGCACATGGAGAGGATGAGTGAGGAAAGATTGACCAAGAGGATATATGTGTCGGAGGTGGAGGGAACAAGGAGAAGAGGGAGACCAAATTGGAGGTGGAAAGATGGAGTGAAAAAGATTTTGTGTGATCGGGGCCTGAACATGCAGGTGGGTGAAAGGAGGGCAAGGAATAGAGTGAATTGGAGCGATGTGGTATACCGGGGTTGACGTGCTGTCAGTGGATTGAATCAAGGCATGTGAAGCGAAGCGTCTGGGGTAAACCATGGAAAGCTGTGTAGGTATGTATATTTGCGTGTGTGGACGTATGTATATACATGTGTATGGGGGGGGGGTGGGCCATTTCTTTCGTCTGTTTCCTTGCGCTACCTCGCAAACGCGGGAGACAGCGACAAAGTATAATAAAAAATAAATATATATTCTCTTATCATAAAACCCAAATCTTTATCAAAAGACTGGTTACGTAATATGTATGATTTTTCCTTTCATTTTTGTGTGACTGCTTGTATATGTACTCCTGAAGGCATAAAGGCCTTTCCCACTTGACAGCCTTATATCCAGCTGGGTGTATACCCCATTTGGACAAGAGCACGTAGTCGGTTTCAGATTACTTGCTTGTTTAAGGACCTGTCTACTTAAATTATTAGTCAGCATAACCTGTTTTTTTTTTTATATATTCACTCTTGGATTTTACATGAGGAATATTGCCCACCTGACAAGACTGTAGCTGCCACCATCCATCACTTGGCTGTTAGAGATAACACCTTTTCCCCAGGATGGCTTAGATTATACCCGCTATCTGATAAGTGTTCAACCTGACGTTATCATTAGCCTGGGTGCAACTGATGTAAGGGCCAGCCGACCCTGGCGTACAGCATGCCTGCCTCACTTGGTCGGAATTCCCTTCAGACAAATATCACGAAACTGTTTGTATAAACCTGGCCTGACAACCGATTTGATAACCTGTCGTGAGTAAGGTTAGACAGATGCACATCAAGATGCACCAAACCGCGTCATCGAGTTATCCTGTCAAACTTTAATTTGTCTAACCTAGCTTTATTTATCATACTACCACCATCTGACCTAATGTGGGAAAGAAATGTACACTCCTGTACTCTCCTTATGGTCTTTCTTTAGTAGATATACGAGAAATAATGTGAATGTGTTCGAAGAACATGAATATCCGTCAAAATCCTGCAAGTATTTTCCAAACACCTGATCGGCAATTTCGAAGTCATTGTTTGTTAAACCATGAAAGCAGCAAGGATATGATGGCGTGATGGGTTCATCATGATGGGAGATGGATACGCTTTTCTTGATTTCGCCTATTTCTGAATGACTGTTTTAAAAGTACTTGTAGGTAGACCTAAGTTATTGCCAATTACATCCCAATAGGAATAAAGTTTTGCTAATTCATCGGTCGTATCATGCACCCTGAGCCCAGTAGGTGAAGGAATCCAAAAGAAAAGAAATAGACTTTAATTCCGTCATGGGTCATCTTTTTATGTATATGTTTTGTGCTTCAGACACAAGCTTATCACAGTTATGCTGATGGTTTGTTGTACGTCCCCATCTGTATATATAATTTGGGGCGGATTATGTACAGTGGTGACGGTGTCAGCGTGCCTAACGGTCATCTTTGATTCTGAACCGTAAATGAAGCAGTAATCCAAGCAAAATCCTTAGTAACAAGAGAGTTAGCCGTAATTTCAAAAAGGCTAGTTTCCCCGAGAATAGTTTAGTGCAATACAACTACTGTTATTCATGCTAAAGTTTATGGATACATCCATTATGACACACCTTAATCATAGGTGCAGTAACTCCACCTTGATGTATGTGTCCCGTTTGAGTAGAAAGTCTGGAAGGATTTTGTTCGTGGATTGGGATGTGTTTGTCTTATCTGGATCCTGCAAGAATAGTGATATCACTTATTCTTTCTCTGATACTAGGAAGACCAAGCTCTCTCAGTTCTTTGTTGTCCTGGGACAAACGAAGGTTATTCTCATTGCTTCATTGAGCGCGCATTCACACCGAACCTTCGAAGCCTTCTTTCAGGAGTGAGAGTAAGCTGTAGTGAAATCATTCTGGGAACGTATACACATGATGTACGTACCGCATCATTTTCACCATTCTTTCATTAGCCTCATATTGTAGGTTGGGGCCAGGTACAACTCTGAGTCTCTGAGCCTTTCACTGAATTGATGTTTAAATCTAGTTACAGTAAACTTCTAAGCTGAGGTGACTTAATCTGTTGTAGGAGGGTGTCTGTTGACATTTTATGCTTTCTCAGCAGGGATGCCAAGCCATAGCTTTTTACAAGTATCTGATACATGATTGGGTATAGTGAGTGTGTTATTGTCAAAAGAAGTGTTGATCATGATATCGTTAGCATAACCATGTATATGGTTTTCGGAGTTCTTGAGCATTGACTCAAGGAGGGCATCAGTGAAGACATTAGATAAGTTGAAGTTATGTATACAAACTTAAGGGGTACCAAGTTCATGCTTTTTGTTCTCGCAACCATACCCGATTTCTGTGGATTATTAAAGATAAGATAATAGTCTTTCTTGATATCCAACACCATTTTCTACGGCATTGATTCTCTTTTTTATTATTAGTTCAACGTTTAGATGAGGTGTGATCTTGCTGCGATGCATAAGAAGACCTGAACGTAATGCAATACAAGCAATGACATGATCATGAATCTGTATGAATGATGCAATATTATTGGCCTCGTAAAACAACGTAGTGACGCTTCATCTTTACATGTAGCAGCGACTGCGTTAACACACAGATGACAGCCTTCCAGAGATAATTCATAGATTGCTTTATTGACAGAAATGCTTTCATTATCATCAAATAGATCTGCCGACAATTCTAATTCACAAAGTTATGACATATCTGTTTACTGCGTGTGTAAGACTGGTTTTTGAAATGTTTGCTTTTTTACTATATCTTGATGTACGTACAAGTTTAATGACTGGTTGCGTTTTCTATTCACAAATATGTGGATTCTGATAGACTGCCGCGTCGAAGGAGGCGTCCTTGTGACTATCTGGCCCCCCAAGCCCCGGCCCCCGTTTGTAGTGGTAACAATATGTTGCCTCAGGTGCCGCAATGACGCGCTGGGGAGGTGGGTGATAAGGACTGGCTATGGTAATTGAGACTGTGGTGACTGTGTTACTGTGGTAATGGAGACTATGGTGAGTGTAGTAGTGGTAATTTTTGCCTCAAAAGTCCAGCTTTCTCTCTGATCGACTTGTCTCTGTGTTTTTTACGGATCTGGCTCTCTCTCTCTCTCTCTCTCTCTCTCTCTCTCTCTCTCTCTCTCTCTCTCTCTCTCTCTCTCTCTCTCTCTCTCTCTCTCTTTCAACAGTAGTGTCACCCATGGGTCTGTTTTGCCTCACATTTTCTTTCTTTCTGTGAACGATATCTCTCGTCAACAGATAACCAAAGGTATTCATATACTGACGACTTAACACCGCATTCTTCCAATTTCTTTAAATCTGCTCTATCCTCTCTCACTCTATTCTGCATCTCAGTCTTGATACAACATCCTCTATAAACTCAGACTTGTTTAATAAGTTCTTGGCATTTGTCTTGGGTCAAGGTGATGGTCTCTTATTGGGCAAGATTATGAAATAAACTCTGGAAACCCTTAATAAGCCCCTTCTTCAGACCAAGGTCAGCTGACTGGGATTTTTGTAGTGTCTATCAAATTGTCTTTAACAAGGAACCATGTGTTCACACTAGCTAAGCAGTCTACAATTACCTTTTAGGCGAGGTAGAAATTCCTTAGATGATTGAAATCCAGACTCACCATAAAGATAGGGTTGCTGCACAAACAATCAAAAGGAAGGAGACATTTTTGAGTATTCCTGGTAAATTATATGGGAGGGTATTGATTGAGAGGGTGAAGGCATGTACAGAGCATCAGATTGGGGAGGAGCAGTGTGGTTTCAGAAGTGGTAGAGGATGTGTGGATCAGGTGTTTGCTTTGAAGAATGTATGTGAGAAATACTTAGAAAAGCAAATGGATTTGTATGTAGCATTTATGGATCTGGAGAAGGCATATGATAAGAGTTGATAGAGATGCTCTGTGGAAGGTATTAAGAATATATGGTGTGGGAGGCAAGTTGTTAGAAGCAGTGAGAAGTTTTTATCGAGGATGTAAGGCATGTGTACGTGTAGGAAGAGAGGAAAGTGATTGGTTCTCAGTGAATGTAGGTTTGCGGCAGGGGTTTGTGATGTCTCCATGGTTGTTTAATTTGTTTATGGATGGGGTTGTTAGGGAGGTAAATGCAAGAGTCTTGGAAAGAGGGGCAAGTATGAAGTCTGTTGGGGATGAGAGAGCTTGGGAAGTGAGTCAGTTGTTGTTCGCTGATGATACAGCGCTGGTGGCGGATTCATGTGAGAAACTGCAGAAGCTGGTGACTGAGTTTGGTAAAGTGTGTGAAAGAAGAAAGTTAAGAGTAAATGTGAATAAGAGCAAGGTTATTAGATACAGTAGGGTTGAGGGTCAAGTCAATTGGGAGGTGAGTTTGAATGGAGAAAAACTGGAGGAAGTGAAGTGTTTTAGATATCTGGGAGTGGATCTGGCAGCGGATGGAACCATGGAAGCGGAAGTGGATCATAGGGTGGGGGAGGGGGCGAAAATTCTGGGAGCCTTGAAGAATGTGTGGAAGTCGAGAACATTATCTCGGAAAGCAAAAATGGGTATGTTTGAAGGAATAGTGGTTCCAACAATGTTGTATGGTTGCGAGGCGTGGGCTATGGATAGAGTTGTGCGCAGGAGGATGGATGTGCTGGAAATGAGATTTTTGAGGACAATGTGTGGTGTGAGGTGGTTTGATCGAGTAAGTAACGTAAGGGTAAGAGAGATGTGTGGAAATAAAAAGAGCGTGGTTGAGAGAGCAGAAGAGGGTGTTTTGAAATGGTTCGGGCACATGGAGAGAATGAGTGAGGAAAGATTGACCAAGAGAATATATGTGTCGGAGGTGGAGGGAACGAGGAGAAGAGGGAGACCAAATTGGAGGTGGAAAGATGGAGTGAAAAAGATTTTGTGCGATCGGGGCCTGAACATGCAGGAGGGTGAAAGGAGGGCAAGGAATAGAGTAAATTGGAGCGATGTGGTATACCGGGGTTGACGTGCTGTCAGTGGATTGAATCAAGGCATGTGAAGCGTCTGGGGTAAACCATGGAAAGCTGTGTAGGTATGTATATTTGCGTGTGTGGACTTATGTATATACATGTGTATGGGGGTGGGTTGGGCCATTTCTTTCGTCTGTTTCCTTGCGCTACCTCGCAAACGCGGGAGTCAGCGGCAAAAAAAAAAAAAATATATATATATATATATATATATATATATATATATATATATATATATATATATATATATATATATTAATGTTTTCCGTAACTTTTCAGTGGGGTAATAATCCACTAGCAACCGTATTTCACCAAAAGTGTATGCAATAATAGATGATAGGGAAAGGTAAAGTTCCGATGTGCCTGGCTCAGAAATGTTGACATTTCTGGTCCATACCGGACACCTAATCTCTTCCACCCAAAACTGACCATCAGTCCATTAACATTTCGTTAAGTGATATATGAATTGTTTCAGGAGATTTTTACAATGAAGTACGAGCAAAAAAAAAACGAATGCATTGACGCTCATATGTCATATATAACATTTGCGCTCGTTTTTAGTAGGCTGTATAAGCGAAAAGTTAAACACGACATAAAGGAGCAAGGTTATTATCTGATGAGAAGGTGATGTTATGTGGTGAAATGATGAAATGTAGTAGTAGGGGTGCGGGGAGAAGGGACGCGTATAGGAACGGTTGTCAGGTTGGTACGTATATAGCCTTGATGTGGCTCTGGGCCGGCATCAGTAGTGCGAACGCTGAGAGGGAGTGTGGTTGTCCAGTGTTTTAGTGTGTCGGGACGTATCGGACGGCGGTGATTGAAAAAATCTCATATATTTTGTTCCTGGTTAGTGATAAAGACTGAAGAATGTAAAGGTGTACCTGTTTGGTTGTTTTACTTATATATTATATATGTGTGTTCTACGGAAGATAAGCCTTAGGAATGCATGTTTCGGAATTTACGGTGTACTAAGTGTTCTCAGGTGCACTTAGTGTATGCATGCGATTTATTTTTCTCTTGATTGGTGAAGTAAGGCATAGTGTTCGTCTGGCGGCAGTGACCATCACGTGAGCCAGTGGAGCCGAGTGGCTCCAGTTACCGACTAAGTCGTTCTTATAAGAATTTTGAGTACTACACGTTCTTATGGGATGTATCTGAATTATGTAAAGTTTGTAGTATATCTCAAATTGTAGTATATCTCAAACATGACATTTATGTCCATTTCCCTTTCGGACAGGCGTATGAAATGCATCGCAAAAGTGTATTTTTTTTTTTTTTTTTGCGGTAAGTTTTATTACTTGAGTGTAGACGAAAATCACATTTATTGAGTTTCGCGTGAAGTATTCTTTTTTTACTAGCGCATGTGCATGTAGATTGAGAAGCTTCTCCCTCATTAGGTTAGTTCTTGGTTGTTGGGTTTTTTTTTATATTCGACTAAATCTTGGCAAGGGCATAGTGAATGGGGGGGGCAGAGCGAAGCATTGATCCTGTAAGCACTACAGGATATAAATTTACTTCATGATAAAAATAATTTATATATTTTTACTATTATTCAATCACATTTAGACTGTCGATACGAGCAATTAAATGTTTATGTTTGTATACTTAGCTGTTAATCATTTTTTGCTGTTTTCAAAGATACAGCATGTTCTTACATACCACTCATGCATTAGACATTCCATCAGTATTTTCGCGAGTTCGAAAGTCCCCAAACCCCATACCCTTGATCAAATTACTTCCAGTTCTCCTGGAAGAATTTAACCTATTACATGGAACGAATCAGTCGATGTGATTTAGATTTCGCTGATGACTTGCCCATTAAATGATTGTCAAGAACTTGGTTAACACCAAGACTTTCATAGAAATTTGTCCCGTGATTATATATATATATATATATATATATATATATATATATATATATATATATATATATATATATATATATATATTTTTTTATACTTTGTCGCTGTCTCCCGCGTTTGCGAGGTAGCGCAAGGAAACAGACGAAAGAAATGGCCCAACCCCCCCCCCCCCCCATACACATGTACATACACACGTCCACACACGCAAATATACATACCTACACAGCTTTCCATGGTTTACCCCAGACGCTTCACATGCCTTGCTTCAATCCACTGACAGCACGTCAACCCCTGTATACCACATGACTCCAATTCACTCTATTTCTTGCCCTCCTTTCACCCTCCTGCATGTTCAGGCCCCGATCACACAAAATCTTTTTCACTCCATCTTTCCACCTCCAATTTGGTCTCCCTCTTCTCCTCGTTCCCTCCACCTCCGACACATATATCCTCTTGGTCAATCTCTCCTCACTCATTCTCTCCATGTGCCCAAACCATTTCAAAACACCCTCTTCTGCTCTCTCAACCACGCTCTTTTTATTTCCACACATCTCTCTCACCCTTACGTTACTTACTCGATCAAACCACCTCACACCACACATTGTCCTCAAACATCTCATTTCCAGCACATCCATCCTCCTGCGCACATCTCTATCCATAGCCCACGCCTCGCAACCATACAACATTGTTGGAACCACTATTCCCTCAAACATACCCATTTTTGCTTTCCGAGATAATGTTCTCGACTTCCACACATTTTTCAAGGCTCCCAAAATTTTCGCCCCCTCCCCCACCCTATGATCCACTTCCGCTTCCATGGTTCCATCCGCTGCCAGATCCACTCCCAGATATCTAAAACACTTCACTTCCTCCAGTTTTTCTCCATTCAAACTCACCTCCCAATTGACTTGACCCTCACCCCTACTGTACCTAATAACCTTGCTCTTATTCACATTAGCTGAGTGATATATATATATATATATATATATATATATATATATATATATGTATAAACCTCAGGATCCCCTTCTCTGAAGGGGTCCATTCCAGCAGCTTCACGGCTACGCTACACCCAGGAATGTGTGTGTGTGTGTGTGTGTGTGTATGCTTTCTCTAGTAAACAGTTTTATAAGGAGGCGTTTGTTGTGCGAACAACTCTTCCGTCGATGCCAGTGCTCCTCTTCATTCACTCGTATTGATCACTGAATGCTGAATGTCAAGGTTGTCGTGAATGGGTTGTATAAGGTAGATAGTTGGCTGCCGAATTTTCAGAATGTCGAAAGCTAGTAACATCACCCAGTCTGGATGGCTGTTGCGACATTCAACATTTTAAGATTGCCTTTAAGGCATCTTATAACTTGTGAGAGTAAGGTAATGTTGGTACATCTTTTCACTAAATACTGAATATGAAGCGCAGTTGCTCTCTCAAGTGATGGCAGATAAGTGTGTTTAACACTGAACTTTAAAGGCTCGGATTGCGTCTATTATCATCTATTATGCTTCTTGGTTTATGTCTCCCTAACCTATTATTATCTATTATGCTTCTTGGTTTATGTCTCCCCAACCTATTATTATCTATTATGCTTCTTGGTTTATGTCTCCCCAACCCATTATTATCTATTATGCTTCTTGGTTTATGTCTCCCCAACCCATTATTATCTATTATGCTTCTTGGTTTATGTCTTCCCAACCCATTATTATCTATTATGCTTCTTGGTTTATGTCTCCTCAACCCATTATTATCTATTATGCTTCTTGGTTTATGTCTCCCCAACCCATTATTATCTATTATGCTTCTTGGTTTATGTCTCCCCAACCCATTATTATCTATTATGCTTCTTGGTTTATGTCTCCCCAACCCATTATTATCTATTATGCTTCTTGGTTTATGTCTCCCCAACCCATTATTATCTATTATGCTTCTTGGTTTATGTCTCCCCAACCCATTATTATCTATTATGCTTCTTGGTTTATGTCTCCCCAACCCATTATTATCTATTATGCTTCTTGGTTTATGTCTCCCCAACCCATTATTATCTATTATGCTTCTTGGTTTATGTCTCCCCAACCCATTATTATCTATTATGCTTCTTGGTTTATGTCTCCCCAACCCATTATTATCTATTATGCTTCTTGGTTTATGTCTTCCCAACCCATTATTATCTATTATGCTTCTTGGTTTATGTCTCCCCAACCCATTATTATCTATTATGCTTCTTGGTTTATGTCTCCCCAACCCATTATTATCTATTATGCCTCTTGGTTTAAGGCTCCCCCCACCCACCCACAAATCCTTGCGGAAGCTTTGCTCATTAGGAGGGAACTACCTTTTTGGCCATTGCCTCATTAATGATGGGTTCGAGTTTCTTACAAGTGGTGTTTCGTGCTCAGGAATCATATGGGAAGGATGAATGGTTATAGTTGCAAGTATTTATGTATGTAAGGCTATGCCTTATAATGTTGTAGCTTACTCATCACGGAAACTCGTACAACAACGAAGAGCAAAATACTGAGTAATTCCACCTAAAATTTAAGTGAATAAAGTGACCGTCAGGCTGCCAGATGAACGAAGTTGCCTAATAGTTTGGTGCTGGTCGCATGCAGGCTAGGCCTGACCTAGGATGATCAGTTTAGGGGCTGCTTAAGTCAGTCCGGTTGAGGAATGCCAACAGCTTATGAGGACTGTGTTCGTGGACTACCGTAGTCTCTGTATATACAAACCTAATCACTTCACAAAAAAAAAAAAAATCGCAGGGTTCCTTGAAGATGGTTGTGCCCCACACTGCCAATCAATTAACATTTTTACCTCATTTTAGACATACAATATATGCTGACCAAACATAACAGTATTCACATATAGTTTAAACATCATAAATTTGTGATCTAAACATTTATTTATTTATTTATTTTGCTTTGTCGCTGTCTCCCGCGTTTGCGAGGTAGCACAAGGAAACAGACGAAAGAAATGGCCCAACCCACCCCCATACACAATGTATATACATACACGTCCACACACGCAAATATACATACCTATACATCTCAATGTACACATATATATACACACACAGACACATACATATATACCCATGCACACAATTCACACTCTGCCTTTATTCATTCCCATCGCCACCTCGCCACACATGGAATACCATCCCCCTCCCCCCTCAAGTGTGCGAGGTAGCGCTAGGAAAAGACAACAAAGGCCCCATTCGTTCACACTCAGTCTCTAGCTGTCATACAATAATGCCCGAAACCACAGATCCCTTTCCACATCCAGGCCCCACACAACTTTCCATGGTTTGCCCCAGACGCTTCACATGCCTTGATTCAATCCACTGACAGCATGTCAAAACATAAATGTCTAAACATAAATGTAACAATTCAAGTTCAGCTAAACCCGAGGCAAGTGTATTGTCATATGGTACTGCTGCCTCCTTTTTTGTAGTACAGCAGAGTTTGTGAACTAATGAAATAGCCCAACGAGAAGGCGAAACGTTCATGTGATTTTTTTTTTTCTCTATATTATCTTGATTTACAGGAACCATATCACGTAATAGAAAGGTCTTGTTAGAGGTGAAATGTATCTTTGCAATATGAATATTATCCAATTTCCAATTTTTTCAAGTTAAATCCTAACCCTCTCCTACTCAAAAAAAAAAAAAAAAAAAAATTCTATGCGGGTTATGCCGAAATTTACTCAATTTACAGAATGTTTGTTCGTTTTCCATGATCAGTTTCAAAAAATTAAATGCAGTTTGTTTACATTTACTTTACGAGACTTTAAGATATTATATACAGTCACCGTGTACTGTATAAAGATGAGTATGTGGAGCTTGGCCTCGTTTACGATCATGGTTCTCTGGTTTTCAAAGTTCTTATTTTTGAGAGCTAGCCCGGCCTCCGACCAGAATTCTAAAAACGTCGAGATTAAAAGTGCCTAAAACTAACCACAAGCAATGTTCACTCCTGTGTAACTGCAGACCCTTGATTTTATTGCTTTGAAAAAGAAATCTAGCAGGAGAAATGGCAGTAGAATTATAAGGATAGTAATGGATATAGTCCTGTTTCCGTGTTCTGCAAGTTTAGACATAAAGTTTCCGTTCGTTCGGAAATAAAACTGCCCTGCAGCTGATTGTAACTGTCTAGTCATCTGAGTGACATTCTAATTGTATTTCTAGAACTGACGAAATTTCTACGAAATTTTAATGTAATCCCTTCAACTGAAAGGTTTACATCCTTAATTCAACTAACCACTGCTAGTGTTTGTTGAAAATATTCATCTACTTGTGGAACCGAGGAAGATTGTGGGGAAAAGCACTCTGAATATATTCATGATGGCTCAGGCGCGAGGAACTGTAACCTACAGTTCGAAGTGACTGGAAAGCCTATCATAGGAAATTATTTGCTGAAACGACGGACAGTGAACCCGGCCGACCATATATTCTACAAAGCACAGCTGTTTTCAAAGAAAGTGAGTAGTATAGGTGGTAACTGCGGACCACGTCTGTTTCACTTCCAAGTAAATATTAGGACTGTATAAAGAGATCTTCAGGGGGATTCATTCAATGTTTAGGTAAGTTTCATCTGAGTTTACAGTAGGATATAAGCAAGAGCGGTGTCTGTAACATCCATCTGGTCTTTATCGGGAAAGCTTAGTCTAGGACACTTGCGGAAGAAAGCATACGTTGTTCTATACTTGAGGTATACAACCGATTCTCAATAGGTTTGTGAGGTAAGGTGTTTGTCGATCAGCCTGCCATACTCGGTAATCCGTTACCTGTTCAGTCCTCTAAAGCAGTGGAGGTTCATTAGCTAGTCAGACGTTGTAAGTCATTCTGGTTGGTAGGTTGCCAGTCGCCCAGAATCGCTCGCATTAGCCATTCCGCCTTACACCCTCCTAGAACCCATCACTCCGTCCACACCAGTCATCCGGCCTTGAACCCATCACTTCCCGTATAAGTCAACCCGTCTTTAACCCATCACTTCACCCCCGTATAATTCATCCATTGCACTCATCATTGCGTCTTGAACTCATCTTCCCTCCCCGCACCCTTCATCCATTCTTGAACTCATTAACGACTGTTACCACGTGCAGGGAGGTAGCGTCAGTAATAAACTTAGGGGGAAAGAACTCGCTTGTCACTTTTATCTGTTATTTCCTATGGAAGGTGATATGGGAAGGGAGGATTTTCAGCTTTGAATTCTTGCTCTTCTTCATTGCAGGTTTGGATTCGGGTACAAATACGCGGGCCTCCTTGGTGTAATGGTTAACGTTACTTACTGTGGGTCAGCACAGGTCCTTTGGGTTAAGGCCAACATGTGTTAGAGTCGCGTGCGCGGCAGTCGGCTCACACCCAACCCAGGTGTTCATCCTCCCTTTTGTATATATATATATATATATATATATATATATATATATATATTAGTGGCATACGAGGTTGAAAGCTATGGCTCATTCTCCTTTTTATGTACTTTCAATTTGTCGTACAATTTTTCGGTTGTCTTCTTGGAGTTTCTTCTGGAGTTCCCCAAAGGGGAGCGACGTTTCGGAACTAACTTGTTCCATCTTCAGGCTGGATCTGATGGTTCTGTTGTGGCTGGCTACTTAAATACTTATTAGGTTCAGCAGGGTTGAGGAACAAGTTAATTGGGATGTAAGTTTGAATGGGGAAAAATTGAAGGATGTGAGGTGTTTTAGATATTTGGGAGGGGACTTGGCAGCGAATGGAACCATGGAAGCGGAAGTGAGTCACAGGGTGCGTGTGTTGAGGGGTAGGAGGGACGAAGGTTCTGGGAGCGATGAAGAGTGTGTGGAAAGAGAGAACGTTATCTCGGAGAGCAAAAAGGGGTGTTTGAAGGAATAGTACTTCCATCAGTATTATATGGTTGCGAGGCATGGGCTTTAGATAGGATTCTACGGAGGAGGGTGGATGTGTCGGAAATTAAATGTTTTAGGACAATTTGTGGTGTGAGGTGGTTTGATCGAGTAAATAATGAAAGGGGAAGAAATGTGTAGAAATTAAAAGTGTGGTTGAGAGAGCACAAGAGGGTGTGTTGAAATGGTTTGAACATATGGAGAGAATGAGAAAGAAAAGGTTGATAAAGAGGATATATGTGTTAGAGGTGAAAGGAACAAGAAGCGGGAGACCAAATTGGAGGAGGAAGGATGGAGGGAAAAGATTTTGAGCGATCGGGACCAGAGCATACAGGAGGAGGAGAGGCGTGTAAGGAATAGAGTGAATTGGAACGATGTGGTATACCGGGGTCGACGTGCTGTCAATGGACTGAACCTGGGCATGTGAAACGTCTGGGGTAATGCATGGAAAAGTCTGTAGGGCCTGGACATGGATAGGGAGCTGTGGTTTCGGTGCATTATACGTCACAGCGAGAGACTTTGTGTGAACGAATGTGGCCTTTTGGTCTGTTTTGTTGGCGCTACCTCGCTGAAGCAGGGGGTAGCGATGCTGTTTCCTGTGGGGCGAGGTAGCGCCAGGAATGGATAAATGCTAGCAAGCATGAATTTGTACATGTGTATATATATTTATGTCATAGAACATTCAAAGCTCCATCATCCAGGAACGAACCTGGGACCCCTTGTGCAAGAGGCAGGCATGCTAACCGCTAGGCTAAGGGACTGTATAATAGGAAAAAACTATTCGAAATACTAATTACTCGAATACCCTTCGTCTCACTATGGTGAGCAACGGGGTCTATCGGTTGTTTCCGAACAGAACACATAGCCAGCTGATAGCGTTTTACCGAACCTGACTGTACAACGCGAAGTTATATGAATACGAATAAAGTGTATATGAACGCGCACCTTCATAGAACATACAAAGCTCCATCAGCCAGGATCGAACCTGGGACCCCTTGTGCAAGAGGCAGGCATGCACAAGGGGTCCCAGGTTCGATCCTGGCTGATGGAGCTTTGTATGTTCTATGAAGGTGCGCGTTCATATACACTTTATTCGTATTCATATAACTCCGCGTTGTACACTCAGGTTCAGAAAAACGCTATCAGCTGGCTATGTGTTCTGTTCGGAAACAACCGATAGACCCCGTTGCTCACCATTGTGAGACGAAGGGTATTCGAGTAATTAGTATTTCGAATAGTTGTTTTCTATTATACAGTCCTTTAGCCTACCGGTTAGCATACCTGTCTCTTGCACAAGGGGTCTCATGTTCGATCCTGGCTGATGGAGCTTTGTATGTTCTATGAAGGTGCGCGTTCATATACACTTTATTCATATTTATATGTATGTGTATATGTTATGTATATGTGCGTGTGTGGGCATATATATATATATATATATATATATATATATATATATATATATATATATATATATATATATATTTATATATATATATATATATATATATATATATATATATATATATTTTTTTTTTTTTATACTAGTCGCCATTTCCCGCGATAGCGAGGTAGCGTTAAGAACAGAGGACAGGGCCCCTGAGGGAATACCCTCACCTGGCTCCCTTCTCTGTTCCCTCTTTTGGAAAATTAAAAAAAAAAAAAAAAAAAAAAAAAAAAACGAGAGGGGAGGATTTCCAGCCTCCCGCTCCCTTCCCTTTTAGTCGCCTTCTACGACACGCAGGGAATACGTGGGAAGTATTCTTTCTCCCCTATCCCCAGGGATTATATATATATATATATATATATATTATATTATATTATATATATATATATATATATATATATATATATATATATATATATATATATATATATATATATATATATATATAAGCTTAATCGACGGAGTCACGAGTGTAAAAATGTAAAACTTCCCATAACACGCAAATAGTAGGCACATACATCATACATTTTATGTCCAATTCCAGGCATTTATTCTTAATTGGATCGATGTGGTATACGGGGCACCTTGGTGCCAGTGAGTTGAATCAGGACAAGTGGAGCTGTGAAAGTAAACTGTGGAGTAGACGGTGGGTCTTGGCTGCAGATGGTGGGCCACTGTGTTGTCGATGCTATAACCATGACAGCCGAGAGAATGAGTGTATGCAGATGAGGCCGTTATAAGGCTGTTCATGACGCAGCCTCACTAAGACTGTTGAAGCAGCTGTGTAAATAGTAAAAGAAAAAAAGGTATTGTTATGTTCGCCATGTGAACATCGTTTTGTTAAGTTAGAAGTAAACAAGTCCATGTTTGGAACAGGCTTTGTCATACCGGATTCTCACAGGCACCGATGAGAGAGAGATAAAGGTTTTCCCCCCGTGACTCTGCTATGTTAGTGAACGCTGCGTTGATAATGGGTTCTCAAGGTCACTCCTTGGAACCGAATTCTGGTCTCCAGACACGTTCGTATATCAACTCTGTGGTTGATGACTTGCAGTTACTCGCACGAACATGGCTTGGTAATGTTCAGATGTGTAGTGGAGAGCGGAGGAAAGCTTTGAGATCTGCTGGGGATGCCTTCATCCCGACCATGTTGTATCCCTGGATGTAACGTACATATTGGATTAACTATGGCCGAGGTTTAGCAAAGAACTTTGTGAATTTGTTTCCATCGTTGGTGACTTCGGGCCGTAATTTAGTATTATTTTCATTTGGCTTTTACACTTTATAGATATCAATGTCTTTTGTTAACCATGTCTTTGTTAACCATTCGGTTTTATAGGTCCCAGTAGTTTAAGGCCCATCGATGGACGAAATTTAATAGAAAGGCCATCGATTTTATGTTTTTGAAGGTTATACTTCGATTGGAACGTTCTGGTTCCACGAGTCATGTCTTATGTACGCATAACCTTCAAAAAATCTTTTAAGTACAACCCCGAGAAAGTTCAGAACAAATGTATGACTAAGAACACTAATAACCTCTGGCAAGTTGCAAGGGGTGACGCAACACATGATTGGGATGAAATATTTATATACTTCATTTGGATGTAATCTTCATACTACATTTTACGTGCATCATTCTGTAACATTTTTTTTTTGTGGGAAATGTCACTTTCCTACGTAAACGTTATAGTAAAACGATAAATGGAAGTGAGGAAGCCTCGAGTGTTCTAACCCAGACAGTCTCCTCTCCAGTGCTTCAGGGCCAGTATTGACTTAGTTGTGGTAGGCTACGGTCGTCCGAACAAACGGTCGCCGGGTGTTCATTCTTTGCTCCCCGAGTCGCTGGTGGGTGTTATGTGACTTGGGAATAGAAGATGCATTCTCGATCGTGATGTTATTTAATCGAGAGATATCATTCGAAAACTTGGAAGGAAGTGATATCATAAGAAGCAATTTTCGTAAAGAAAAAAAACTGGAAATAACCTATTTTGAATGTTATCACTCTTCTAAAGACATGAAGGGAAATTATAAGAAGTCCGTGCATCTGCGGCGAGTGACCGAGCTTCCCCTCCACCTTATGTTGGTCTTGTTACACCTCCTCTTTGTTGATAGTCGTTATTAACGGTAAGAGAACTGCTTGATGCAGTGGAGTACCATCTGACCAGGCCATGGGTACCGCTTGGCAGGTGAAGGATACTACATTTCGTCAGGTTATGGGGTACGGTGCCTCGCACCACCAGATAGCCAGTGGTCTCTTAATGTCACTAGTTAGTGGGCAGATGATACGACACCTCATAGTGAGCGAGGATCAATGCGACGTCACTAGCTAGTTGGCAAGGGTCACATGTCACCATCTAGCGGGCGGGAGTCACAGTGCATCACTAAGGTAGCAAGCGAGGGGTCACAATTCTCAGGAGAGGGTCACAGCATCTCACCAGTTACCATGCGAGAGTCACTACGTCACCAACCGGCGGGCGAGGGTCACAATACCGTCTCCAGCAAGCGGGCGAGGTCACCTCATTTCTTCAGCTAGTGGATAAGGGTGACCAGATTTTTACTAGCTAGCGAGTTCGGATCCATTAAGGGGCAAGTGTCACCACACTTTTCCAATTATCGGGCTTAGGTCTGCGACACCAGGTAACGGTGTGGGCTCACCACACGGCACCAGTTAAATGGTGATGTGTCGCAGCGGAGCTCACCACACATCATCAACCAGCGGATGGGAATCACCAGTTAGGTGGAGAGGGCCATCATAAGTCACCAGCTAGCGGTAGGGTCACCAGGTCGTGAGTGAGGGGACACTGTATCTCGAGGGTGTGGGCGAGGCTTATTGCGTCATCAGGAAGGAGGCGAGGATTCGCCTCACGGCACCAGCCAGCATGTAGTGCTTATCACCCGGCACCAGCTGGTGGCCAAGTTACCACACGTCGCCGGTGGTTATCACTTGGCACCAGCTAGTTGCCTGGGGGTCACTACAGGTCACAGATTAGTTAGCGAGGTTCAGGTCATGAGCGAGCATCATCCCATGTCACCAGCTAATGGGCGGAATGACGTCACGTCACCAAGTAATGGGCGTGCGCCATCATACGTCATCAGCTAAGTAGGTGTGGTCTCACACATGTTGCCAGTTAGTAGAGGGAGTCGCCGTGCGTCACCAGTTAGTGGGCGAAAGCCACCTCACCACCAGCTAGCAGGAGAGGCTCACCACGCATCTCTGTCTGGCGATCGACGGTCACCACGCATCTCTGTCTAGCGGGCGAGGGGTCACCACGCATCTCTGTCTGGTGGGCGAGGGTCACCACGCATCTCTGTCTGGCGATCGACGGTCACAACGCATCTCTGTCTAGCGGGCGAGGGGTCACCACGCATCTCTGTCTGGTGGGCGAGGGTCACCACGCATCTCTGTCTAGCGGGCGACGGTCACCACGCATCTCTGTCTAGCGGGCGACGGTCACCACGCATCTCTGTCTTGCAGACGAGGGTCACCTCAAGTAACAAGCTGACGGTCGAGTGTTATAATATCACAAGATAACTGGCGTGGGTCATCAGAGTAACGTCACCACTTACCGTGAGGAGGTCTTCACACATCACCAGGTAGTGGGTAGGTGGGGTCATCATAGATCACAAGGTAGCGGATGTAGGCCATCACAAGTCACCAGATATAAGGCAGGTCACTAGCTTGCAAGCAAGGATCATCTTACGTCATTGGTAACAGGTGAGGGTCATTTTACGTCATTGATAACAGGTGAGGGTCATTTTACGTCATTGATAACAGGTGAGGGTCATTTTACGTCATCGGGTGGCGGACGAGGGTCACCAGGTAACAACGACTCTCGCCACATCACCATTGAGTTGGCAGATGTTATCATGTCACCGGTTAGCGAGGAGGGGAGGTCGTGTCACCACACCTTATCAGCAAGTCAACGGGGTGTTCAGCAGCTAAGGACAAGGGCACTGTGGTGAGTTTCTGTGAAATGTACAGTGGAGGAATGGGAACATAGTTACCTCCAGCCCAAGATACGGAGGGAAGGTTGAGAAAGAGGCAGAAATAATTCCGTAAAAGATGTGAAAGGGTAACGAAACTCAGAGATGTTCGTTGGCGAAGCTACAGGCGGAACTCCAGCCAGGCAGCATTTGCAAGAGAACATGTGAAGCAGGGTAAACAAGGGAGGGAGGAACGAAGAATGTAAAGAGTATTGCCAACAAGGCCGGAGAAAATCCAGACCCATTCCATAAATCCATCGGCGGTAAGTTGACAGTGAGAGGATGATGTAAGGGTATGCTAGGATCTGAGGATGATGTAAGGGTGTGCGAGGAACTGAATAGTAAATTCATTCGAAATTTTCGCAGTGGTAGTGTGTGGGCCCCTCAACACCAGTGAGTGGGGTTGGAGGCATTAGAAAACGATGAGATCACCAGAGAAGACATTAACAGACTACTGTGGTAAGTCTTGATCCGTACAAGACTGAGTCACAATCCTGATAATGTCTCTCCATATGTGTTGAAGATTTGAGCTGATACTTGACACAGACTGCTTGGAATGTTCAAGATATCGCTGGAAAATTATAAAATGCTGAGGAAGTGGAAGAGGGCAAATGACATACCTGATATAAGATAGGGGAGATCGGGAGGAGGTGAAGTTTAGACCGGTCACCCTGAAAAATGCGATCTTTAAGGTACTGGAAAAGAGAATCGGAAATCAAATGGATGATTTCCTGCTCAAGAGAAACTAGTTTTGTGAGAGACTGTTTTACCACGAGAGATCTGTAATAGACAAAAGAGAGGCTAGATGGATTTGTTTGTCTTAACTATCTGTAAACATTTGACACTTTACAGTATGGAAGGCTTATAAAAAGCGGGATCACTAGGCTTCGTGGAAGGGAACAAAGTACATGCGTATGTGTCATAGGATCCTTCCTGGAATGGGGTAAGGTCACCAGCCGAGCGAGGCAGTGTTCTCTTCTGAGGCACCATTACACATCATCTGTTTAAATGACTTGCTAAAGGGCATGGAATCCTAAGTGAATGTGTTTGGCTATGAAGTAAAGTTTACGAAGGAAGTGGATTGCTTGAAGGAGGATTGCTAAGACGCCATTGGTAAACAAGCGTTACCATTACCGGTGTGTCTTAGCTACGTCTACGTCCTCACTTGGTCCCCTTCTCTGTTCCTTCCTTTGGAAAGTAAAAGTTGGAGAGGAGAGTTTCCAGCCCCCCGCTCCTTCCCCTTTAAGTCGCCTTCTACGACACGCAGGGAATAGCTGGAAAGTATTCTTTCTCTCCTATCCCCCAGGGATATATATATATATATATATATATATATATATATATATATTTTTTTTTTTTTTTTTTTTTTTTTTTTTCGCTGTCTCCCGCGTTTGCGAGGTATCGCAAGGAAACAGACGAAAGAAATGGCCCAACCCACCCCCATACACATGTATATACATACACGTCCACACACGCAAATATACTTACCTACACAGCTTTCCATGGTTTACCCCAGACGCTTCACATACCCTGATTCAATCCACTGACAGCACGTCAACCCCGGTATACCACATCGATCCAATTCACTCTATTCCTTGCCCTCCTTTCACCCTCCTGCATGTTCAGGCCCCGATCACTCAAAATCTTTTTCACTCCATCTTTCCACCTCCAATTTGGTCTCCCACTTCTCCTCGTTCCCTCCACCTCCGACATATATCCTCTTGGTCAATCTTTCCTCACTCATTCTCTCCATGTGCCCAAACCATTTCAAAACACCCTCTTCTACTCTCTCAACCACGCTCTTTTTATTTCCACACATCTCTCTTACCCTTACGTTACTTACTCGATCAAACCACCTCACACCACACATTATCCTCAAACATCTCATTTCCAGCACATCCATCCTCCTGCGCACAACTCTATCCATAGCCCACGCCTCGCAACCATACAACATTGTTGGAACCACTATTCCTTCAAACATACCCATATTTGCTTTCCGAGATAATGTTCTCGACTTCCACACATTCTTCAAGGCTCCCAGAATTTTCGCCCCCTCCCCCACCCTATGATCCACTTCCGCTTCCATGGTTCCATCCGCTGCCAGATCCACTCCCAGATATCTAAAACACTTTACTTCCTCCAGTTTTTCTCCATTCAAACTTACCTCCCAATTGACTAGACCATCAACCCTACTGTACCTAATAACCTTGCTCTTATTCACATTTACTCTTAACTTTCTTCTTTCACACTTCTGAAGTTCATACAATTTCATTTGTTATATTCCAATACATGTGGCACGATATGTGTCGTGTACACAATCCACCTCATCAGGTGCCAGTACATAACAAAGTTATTTAAATCCCGGCATCACACTTTATTCCGCCGTCCAACACCAATCTTTACAGACCAAGCACTGTGCTTTGTCTGGCCGTAACCGCTGTAAGGGAGAGTGATTAAGGGGGAGCACGTGGCGGATATTGACCTGGGTAGCTGGGTGTGTCTTGGGACAACTTTTTTGTTTATATTTTCGCGTTTTGCAAGGTTTCTTATAATGATTTGATTGAGACTAGGATGGGCTTTAAATTTGCCTTGTCGAAGGCGTGAGCGGCAGTATTTCTACTCCGTAAGGGTGCGTGACACTTAGCAAGAGCCGTGAATCAATGAGTGGTTGCGCAGTGATTTGGAGCTTAGGTAGTCTGGCTGCTGCCACGCAGATGATCCGATTCAATTCTCGTGGTAGAGAGAGAGAGAAAGAAATTCTTTGTAATTACTCCGGGACCTTTGCAAACGCCCTTGCAGTCCTAGACTGCACTACTTCCAGTAGTAGGGAAATATAAACTTCCGTCGGAGTGAGATCTTTAACGAGACGGTACTCCCAGTGATACAGTCTCACCGAAGGGAACTTTTCACTCGCAGAGGGAGTCCGGTATGACTAACTGGTTGGACGTGAGGAATGAGATGCCACAGGTTTGGTTGGAATAAGCAAGAAGGTTAGGTAAGTTTATAGGGAGGCATGGAGGAGACACTTGGAATACAGATTTACAGTGATTAGTATATAAGATAAATGTATTTGCCCTGATGTACTTTTCTCTATGTAGAAGTCCCGGCAGTTGATTGCCTTTCAGACTAATATTTTATACAGGAACTGATGAAAGTCATTTTATTGGATAGATAACCTGCAGTGACAATGCATATTCATTTTTTTTTATAGATAACCTGCAATGGCAATGCATATATAGTCATGTTTTTAACATTACAGGTCCACTAGTGTTAAGCTATGGTAGCAAAATCTACTGGAGATGCCAGTGTGAATGGCACAAAGGAGACGGGCATGGAATTAAAGATGAACACTGGAGGTCGAGACACACGCATTGATATGCAGCTTTCTGATGGGTGAGTTAATTTTGTGTACTATGAGACTAACGGAAAGTACATTAGGATATTGATTGAAAAACCTCTTGTTCTCGCCCATAGCCTATCTTGGATGTTGTGCGGGATGGAGGTTAAAAACATTTGCTTCTTATCCCACACCCACCCCTACCCCAAATAGGGTGTACTCATAAGAATTCTCTTTGACCAACTACGTAATACCTTTGAGGCCACCTGATACAAATCCACCACAGCTATCGTGCAGTAAATCGCTGAGGTCAGTGATATCCTGGCGAGCCGGTGATAGGCGAACATAATTTAGATAACCATATTCACCTGCTTACACTTGTGTTGTTGCCTGTTGTATTTCGTAATAAAAGTCCTCTTTTTTGACCTTCAGAGATGTAGAAAGTCTTTCTTTAAGTCGTGACGTATAACACGATTTGAAAGTTCATCATTATTTCTAGAATGTTGGTGCATTTACAGATGTCACCGATGTCACTCATTTTGCTGTTTCTTACCCTTCATGATATCATCTGTAGGTGTTCGTGAGGCCTAAAGTCTCGCTCGTCAATGAGTATACTGATGATCCGCTGGGAATTAAGTTGGTGGGTATTTACCCAAAGAGGGAGTCCTTTTCATAACTCGTGGAACTATTTCTTTGCTGAACACGACTAGGATTTTTCTTCAGTATCCCACACCTTCAGCTGTACACTGTTATTATCACGAATGAGTGTGGCTTTACGAGTGGTGACGATTTTAGGAGAGTGTGAGAGATAGCATTTTGGTGAGACCCTGTGGGAGGCAGGAAGCAGTGGATATCATTACGGCTCTCCATCACTGGAATTATGATGTAGGTCGTGATAAGGTAAAATAGGTACAATTACCATTTCGAACATCCACCTGTGTTTGGATGTTGAAATTACCGATGGTTTTAGATGTGTTTTACATGATTCTGACCTCTATTTCAACCGCAGATCACTTCCTTTAGAGTTATACCCCACCCCTTCCTTTCTTCATTGATAATGGGGGACCATTATTGGGGACTGAGGTTTTGGATGAGGGAAATCACCAAAAGTAGTGATTTGCTATAGAAATGAACGGTCGGAATCGTTCAAGACATTAAAAACCATCGGGAAAACCATTTCAATGAAATCTAACCTAACCAGGGCCTTAATGTCTCAAGCGGTAATAATGTCGATGATAATAGGGAAACAATGATGATGATAGAGGTGGTGTTGAAGGAGATTAAGTAGAGAGGTAATTTGATTTGTGCCGATGTCCCCGGCAAGTTTATTGTGCACCCCATGCTCATCCTGTGAGCGGTAGCGCAAAAGGATTATAGGGGTCACAAAGGGTCTTAGTCAGACACTGTTATGATGGAAACTGTGTATGAGGCACTTGAAAATCAGGCTTCAGAGACGAACGCACAACAATAAGTACAGACACGAACTCATTGACGTTGCCATTGAAATGTGATCCTCCATCACTTCAGTCTATGTGTTCAGACACTGTATGGAAGCCTCTATTCGCTATAGGAATTAAACAGGTTCTGAGAGTAAATCGATCCATTACCAAATACCATGGTAAGTAAAATTTTATCCCTAATAATACTCTTTTGAAGCTTTGAATTTGAGGAATTGAATTATTGAAAAAAAAAAAAGAAAATGACGGCCACATACTGCTGAAATTCCTGCTGACCAGGTCTTTTTTTTTTCATCATTGTGATTAAATGTTACCCCTCATGTCTGGAAAACATTTAATTTAAGATGCGAGCGCATCTTGAATTATAAAAGCGTCTCCTTGGATATAAAATTACACGTTGAAGCGGTTGGAAGCTGGCTGCATTGTTCAGAATGTAGATAAGATTGAAGCCTCTACTATCATGAACACAAAGTTAAAAGCAAGGAAGGTGGGTCGTTCAGACAGTTTGTAGGAGAAAAATTGAAGATAAGCTGAGCGAAGGTCGTGTAATTGACGGGTGTAGTAGGGTGGTTTTATCCGTCAGCTGTTTTAAGGATCGCTTGACAACATACCAACTTCGTGTTACCACATCTTTCTGCATGGTCACTCCATATCATACTATGTTACGCAACTTAGCGTTGAAGAGATACGTAAAATTAAGTTTGTTGATAGACACCAACTGTTCAGCAACATCAGGCAGGGCTGTGTGACCAGTTTCACCAATGAAAACGGTTGACGCATTACCACTCACTACACCGTTTTATCCACCGAAGACACTAATTACTTGTGATCAACGCATAGCTAAGACCACCAGTGCTCTTGAACATATAGAAACTCCTGACTGACAAGAACATAGCCCAGAGTATCTATCCTGACGGTTCTCACGAACTCTGCTGCCACTGCGACGGCAGGCTGCCATTGTGATTAAGCCCAATGGAAATAGATTAGCGAAATATGTTAGAATACTTAACTGGACATCTACTCTACAAACTGAATTGTTCGCCATACTTATCGCTCTTGAGCAGGTAGAAACAACTGCCACAGACGGTTTCATTATCTCTGATTCTTTATCTTAACTGCTTTCCCTTGACACCCTAGGATCAGAATGTAACATTCTGTTCTCTGAAGCCAGACAAATACGTAGACATTATTGCTCAAAGGATTGAAATCATGTGTGGATTCCCTCATAAGCCCTCCGTGAGCATGGTAACTTTAATCACGGACGAGTCTGATCACACACACACTCACATTATATATATATATATATATATATATATATATATATATATATATATATATACACACATTATATATATATATATAATTTTTTCATACAAATTCGCCATTTCCCGCATTAGCGAGGTAGCGTAAAGAACAGAGGACTGAACCTCAGAGGGAATTCCTCACTTGGCCCCCCCTTCTCGGGACGGGAGGATTTCCAGCCACCATTTCCTCCCCTTTTAGTCGCCTACGACATGCAGCGATCACGTGGGAAGTACTTTTTCTCCCCTATCCCCAAGGATAATATATATATATATATATATATATATATATATATATATATATATATATATATATATATATATATATATATATATATATCCCTGGGGATAGGGGAGAAAGAATACTTCCCACGTATTCCCTGCGTGTCGTAGAAGGCGACTAAAAGGGAAGGGAGCGGGGGGCTGGAAATCCTCCCCTCTCGTTTTTTTTTAATTTTCCAAAAGAAGGAACAGAGAAGGGGGCCAGGTGAGGATATTCCCTCAAAGGCCCAGTCCTCTGTTCTTAACGCTACCTCGCTATCGCGGGAAATGGCGAATAGTATAAAAAAAAAAAATATATATATATATATATATATATATATGTATATATATATATATATATATATATATATATATATATATATATATATATATATATATATATTTGCCATTTCCCGCATTAGCGAGTTGCGTTTAGAACAGGACTGAGCCTAAGAGGGAGAATCCTCACTTGGCACCCTTTTCTGTTCCCTTGGAAAAGTAAAAACTGTAGGGGAGGATTTACAACCCCCCCCCCCCCCCGCTCCCTCCCCTTTTAGTCACCTTTTACGACACGCTGCGAATACATGGGAAGTGTAGGTGGAGGAAGAATATAAGGAGTAATGGGAGTTCTAATACTCCTCGTATTCTTAGAATATATTTTTTTTTTTGTCGCTGTCTCCCGCGTTTGCGAGGTAGCGCAAGGAAACAGACGAAAGAATATATATATATATATATATATATATATATATATATATATATATATATGTGTGTGTGTGTGTGTGTGTGTGTATTCATTTAATCGCAGTCTCCTGCATCAGCGAGGTAGCACAATGAAACAGACGACGAATGGCCTAACCCACCCACATACACTTCTATATACATAAACGCCCATGCATGCACATATACATGCATATTTCAACGTATACATACATACACAGACATATACACACATGTACATGTCCATACTTGCTGCCTTCATCCATTTCGTCGCCACCCCGCCACACATGAAATAGCATTCCCCCCCTCCCAGCGAGGTAGTGCCAGGAAAAGACAAAAAAGGCCACATTCGTTCACACTCAGTCTCTAGCTGTCATGTGTAATGCACTGAAACCACAGCTCCCTTTCCTTATCCAGGCCCCACAGACCTTTCCATGGTTTACCCCTAACGCTTCACATGCCCTGATTCAATCCATTAACAAACAGCACGTCGGCCTCGGTATACCACATCGTTCCAGTTCACTCTATTCCCTGCACGCCTTTCACCCCCCCTGTATGTTTGGGCATCAGTCGCTTAAAATCTTTTTCACTCCATCCTTCCACCTCCAATTTGGTCTCCCACTTCTTGTTTCCTCCACCTCTGACACACATATCCTCTTTGTCAATCTTTCCTCACTCATTCTATCCATATGTCCATACCATTTCAACACACCCTCTTCTGCTCTCTCAACTACAATCTTTTTATTACCACACATCTCTCTTGCCCTTTCATTACTTACTCGATCAAACCACCTCACACCACATACTGTCCTCGCAAATTTCATTTCCAACATGTCCACCCTCCTCTATACAACTCCCTCCATCCCATGCCTCACAACCATAGAATATTGTTGGAACTGCTATTCCTTCAACCATACCCATTTTTGCTCTTTAGGATAACGCACTCTCCACACATTCTTTATCACCCCCAGAACCTTCTACCCCTCTCCCACCCTATGACTCACTTCCACTTCCACGTTCCATTTGCTGCTAAGTCCACTCCCAGATATCTAAAACACTTCTCTTCCTCCAATTTTTCTCCATTCAAACCTGAATCCCAACTGTCTTGTCCCTCAACCCTGCAGAACCATTATAATAGCCTTGCCGCCTATGCATTACACAATCATTTGCGATTCTTCCCATTAACTATCGCTAAAATTCCTGTCTTTTTCACTTGCAACTTTACTTCTTCATCCCACCACTCACTACCCTCTCTAATCTGCACATGTCCCACCTTTCTCATGCCACATGCATCTCTTGCACATGCCATCACTGCTCCCCTATATGCATCCCATTCCTTTTTCCACTCCCCTCTCTTCATTTGCTCTCTCCTTTTGCCATTCTACATTCTGAGTCTCCTGGTATTTCTCTACACAAGTCTCCTTTCCAAACTCGCTCACTTTCTCCACTCTCCTCTTCCCTTCATTGTTTCCTCTTTTTCAAAAAATCTACAAATCTTCACCATTGCCTCCACAAGGAAGTGAAGAGACATCCCACTGGCTGCCCCTCTCAGCACATTTACATCCAGAAGTCTCTGTAACATGCCTATCAGTTAAACATAATCTATTAATGCCTGCTGACCATCTCTCCTAGTCACATACATATACTTGAGTATATCCCTCTTATGAAAGTAGGTATTCCCAATCATCATTCTTTTAAAAAAATCCTCTCTCAAATCCACAAGCTTAACAATTTCCATGTATACTTAAGTATATCCTTCTTTTTAAACCAGGTATTCCCAATCACCAGTCCTTTTTCAGCACATAAATCTACAAGCTCTTCACCATTTCCATTTACAACATTGAACACCCCATGTATACCAATTATTCCCTCAACTGCCACATTACTCACCTTTGCATTCAAATCACCCATCACTATAACCCGGTCTCATGCATCAAAACCACTAACACACTCATTCAGCTGCTCCCAAAACACTTGCCTCTCATGATCTTTCTTCTCATGCCCAGGTGCATATGCACCAATAATCACCCATCTCTCTCCAGCAACTTTCAGTTTTACCCATATTAATCGAGAATTTACTTTCTTACATTCTATCACATACTCCCACAACTCCTGTTTCAGGAGTACTGCTACTCCTTCCCTTGCTCTTGTCCTCTCACTAACCCCTGACTTTACTCCCAAGACATTCCCAAACCACTCTTCCCCTTTACCCTTGAGCTTCGTTTCACCAAGAGCCAAAACATCCAGGTTCCTTTCCTCAAACATACTACCTATCTCTCCTTTTTTCACATCTTGGTTACATCCACACACATTTAGACACCCCAGTCTGAGCCTTCGAGGAGGATGAGCACTCCCCGCGTGACTCCTTCTTCTGTTTCCCATTGATTGATTGATTGGGAATACCTGTTTTAAAAAGCGAGATATACATAAGTATACGTATGTAAGTAGGAGAGATGGCCAGAGAGCGTTATTGGATTACGTGTTAATTGACAGGCGCGCGAAAGAGAGACTTTTGGATGTTAATGTGCTGAGAGGTGCAACTGGAGGGATGTCTGATCATTATCTTGTGGAGGCTAAGGTGAAGATTTGTATGGGTTTTCAGAAAAGAAGAGTGAATGTTGGGGTGAAGAGGGTGGTGAGAGTAAGTGAGCTTGGGAAGGAGACTTGTGTGAGGAAGTAACAGGAGAGACTGAGTACAGAATGGAAAAAGGTGAGAGGTGAGAACAATGGAAGTAAGGGGAGTGGGGAGGAATGGGATGTATTTAGGGAATCAGTGATGGATTGCGCAAAAGATGCTTGTGGCATGAGAAGAGTGGGAGGTGGGTTGATTAGAAAGGGTAGTGAGTGGTGGGATGAAGAAGTAAGATTATTAGTGAAAGAGAAGAGAGAGGCATTTGGACGATTTTTGCAGGGAAAAAATGCAATTGAGTGGGAGATGTATAAAAGAAAGAGACAGGAGGTCAAGAGAAAGGTGCAAGAGGTGAAAAAGAGGGCAAATGAGAGTTGGGGTGAGAGAGTATCATTAAATTTTAGGGAGAATAAAAAGATGTTCTGGAAGGAGGTAAATAAAGTGCGTAAGACAAGGGAGCAAATGGGAACTTCAGTGAAGGGCGCAAATGGGAAGGTGATAACAAGTAGTGGTGATGTGAGAAGGAGATGGAGTGAGTATTTTGAAGGTTTGTTGAATGTGTTTGATGATAGAGTGGCAGATATAGGGTGTTTTGGTCGAGGTGGTGTGCAAAATGAGAGGGTTAGGGAAAATGATTTGGTAAACAGAGAAGAGGTAGTAAAAGCTTTGCGGAAGATGAAAGCCGGCAAGGCAGCAGGTTTGGATGGTATTGCAGTGGAATTTATTAAAAAAGGGGGTGACTGTATTGTTGACTGGCTGGTAAGGTTATTTAATGTATGTATGACTCATGGTGAGGTGCCTGAGGATTGGCAGAATGCGTGCATAGTGCCATTGTACAAAGGCAAAGGGGATAAGAGTGAGTGCTCAAATTACAGAGGTATAAGTTTGTTGAGTATTCCTGGTAAATTATATGGGAGGGTATTGATTGAGAGGGTGAAGGCATGTACAGAGCATCAGATTGGGGAAGAGCAGTGTGGTTTCAGAAGTGGTAGAGGATGTGTGGATCAGGTGTTTGCTTTGAAGAATGTATGTGAGAAATACTTAGAAAAGCAAATGGATTTGTATGTAGCATTTATGGATCTGGAGAAGGCATATGACAGAGTTGATAGAGATGCTCTGTGGAAGGTATTAAGAATATATGGTGTGGGAGGCAAGTTGTTAGAAGCAGTGAAAAGTTTTTATCGAGGATGTAAAGCATGTGTACGTTTAGGAAGAGAGGAAAGTGATTGGTTCTCAGTGAATGTAGGTTTGCGGCAGAGGTGTGTGATGTCTCCATGGTTGTTTAATTTGTTTATGGATGGGGTTGTTAGGGAGGTGAATGCAAGAATTTTGGAAAGAGGGGCAAGTATGAAGTCTGTTGGGGATGAGAGAGCTTGGGAAGTGAGTCAGTTGTTGTTCGCTGATGATACAGCGCTGGTGGCTGATTCATGTGAGAAACTGCAGAAGCTGGTGACTGAGTTTGGTAAAGTGTGTGAAAGAAGAAAGTTAAGAGTAAATGTGAATAAGAGCAAGGTAATTAGGTACAGTAGGGTTGAGGGTCAGGTCAATTGGGAGGTAAGTTTGAATGGAGAAAAACTGGAGGAAGTAAAGTGTTTTAGATATCTGGGAGTGGATCTGGCAACGAATGGAACCATGGAAGCAGAAGTGGATCATAGGGTGGGGGAGGGGGCGAAAATCCTGGGAGCCTTGAAGAATGTGTGGAAGTCGAGAACATTATCTCAGAAAGCAAAAATGGGTATGTTTGAAGGAATAGTCGTTTCAACAATGTTGTATGGTTGCGAGGCGTGGGCTATGGATAGAGTTGTGCGCAGGAGGGTGGATGTGCTGGAAATGAGATGTTTGAGGACAATGTGTGGTGTGAGGTGGTTTGATCGAGTAAGTAACGTAAGGGTAAGAGAGATGTGTGGAAATAAAAAGAGCGTGGTTGAGAGAGCAGAAGAGGGTGTTTTGAAATGGTTTGGGCACATGGAGAGAATGAGTGAGGAAAGATTGACCAAGAGGATATATGTGTCGGAGGTGGAGGGAACGAGGAGAAGTGGGAGACCAAATTGGAGGTGGAAAGATGGAGTGAAAAAGATTTTGTGTGATCGGGGCCTGAACATGCAGGAGGGTGAAAGGAGGGCAAGGAATAGAGTGAATTGGATCGATGTGGTATACCGGGGTTGACGTGCTGTCAGTGGATTGAATCAGGGCATGTGAAGCGTCTGGTGTAAACCATGGAAAGCTGTGTAGGTATGTATATTTGCATGTGTGGACGTATGTATATACATGTGTATGGGGTGGGTTGGGCCATTTCTTTCGTCTGTTTCCTTGCACTACCTTGCAAACGTGGGAGACAGCGACAAAAAAAAAAAAATCCTTCTTTTAAAGCAAATATTCCCAATCACCAGCCTTTTTGTAGCATACAACTCCACAAGCTCTTCACAATTTCCATTCATAATGCTGAATATCCCATGCACTACGATTATTCGCTCAACTGCCGCATTACTTACCTTGGTACATCAAAACTGCGTAAGTTACTTAACTGCACCCAAAACATTTACCTCTCATGATCTTTTTCTTCTCATGGTCAGTTGCATAAGCACCTATAATCACCCATCTCTTGCCTTCCACTTTTAGTTTTACCCACATAAATCTAAAATTCACTTTCTTTCATTCTTGCACACACTCCCATGATTCCTGCTTTAGGAGTTGTGCTACTCCTTCTTTAGCTTTACTTGGAATGGTGTATGTGAGGGAGGCATGTAAGGACAGAGAGTGGAGACTTGTGGCCACCATCTTGATTGGATTTTTCAGAGGGATAATGATAGACAGATAAGTTGATGATATAATGCATTTTTCAGTTGGTTTTATGATGCATTTTGCAATAGGTTCATAGAATAAGTTTTGTTGATTTTTTGTAAGATTTCCTTAACTTCACTGTAAGTATCGAGTGTTTATGGTATTTTTTAAGTTGCCATATCAGATGAAGTTCAAGAAGCTAATATTGTTTCATCTTGGGTTTTGTTCTTCTAGGCCTCCCTTGTGCCATCATTGTTATTGTATATTTCTCATGAATTTGTTCTAGCTAGGAACAATAGTCTTTGTTTGACATAATGTATTTCATTAATGTACTTGAGAAAGGAAAAGCGTTTCATGAACATGTTAGGGAGATGTTGCCTCTAATTTATGTATTTTCTTTCAGAGATGACAATAAGAAAAATGATGGGAAAAAGAAGAAAGCAAAAGAAAAGGGTGTAAATGATAAAGAAGAAAAAAAGGAAAATCAGTTGCCTCCAGTTCCTGTGTTTCAAGTGGTAAATACCAGATCATTCATTTTGTTTTGCTGCTTTTCCCAAAGGGCTCTTCTAATGATAGTAAGTGGAAAGAGGAAATAGTAGTATGAATGAGTGGCTTGAAGTGACTAGTGATATGCATCAAAGACTAATTTTTGCAGTTACCAATGGTGCATAGGTAAAACATGTCCCAGTCAAAGGCCATCTCTGGTGAATGGAATAGAATGAGAAAAAAGGGAGTAAAAATTCATTAGGGCTCTGCAGGTTTGTAGACCTGACTATTAAAGGTAGGAAAGTTACAGGAGGAGGGGAGACCAAAGGGAGAAAGAGAATTTCATAGCTTACCTCTCTGAAGAAAGAATATATCATGATGGTTAATCTTCAAATGAGGCGAGGGTAGATTAAGCGATGGGAATAGGTGAATAATGGAAGGTATTAAGGGAAGCAGTGCTGGCATGTGCAAGAGATGCATGTGGCATGCGAAAGGTGGAAGGTGAGCAGATTACAAAGGGTAGTAAAAGGTTGGATGAAGTAAACTTGCTGGTTTTGGTACACATGTGGATGTTACGCTAGATTGTGTGAAGTCATCATGGCTTTTAACCTATGCATGGATGGAGTGATAAGATAGATGAAAGCTAAACTAGGAAAAGGGTTTTAGAGATGGAGTGTAGTGATGAGGTACAATGGCTAGCGACAAGCCCATTTGCCGATGATACTGTGCTGTTTGCTTAGAGTAAAGAGGAGTTGCAGAAGGTTTTAATTGTGTTTTATGATGTGTGTAGGTAAAGGCAGTTGAAGGTAAATGCAAGTAAAAGTAAAGTAATTATTTTGAAGGGAAACATAGCAGAAGTATGGATTTTTCAAAGCCCTATACAGTGAGAGAAGAAAGTGTAATAGATAAGGGGAAGAGTGAATGGAAGAGGTGACAATATTTATGTATCTAGTAGCTATCTTTGGTAAGTTGATGTGGAATGAGAGATAAGGGGGAGAGTCTCGTAAGGTAGAAGTCAGATAAGGTAGAAGAGTCACTGGGGCCTCTTAATAGAATAATGAAGGGTAGAGGTGTAAGTATGGAAGTGGAGAAAGGATTAAGGGACAGCCTGTTCCCTTAATGGGAGTTCCCAGAGGGAATGGGCATCTGAGATATAAAATGATAGATGGATTCTCTATGGGCATAGGAGAGAAAGAATACTTCGCTCTGATCTCCTGCATGTCATGTAAAATACCTTAGTGTTTGATTTGTACCGATATATGTAGAATGAAATCACGCCTAGGAAAAACTCATAATAATCATATACATAGTTACAGACTGGAGGATACATGATGCCATCATATTGCTGTGGTATAGTATATGTAATGAGAACGGTGGTAGTTGAAGAAAAGTGATAAAATCTGGATTGATCTATTAAGTTTTTAGTATCAGTTGAAGTATGCATTTGGTTTCTTATAGTTAGAGCATAATCGTACTTGTGAATTATAGAATTTTCATTATTTTTTCCAGTTCAGGTATGCAAGCTCTTGTGAAAAATGGTCGATGATTACTGGGATCCTGGCAGCTGTATTGGCAGGAATCTGTATGCCAGCACTGTTCATTCTCTTTGGAGATGTCACAAATGCATTTGTTTATAATGACATGAGGAACAGCATCAATAATGAGACCAACTTAACATCTTTAGTCAGCCAGTATCCACAGTTAGTCAACCAGTATCCTTACTGGGAAAATCAAACACTGGAGGAGTGAGTAAATTTATGCCAATTTTTGCTTAAGTTAATGATACTAAAATTCACAAACAACCATTTCAGTTGAATTTAGTTTTTTCCCAGATAATGTACTTTATAATCTTAGAATTTTAAAATGATGTATAAGAATACCATCTTCTGCTTGGTCCACTTCTCTCATGATCCACTCTTTTACATTTAGACCCACTATATGCCTTCATTTTGATTTTTTGTTTCCACCTTTGTTAGGTAGTGTCAGAAACAGACAACATAATATCTCAGAGGAACTGACACTTGAAGTTCACCACCCTTCACCCTTCTGTGTCATTATTTAATTCCTTTGCCAGTTAAAGAAAGTTAATATGAGAATGCACTTGATTTTAAGACTACTGTCCACTGCCATTTTTTTTCATGCCATTTTGCTTTTTTGCCTGCATAAAGACAAAATTATGGAAAATTGGCATTTATGGAGGAGATATTATTCTCTGTCTTACAACATGATATACAGTAAAACCTCTGTTATCTGTGATTCGAGTTAGTGAAATGCTCAAATCAATGTACGCTTTTCAGTTTCTGTTAGCAGAAAAATTAAAAAAGATTTGTAAAAGTATACCAAATCCCTTATACACTATGGTGGAGCAATTAGTGTACTTACCACTTGGTGTTTTATGATGCTGGTGATTTTTTACTGTCCTGCCTTTGTCAATCTTTCCTCACTCATTCTCTTCATATGTCCAATATAGATTTTATAATCCAATCCAATCCTACTTTGAATGTGGGAAAAGACAAAATGATGCAGACAGATGAGCAATTTTATATTAGGGCACCATAAACAACACATTCATTATGCTTAGTTTCTGAATGACTTTGCCATTCTGAGCTTTACAGAACTTTGGAAGATTTCTCAAAATTCAGTTAACATTTTCAGAGTTCAGTTTGTATACTTTTTTATCATGAAGTATTCTTATGAATATTATAGATAATATATGATTTTGTTATTGATTTGTATCAATCTGATGTAGAAAGTAGATAATAGATTTCTCAGGTCTGTATGACATTTATGTTCATAATGTGCTTTTCATTGTTGAAATGTGGATGCTAATATTTTCTTTATGATTTGCAGAATTGAAGATGACTTGATGTCTTTCTTAGGAGTCGATGACTTTTTTCAAGAAGTTGTGAGATTTGGTGTTGGAACAATCATCATAGGTGCAGTCCAAATGGTCATGGGCTACATACTTGTGACATCCATGAACTATGCTGCAGAGGGACAGGTATATTGTGAATATAGGTAAAAGGGCTTAGTTGTTTACCTTGACAAGTAAGGTTGATTGATAATAAATCCAGTGATGATGATGATGCAACCTTAACTTTTCACTCATCCAAAATGCAGTAGCATGTGTCTCTCTGTCTGTTCCTCTATCTATCCACCTGTATATCTATCTATCTGTGGCAATGACTAAAATGTTGGGGGTTATCCTTGGATAATAAAAGGCACTGGGAAATTATGCTATATAAAAAAACGCCAAACAAAACTACTTCTATAAAAGAACATCAGCACTTACAGTGATATCAATAGCTCCATTCATATTGAACTTTTTGTGTATTTCCACCATAAATCACCCACAGTCCAAAACACTGGAGACTGGCCAACCTTCACAAAATGCATAGATATAACCTTCAGAACTTTTCAGTGTAGATTTCTCATCTTTAGAACATGCATTCACACTTTTCATTAACATATCTAACCAAGCCAGCATACTACAAGGGCACTGTAAGAAGTGCAATCCAAATTCCTCCCCACAAGTTACACACCTCATAAAGCAAAGAAACCAACTCAGACACAACCACTTTCATCACTGGAAATCGGAGAACAAATCCAAATTGCAAACATCACCGCCACTGAAAGACAAACAGAAAATTGGTACTCCTTCCCTAACACAGTGGATCATAAGTCTCATAGCAACCAACTTGGTGCATGATAAATATGATCCACACTTATCACACAAGTGCAGCCCTTTCACTCACGAAGCACTCCTGATTGATTTCAATGAAGCCTTTTCTTCCAAAGAACACAAACATACTCATGAGATTCTACCAAAATATCAGCCACACACCAGTCTCACCCCTAAACAGGAAAGTCATGAAAAACCTGTATAGAATTCATCCAGAAACAACTGCCCAGCCATTTTTCATTCCTACTGATAAGTGGTGGAATTAAGAATTTAGTTAACTCATGCTACAAACCCTAACAACCTACTGAATAGTGCACTTAAGAATTCAGGTAACTTGTGGTGCAGACTTACAAAATACTGAACTTTCACATAAAACTCTATGACCCATTTGCAGTCTAATCATTTATTGATATCTTTAACTATAAATGGCTACACAAGAAAATCCCTAACATCTGAAAATGTGCCAACACAATACCAGTGATAATATCCTTCAAACCCCCAAACTCTCCCTTTTCCTACTTTCCTATATCTCTTCTATCCTCTATCTTCTATAAAAATTTATGGGACCATTTTATTCATTATAGAAGCTTGCACATTAGGGACAGTCCCCACTGGAATGGAATAGGGAAAGTTCACCTTCGAAGAGTTTTATACAAAATATTGGGATCTTTTTCCAATAGATAAAGACTGTTTAGGTACTTAAAAGGCATGAATATGAAGAGGAGGATTCAAGCTAAGGAGCATGGCTTACATTTAGAGGCAGGGGTTAGGTAGGATCAGGAGTATAAGTAACATAAGTGGCAGGTTTGTGAAGAGGAGAATAGAATGGGGCAGGTAATGGAAAATTCCTAGAGAGTGGCCATATCTCATGTAGTCTTGGGTATGGAGGAGATAGGAGGATATAGTGACATCTTTTATTTGCCTCCTGTTAAAACTGAAGCAGGTAGGAGTAAGGGCAAGCTAGGGCAGGTATGTGCAAATTTACAAGTGGGGGCCAAGAAAAAGGCTGGTGGAGACCAGGACGGGTCATTTTGAGGTTACTGTCAGGTTTCCTTTTCTCATTGCTACACACACATACGTGCCGATGATGAAAAGTCTGAGTTATATATCAAAATACTGTATATTAATGCATGAAACATTTTTAGAAAATTTTTTAGTTTGAAACAATTGCTTTGTAATAGAATTACATAATTTGCAGTTTGGAATCTTGATTAGATATTGAAGATAGAGATTTTGTTGCCAAATATGTGCTTCCTGGTTACACTGTTCAACAGTGATAAGGAAAGTAAAGACAGTGGAGGGATCTTGCTCTTTGTGAAATCTAATCTTAATCCCATACTGAAAAATATTGTTGCTGCTGATAAAATTATTTCTATTTTTGTTGAAATTAAAGACATACTTTGAAAGAAAATAACAGTAGGATTAGTTTAAAGACCCCTCCTATCAATAGAGGTAAATGAAATACTCTGTGATCAGTTAGTAGAAATTTGAAGTGAACAAGATTCAATCATAAAGGGAGATTTAACATGCTGATAATTAATGAGGAGAATCCGTTACCAGTAGTATGTGGCATAGGTTCTACCTAAATTTGCTTGAGAATGCCCTAACACAATTAGTTAAGAAACCTACTCACAATGAGACAATATTAATTTTAGTTCTGCCCACAGAAGATCTCATTTGTAATCTTTAAGTGGGAGAAGACTTTTCTAAAAGTGATTACCAGCAAATCACTTAAGGTAAATTTCATCATAACCTATAATGATGGTCAACATGAAAGTCGCAAAAAAATTCCAGGTTTTAGACATTCAGTGTTAAAGGGTTATCACATTGCCCGGACAGGTAATCCTGGGATGATGTCGTTGATAAAAACAATATGGATGTAGCTTGGAAAAAATTCATTATTACTTTCAAAGTAGTGGAGGGAACAAATGTGGCAGTGCTTGTAGAACAGTAGCATTTCAAAACAGAAGCCAAAGTAGTGGAGCATTTACATAAGGAAGTGCATGCTTTGTAAGAAAGTGGCACATTAGCTACTCAAAGAAGCAAATAACCAACAAGACAGAGTAAATTTTGTATGTCTGTGATTTGAGAAAGCAAATGTCACTGTGAAACTGCTTCTGGTAGCTTTCCTCCCTCACCATGGATTCTTAAGACCTTCCACAAAGCATCTCTTATTAGGCCTATCATATTCCTTCTCCAGATCCATAGATTCCACATTCAAATCTATTTTTTTAAGCATTTTTCTTGCGCATTCTTTAAAGCAGACACCTGATCCTTTCATCCTCTGCTACTTCTGAAACCACACTCTTCCTCCCGAGTCTGATGTTCTGTACATGCCTTCACCCCTCTAAGTCGATACTCTTCCTTACAACTTACCAGTATACTCAAACTTATACCTCTGTAGTTTGAACATTCCTCTTTAATCCACATACCTTTATACAGTGGCACTCTTTATGCATTCTGCCAATCCTCAGGCCCCTCACCTTGCTCCATACATACATTGAAAATCCTTGCCAATCAATCAACAACATAGTCACCCCCTTTCTTATGACTTCTTATGACTTTCTTACTTCTCATACAACCCCTACCAAAATACCCTACATCTACCATTCTATCATTAAGCACATTTACCTGTTATCACTTCCCCTTCTGCCTCCTTCACCACTGTTCCTATTTGTTCTGTTGTCTTCTGCTCTTTATTTACCTCCTTCCAAAGCATCTCATTCTCCCTAAAGTTTACTGATACTTGCTCACCCCAACTTACGTTTACTCTCTTTTTCAACCTGTCCACCTTCCTCTTGACCTCCTGCTGCTTTCTCTTATACATCTAATCATTTGCACTCCTTCCCAGTAAGTGCCACTCAAATGCCTCTTTTCTCTTTCACTAGCAACTTTTGACTTCATCTCACCACTCACTACTGTTCCCTATCTGCCCTTCTCCCACCTTTCACTTGCCACATGCTTCCCTAAATACCACACATTCCTTCACCCACTCCACTTTCTTCATTTCCTTTCACCTTTTGCCATTTACACTCAATATATCCAGGTATTTTGTTGCACAAGTCCATTTTACTATCACCACTAACCTTTCCCTAACTTTCTTTCCTCTCTTTTGAAAACCTCAAATTTTCACCCTCACCTCCACAAGAGAATGATCAGACATCCCACCAGCTGCCCCTCTCGACACATCTACATCCAAAAGTCTTTCTTTTACACACCTAACAGTTTGTAATCCAATAATGCCTGCTGACAATCTCTCCTGATCACATACATACATTTCCGTATATCCTTTTTAAACCAGGTATTCCCGATCAGTCCTTTTTCAGCACACAGCTCACCATCTCATGCCACTCACTTTCAGTTTTACCCGTATCAATCAAGAATTTACTTCCTTGCACTCTGTCACAAACTCCCGCAACTCCTGCATTAGGAGTAGTGCTTCTCCTTCCTAAGCTCTTTTCCTTTCACCAACCCTTGGGTTTACTCCTAAGACATTTCCAAACCATTCATTGGGAGAATCTTTGTTTTACAGTGTAGGTTGTGAGTGTTTGTGTGCTGGATTTACCTGATGATTGTTCTTGGTGCTCTCTTTTGGTGGGTTGCAGCTTTGTTATATTTGTATGAATATATGTATGTATATATAAGGCTATACAAGCATTGAGTAACTTGACTGTACAGTGAAAGAAAGTCACCCTTTTTCTTGAGGAACTTGAGCCAAACTCTTCAGCAGTTCCTCATTCCACATGCCCTCTCATCTTAATCACACCACATGAGCTACTCTGTCTTCAAAAATGTTTTTCAGTCCTTCAAAATATCTATATTTTTAGCTTTGATATAGTTATCATGCTCCAACCTATGTTCTGTGCAACATTAAAAGTGTTGATACAGGAGAAAATTCTTAAAGAACCCTTAAGAATTACACTTGACTGTCCCTGGACCACTAAATGAATTATGTAGACACCAAGTTATCAGATGTTATGTGATTATCTTAATGTAGTCTTAATTATCCTGAATTGATTACATTTATTTGACTTGCAGGTGTACAGACTTCGAGGACTGTTTTTGCAGAGCATCCTTAGACAAGAGATAGGTTGGTTTGACACCCATCAAACAAATGATTTTGCCAGCAGAGTTACTGAGTAAGTTGGAATGGAATTTTTCCTCTTGGGTGATTGAGTAAGCTGCCATGGTTATACTGTGCCTGAGAAAATAACTTACAGGCATCTCTGACAAAATGGCTGTATGTTCCTCAAGCAGTTGGTCAGCAAATTCTCATCAATCATACTGAATTGATTGGGTCCAGCATCCTAAATGCATATGACTGTGTTAAGTAGTAAGTAACCTAACCCCATCCCTTGTATTACTATAACAAAGCAGTGTGCTCTTCATCTAGGCCAATTTACCTCAAAAATGCACATTTTGAAAGCAATATAGTTGCCATATGTAGTTGCCCATGATATATTCAAAGCTTTTGACAGGGTGTGACATCAGGGTCTCACCTCAAAGCTCCCCTCTGGCTTCCCTTCCTCACTCTGCTCCATGTCTAGCTTCCTCTCTGGCCGACCTATTGTTATGGTTGTTGATGGATCAGCTTCTCCCTCTTTCTCCATCAACAGTGGTGACCCTCAAGGTTCTCTCCTGTCTCCTACACTTTTTCTAATTTCTATCAATGATTTCTTCAACATATGACCAAATGCACTCTTATGCTGACAACCCAGCATTACATTCCTTCTCATCCTTCAGTTTTGCTCCTCACTCTTGTTCTGCATCTTGTCTTGTTACATCTTCTTCAATAAACTCAGATAGAATATCGAAGTGAAGTAAAAGAAATCCAGTTAAGTTTAATGCATTCAAGACCCAGTTTCAAAACATCTTTCTATTGAAAATTCCTCACAACTTTCCTTTTGCCTGCGACTGTTCTTTAATTCCACCTCTTAACTTAATAAACATACTTGGTATTACTGTAATATCCACTCTATCTAGGAAGCCCCACTTTATGGAAATTCTCAGTGTTCCTCAAAGAACCAAAGAGTCCTTTTGTAGAGGTAAAATTTTTTTCATCTGAATAGTTGCTCAGTTTATACAAAGGATTGATCTGTCCTTGTGCAATGTACTGTTCTCACATCTTGGATGGTTCTAGCCTTGCATCCTTACTTGACAGAGTGGGGTTGAAAGCAGTCCAACTTATAAACTCTCCCAGGCTAACTAAAGAACTTGTCTTATGCCATAGTATTGGTTCACTTTGTCCTCTTCTGTAGGTATTACTTTGACTTTTGCTTCTGAGAGCATGCTGCTTGTGTGCTTCCACCACTAGCTAGACCATGCTATACTTGCCAAGCTGCTGCATTACATGATTACTGTGTGACTATTAACAATTCAAGGGTGGGATGTTTTGATGACTGTTTCTATCCATACACCTGTAAGCTTCAGAATTCTCTACCCCTCTCATCTCTTTAGCAGTAACTGTGACCTGGCTTATTTTAAAAGACAGGTTTTTCACATCCTCCAGAATTTGTAAATATTTTCCCTTTTTAACTTCTCTGTATTTCAGTTAAGGCCCAGCCTTGATGTAGACTTGTCCATGACTAGAGTTTCCTACGTAAGAAAAAAAAGTAATTCTTGAGATAAATTCTACCTTGATCCTGGAAGTCATGAGTTTTAAAGCTTAGATTATGTGAAACGAAGTAAACAAAGTGAATTTTCACTTCAGTATCTCTGAGGAACTTTGGACTTTGAGTGCTTTATAAAATTTAAAGCTTCACAAGCCCCTTTGGTCTGTTGTCCTAAGCTTCTCAAGGTGTATTTGCTTGTTATAAACATCACAAATGTTACAGCTTCAGCTTAATGGCAGCACTTAGACCTTTATTCAAGTGAGAGGGATAATGACATTAATTTAGCAAACATTGTTTTTGATCTATATACCTGTGAAGTGCTCCCTTTGGATCAGCTGTAAATCATCCTGTGACCTCTGGTGTTCAATCCTTTAATTGGTGAAGAGTGATATGTGATAATCATGAGAACTGCTTTGCTTATCTTAATCAGCTGTATAAATGGTTTTGCACCAGGCTGCGTAATGATTTTCTGAGCATTTTAGGTGTTACCTGATGTAATGCAGCCCTTACAGCATATATAATCTCATCTTTATTAAGTTGATTTTCCATCTAACATCCAAACACACAAAAGATAATTACCATCATCAGAGCTAATCTTATTAACAATTTATCAATTACAGATTTAAACAAACAAGTGTTATGGAGTAGGTATATTTCTGTGTATCCTCATATTTTTCTTTTATCATTTTCAGGGACCTGAACAAGTTACAAGAAGGAATTGGAGAGAAAGTGGGCATGTTTTTGTTCTTTATGACAATATTTTTAGCTTCTCTTATCAATGCCTTCGTTCACGGATGGGAGTTAACCTTGATTATTCTCTCAGTGTTCCCACTTCTAGGAATAACCACTGGGGTTATTGCAAAGGTTAGTACCTAGATCAGTTTGTTTTTTTGAGATTTAGATAGATTAAGATATAGGTAGTAGTAGTTGGTAGACAGTTGCTAACCAAGGAGGTATATTACTGATATTTACCACCTGGGTACCGGGAAGGTTAGTGATGGATGTTTAGTGAGGCAGCACTTCAGTGGTTGTCTAGTTGCACTACTTTGACCCAGGTAGCTTTCTTTTATTCTGCCTCACCCATATGTGGACTGTTGACTTTCTGTACACAAACATACAATCTCTCCTTGTTACACATAGCACTTGATAACACCTAACTCACCTGGCTCATTCTTCATAACTCGTAGATTTTCCTGGGGTGAGCACTATGCATTTGCCCTGCCTTTTGGCAAGATGATTGGAGTAATAGAAGTGATAGTTAGGAGCTTTAAACAGGAGCATTAGGTAAAAGTAATTGGTAGGAACATTTGGTGGGAGTATTAGGTAGAAGTAGTAGACTGGAACATTAGGTAGACACATTAGGTAGAAGTGGTCGGTAGTAATATTGGGCAGGAACCTTGAAAATACTGCAGGAATTTTTGTATTAAAGGGGGTGTGAGAGTGACTTTGCACCTGTCACCATAGTTAGATTACACAAGAGACTAATTTTCTATTAATTGATAATAGAATTGCAATCAAGTACACTTAGTTATGTTCCAGCCTGAGGATCCCCTTTGTAGGGCTCCCACAGCACCCTGGAAGCCGGCTACATCCACGGAACAGAACTAAGGATGAAGTATGATGAAGTTTTGTTATGTCAGTGTTGGATGATAGCAATACAGTTGAGTGTATGTGTTCTGTGTCTTTACTATGGAAGTTACATCTTATGCTTGAAAAATCTTGTGATATGTTGAATCAGTATTTCTGATGTTGGAGAGATGGATTATGTCCAGAATGCAGACAAGAAAGTAGCTTGTACATTCCTGGAAAGTCCAGTTTCAGATAGCTGTATGTCTAGTGCAGTGGAGTTTAAGACTGGGATGGAAGGGCAGTTGCTTTTCTAGTCTTCATGGTGTGTACACATTTTGTCACTGTTGTCTTTGATGGGGGTAGGGGAACCCTTGGTAGAGGCTGTTAAAGTGTGAAGCGGGTGTATGCATTTTATTTTTACCAGTTTTACTATCTGTAAGTGAGGGTGTTCTTTGTTGTCCATGCTGTCTCACTTAGAGAAGCAATTGTTTATGATATACTAGTGTATTAGTATTAGTTGATTCTTCTTTGTCAAGTGATATTATGTCATTTCAGGTTCAATCCAATTTGACTTCTGTAGAAATGAAAGAATATGCGAGAGCTGGCAGCATAGCAGAGGAAGTGATCTCAGCCATTCGGACTGTTGTAGCTTTTGGTGGGGAAGATAGAGAGGTACAAAGGTATGCTGATATTTAGAATTATAAGAAAACTTAGCTCAGAAAATAACTAGTTCATAAATATTTTCTGCTTGAATTTCAGGAAAAATTTAGATAGGAAATTATTAGATATATATCATATTTAGATGTGTATATATGTATATGTCTGTGTGTGTATATATATGTGTGTACATTGAGATGTATAGGTATGTATATTTGCGTGAGTGGACGTGTGTGTATATACATGTGTATGTGGGCGGGTTGGGCCATTCTTTCGTCTGTTTCCTTGCACTACCTCGCTAACGCGGGAGACGGCGACAAAGCAAAATAAATAAAAAAATAAATAAATAAATAATCATATTTAGATATATCATACTTAATTGCTGTTTCCTGTGTCAGCAAGGTAGCACCAGGAAACTGGCAAAGAATGGCCCAACCACTCATATACACATACATATACATAAGCCCATACATATACATATATATATACACACATATACATACATGGGCATATACATATATACAAACATACATATTCATACTTGCTTGTCTTCATCCTTTCCTGTTGCTACCCTGCCACACAGGAAATAGCATACCCCCCTTTTCAGCGAGGTAGTGCCCGGAAAGGATAAAACAGGTCACATCCGTTCTCATTCAGTCTCTAGCTGTCATGTGTAATACACTGAAACCACAGCTCCCAATCCCCATCCAGGCCCCACAGACCTTCCCATGGTTTACCTCAAACACTTCATATACTTTGGTTCAGTCCACTGACAGAACATCGACCCCAGTATACCACATCATTCCAATTCACTCTATTCCTTGCACGCCTTTCACCCTCCTGTACGTTCAGGCCCCAATTGCTCAAAATCTTTTTCACTCCATCCTTCCACCTCCAGTTTGGCCTCCCGCTTCTTGTTCCCTCCACCTCTGACACATATATCCTCTTTGTCAAACTTTCCTCACTCATTCTCTCCATATGTCCTAGCCATTTCAACACACCTCTGACACATATATCCTCTTTGTCAAACTTTCCTCACTCATTCTCTCCATATGTCCTAGCCATTTCAACACACCACCTTCTGCTATCTCAACCATACTCTTTATTTCCACACATCTCTCTTACCTTACTTGAATCTGCTGCGAAATCCACTCCCAGATATCCAAAACACTTCACTTCCTCCAATTTTTCCCCATTTAAACTTTTTTTTTTCTTTTTTTTTTTTTTGCTTTGTCGCTGTCTCCTGCGTTTGCGAGGTAGCGCAAGGAAACAGACGAAAGAAATGGCCCAACCCACCCCCATACACATGTATATACATACGTCCACACACGCAAATATACATACCTACACAGCTTTCCATGGTTTACCCCAGACGCTTCACATGCCTTGATTCAATCCACTGAAAGCACGTCAACCGCGGTATACCACATCGCTCCAATTCACTCTATTCCTTGCCCTCCTTTCACCCTCCTGCATGTTCAGGCCCCGATCACACAAAATCTTTTTCACTCCATCTTTCCACCTCCAATTTGGTCTCCCTCTTCTCCTCGTTCCCTCCACCTCCGACACATATATCCTCTTGGTCAATCTTTCCTCACTCATTCTCTCCATGTGCCCAAACCATTTCAAAACACCCTCTTCTGCTCTCTCAACCACGCTCTTTTTATTTCCACACATCTCTCTTACCCTTACGTTACTTACTCGATCAAACCACCTCACACCACACATTGTCCTCAAACATCTCATTTCCAGCACATCCATCCTCCTGCGCACCACTCTATCCATAGCCCACGCCTCGCAACCATACAACATTGTTGGAACCACTATTCCTTCAAACATACCCATTTTTGCTTTCCGAGATAATGTTCTCGACTTCCACACATTCTTCAAGGCTCCCAGGATTTTCGCCCCCTCCCCCACCCTATGATCCACTTCCGCTTCCATGGTTCCATCCGCTGCCAGATCCACTCCCAGATATCTAAAACGCTTCACTTCCTCCAGTTTTTCTCCATTCAAACTTATATCTTGGTCAACTTGTCCCTCAACCCCAATGAACCTAATAACCTTGCTTTTATTCACATTTATTCTCAACTTTCTCTTTTCACACACTTTTCCAAACTAGAGCTGTATCATCGGTGAACAACAACTGACTCACTTCCCAGACCCTCCCATCCCAACAGACTGAATACTCGCCCCTCTCTCCAAAACTCTTGCATTTACCTCCTTAACCACCCTATCCTTAAACAAATTATACAATCATAGGGACATCAATGACAAAGTTCACATCAAGGCTGGGTCTTAATTACGATATAAAGAGTTTGAAATGTGAAGAGGTTAATGGAAAGAGAAAAAGAGGAAACCATTGAAATATAAAGAAGTTAATGAAAGAGAAAAAGAGGAAACAAGGGAAAGTATTTACCAGTTTGGAGGAAATTAAACTGTCTCTTAAAATTTCATACGTAATTTTTTATTGTTTATCCCTCATAACTTAATTTTGTGTAATGCTCATAATCTTTATGTATTTGATGCCATCTTTCTATAAATTTATACCTTTAGAAGCTCATTGTAAGCACTTTCATTACTTGAAAACTTTTATATTACTTATGGATGTTCAATACCCAATTTATGTGCTCTGCAAAAAATGTTTGCTATAATCTCTTGCTGATCTTATATATGTTTTGATGTCTGTTAAACCATTAAGTAAATAGTATCTCATTTGTACTTTTTATCAGATATCACTTACCATTAAGAAAATGTTTTAATTATTTTGATATATATTTCTTATGCTGTAGGTATGAAGAAAATTTGGTCCATGCAAAAAAAGCTGGAGTGAAGCGAGGTCTGGTGACAGGTATTGGTTTGGGGCTAATGTGGCTCATCATCTATGCAGCATATTCTTTGGCTTTCTACTATGGAATAGGCCTTATTCTTGAATCTCGGCAAGGTAGAGGCTCCTATGATCCATCCAATCTCATCATTGTAAGTTGCATTTTATTTTTGATTGGATATGCCAAAAAATTAAGTTGAGAATAGAATACTTTGTGGTTTATTGGTGAATGCTGACATTTTTTAACCTTAACTAAGTAGGGTTCTAAGAAGTAATGTACCAAGTGTTGCATATTTCTGTATGCCCAAGAATAGCTCTTACATATCACTAGTACGCAAAGGTGGATCCAATAGTCCTATTGAGAGAATGACCAGGGTGTGATAAAATGGTTCAGGCAAAATTATGGAGCGGATGAGTGAAGAGAGACTGACAAAGAGGATCTGCTGTATGTGTTGTAAGTAAAGGAAGTAACTGGGATGGGAAGACTAAGAAAGTGATGGAAGAATGACTTAGATACGACTTTAGGGAGATGGGGCATGTATGCTCAGAAGAATGAAAAGTATGTGTTGTATAGAAAGAATTGAAGGAATGTGATGTATGGGGTTGATATTCTGTCATGGCACTGAATCAAGGCATTTGAAGCTGCTAAGGTACATCATGAAGCATTCTGTGGGGGATGTCTTTGGATGGTAGACTTTGATATCAAAACATTCTACTGTTACATAAAAGTTGGAGACATTATGTGTGCAAATCAGGCCGTTATTTCACTAACTTGTGAAGGCAGAAAAAAAATTTCTTGATACTCAAGTATTTCAAAATAATGGCATGCTCTTTTTCTTATCTCACAAAAGAGTACCTCTAAAGGATCCTTGAAAGTCAGGTAGGTGAAGAGAAAGATAGTTGGATGGGTTGATGTAGTGAATGAATTAATTAGGGCTGGAAATATTTTCAATGAAGATTCTGGATTAATTATACATGATTGGATGGAATTGAAGTACTTTGTTGACAGATAATCTTAGTGTGCAAAGCAAAAAGTAAGAAGTATTTGTTACTTTTGAAGCATGTGCTTGACTCGAATGCATAGGAAATATGCTGGGAATGCTTTTGAGTGACCTGAGAGATTGTATGCACTTGGTCCATCCTAATGAATTAGAAATGAAGTTAATGATAATTCATGTATAGGTATACATATATGATTACCCAGGACTTCTTTTTAAACTGCAGTCCAAGGCTGCACTATTTCTGGTCGTAGGGAAGTATAGACTTATTTGGAGGCATAAGTTCTGTGAAAAGACTCTACTTTCAACAATACAACTTGCCAAATGTGACTTTTCAATCACAGTGTACCCTCTTAGAAGCATAGCCCCGTAACACCAGCTAATTATGATAGATGCATATATAGATAAACAGATTAAAGAAATTTTGAATGTACCTTAGAAGTGATTTGCTCTCTAATTCCAGGTGTTCTTCAGTGTTTTGATGGGAGCAATGAATGTTGGTCAAGCAGCACCCTACTTGGAAGCCTTCAATGTTGCCAGAGGAGCAGCTGCTTCTATATTTGATATTGTCGAAAGGAAGTCAGCCATTGATCCTACAAGTTCAGATGGAGAGAGTCTTGCAACAGTAAAGGGAGTAATTGGTAAAGTTTGAGGATATAAATTCTTTTTTTCACACACACTCGCCATTTCCTGATGTAGCAAGGTAGCGCCAAGAACAAATGAAGAAAGGCCACATTCACTTAGTTCCATAATCTTGCTGTCATGTTTAATATATCAAAATTATAACCCTCTACTCATAATAAGCCCTATAGACCTTTCCATGGTTTTCCCCTTAGTCACTTCTTATGCCTTGGTTCAGTCGATTGATAGGACATCACCACCTGTTAACCATGTCTTTCCAATTCACTCTTTCTCGTCCACTAAAAAAAGATCATGGTGACACCACACATCCCCACCACATGTCAGCCTTCACTTGGAACCGCTCACTTTCCTCTTTTCCTGTGCATACGTATGCCTTCCACCCTTGATTAAAACTTTTCATTTTTTCTAGCAGCTTTCCTCCCACACCATATATTCTTAACCCCTTCCATGAGGCATCTCTATCAACCCTATCATGTGCTTCTTCCAGATCTGCAAATACTGTATACAGATAATTTTGTGTTTAAGTATTTCTTGCATACATTCTTTAAAGCAAACAACTAATCCACACATCCCCTACAACTTCTGACACCTCATTGTTCCTCCCCAGTCTGATGCTATGTACATACCCTCACCCTCTGTCACCATTCTCCCATACAACTTATCAGGTACAATCAACAAGCTTAAAACTCTGTAGTTTAAACACACCTTTATCCCCCTTTTGGCACTATGCATGCATTCCACAAATCCTAAGGCCCTCACATATACAGAAAATCCTAACTTGACTAATCAAGAACACAGTCAACCACTTTCTTCAGAAATTCAACTGCAGTACCATCCATTCCAGCCGTCTTGCCATATTTTATCTCATGCAAGGCTTTCACCACCACTTCTCTCCACCAAACTGCTCTCCATCACTCTCTCACTTCGCATACCACCTAACCAAGACCCCATATATCTGCCACCCTATTATCAGATGCATTTGGCAGTCTTTCAGAATACTCACTCTATCTCTTCCTTACCTCAACAGTACCTTTTACCCCTCACTGTTTTGCCCCCTCCACTAATTTTCCCATTTGTTCTCTTGTTTTCACACACTTCTGAAATTCTTCCAAAACCTCTTATTCTCCCTAAAGTTTACTCTCTTGCCTTCTTTTGCAACTCTTGCACCTTCTTTACCTTATCTTATATCTCTCCCCATCATTTGCACTCCTTCCCTCTAAGTACTGCCAATATACCTCTCCTTTCTCTTTCACTAGCAACCTCACTTTGTCATCCCACCACTCCCTACCCTTTGGAAGGATGGAATCGGGGCACAGAAGTGGTTAGGAGAAATCACAGAAAGGTTTGTGGGGTTGATTTTGAATAGGGGCTCTGGATTCAGTGCATTATGCATAACAGCAAGAGAGTGGATATGAGCATACAAGGCTATTCTTCATCTGTTCCTGGTGCTGTTTCTGCAATGCAAAAAGCAGCAAACAAGTATGAAAAATTTTGTAATTTGTGTTTTTAATTAGAAAACCCTAATCTAAAATGCCTTGAGTGAAAGGTACAGCTAGAGGGGTTTAGTCCTCCATGTAAAAAGATGTTCTGTAGAAGACTCCAAATATGAATGGGGATTTTCTGCATATATAAAATGCAAAATAGCATGAAATCCTCTTAGCCAAATGTATTTGCTCTTGTGATATTTTTCTCAACCATATAATGGAAATGACATGGAAGAATATGACAAATTAAGATACAAATTTTTTCTTGTCCCTCCTTAGGTGTATCAGTGCTTAGAACAAAGGAATTTCTTTTTTATGTGATGTTTATCAGTTATGCATTAAATGTTTGACAAAACTTTTTTTTCTAGAGTACTCTGTCATTTTATCAATATATTTATGGTGTTGACAGAGCTAGAGGATGTTCACTTCAACTACCCATCCCGACCAGATGTAAAAGTCTTGCAAGGTGTCTCTCTTAAGGTTGACTGCGGACAGACAATTGCTCTGGTGGGGTCATCTGGCTGTGGAAAGTCCACCTGTATCCAGCTAATACAACGCTTCTATGACCCCATTTCAGGAAATGTAAGTTTGTTCATAAGGATACTGGTACACATTTATACTCTGAAAGCTTTCTCTCATTTTTATTGAGGAATTTCATGCGTATTTTTTTTATGTATATGATTAACTTTGTGATCTCACACCTTTAAATCGGTTTGTAAAACACATTTCTAGCCATTTTTATGGGTTATAAAGGATTGCAGTCACAATTGGGACACCTATGTATCCCATGGTTTCTATCATCCATCGTTTTTGTGGAGATATCCTCTTCTTTTGTAAGGTTTTTGATTTCAAGGTACTTTATTCAAGAGGAACATTTCGTACTAGAAAGTATATGTTAAAGTATATTTTCCTGAATTAGTAGTATAGGATTTTGATAACCTGGTAACCACATATTAAGAGAAACAAGTTCTGCAATCAGATGCCATAATATCGAACCTCACACCCACCTTTGAGGATTACTAAGGACAAGTTTAATTAAAAAGTATCCCTGACATAGTATTATCTTTTTATTTTATTCAATTGTTAGAACAACATAATGCAGATTTTTTTAATACACCTGATTCCAAAGATCTCCTGAGGTTGGTGGATTTCATTAAAATAATGAGTCATTATTCACCTAGAAACTTATTTTCCTGCAAAAGTTTTGATATGAATATGAAAAGGTGGCTCTTCTAACTTTTAAACTGCATTGTTCCCTCCCATTTTCATATATATGTATAAGAGAAGAACCAGGTGAAATTTGAACAAATGATAAAGTGTATCAGTGCCTTCTTACAGAGGCCTGACAGGGAAAGAAATTATAAGCATGGAAAATAGTGAAGACTTGGAAATTACTATCAGTGTAAGACTTAGATTAAAGGCATATATTTATAAGAATCAAGCCAAATGATGAGTGGAATGATGATGATGAGAACTTCCACGAGAAACAGAAAGATAACGATAAAATTGATATTGTGGTATTGTGTTGCCATTAGTAAAACAGATGGAAATAAACAAATTAGAATACTGAAACATTTCATAAGTAAAGTTGATGGATGACCATATGAAGGGATCATTGCATGATGATTTTTACTAAGCAACTTTCGCATATAAGATTATTTGATTATTTTATTATAATTAATCGGTTTCCACGTCAGCGAGGTAGTGAAGGAAACAGATGAAGAATGGCCCAACCACTCATATACACACACACACGTATATATATATATATATATATATATATATATATATATATATATATTTTTTGCTTTGTCGCTGTCTCCCGCGTTTGTGAGGTATATATATATATATATATATATATATATATATATATATATATATATATACATACATAAGCACCCATACACGCACATATACATATCAATGTCTACATACATACACATACACAGACATATACATATATACACATGTACATATTCATTCTTGCTGCCTCCATCAATTCTCGTCACCACTCCACCACACAGAAATAGTATCCCCCCTTCAGTAAGGTAGCATCAGGAAATGACAGAAAGGCCACATTCATTCTAATTCAGTCTCTAGCTGTCATATGTGATGCACCAAAACCACAGCTCCCTTTTGACATCCAGGCCCCACAGACCTTTCCATGGTTTATCTCAGATGCTTCACATGCCCTGGTTCAATCCATTGACAGCACATTGAACCCAGTATACCACATTGTTCCAATTTACTCTATTCCTTGCATACCTTTCACCCTCCTGTATGTTCAGGCCCCTTATCGCTCAAAATGTTTTTCACTTCATCCTTCCACCTCCAATTTGATCTCCAACTTCTCCTTGTTCCCTCCACCTCTAACACATATATCCTATGTCAAACTTTCTTCTCTCACTCTCTCCATGTGTCCACACCATTTCAATACACCCTCTTCTGCTTTCTCAACCACACTCTTTTTATTACCACACATATCTCTTACCCTTTCATTACTTACTTGATCAAACCACCTTAAATCTGAAAGCTTTAGCAAGGAAGAAACAGAACTATCAAATCAGGTGTTATTCCCGGAAACATGCTAAAAGATATCAGACTAAGATACAGGAATATCCAGCAGAGAAACCTTAAAAGACTATTTAATGTAATTCCTTGAAAATTACAAAACATGCATGGAATGACCACAGAAACATTTACAACGTTAGACTCATAGCTGGTCACTCTTAGATGAACCCATAATGCATGCCTACCAAAGCAGTAGTTGCTGAAAGAAACAGCATTGTTTAGCAAGTATGACATACAGTGAGTGCCTTTTACTCATTTAGTCCCCTCTTGATATCTCTATAACTGTCGTCATATCTACTGTAGTCTGTGAGTCTCATCTGTGTCTGTCACTCCCATCTCAGATTGACACTCCCATTTCAGACTGTTAATTCCATCACAGTCTGTCACAGTTATATTAACCTTTGTCCCATCATGTTAAGGTTAGAAGAAGAAATTTATGATCTGTAATAAATACCTACTTGTACTGTCCAGGGAGGGAGATCTTTACTCAGGGGGCCTTACCTCTTGAACACTACTATCACACAGCCTCTTGAAGTTGTGTATGCTATCTACATTAATCATGTCATTGGTCATCTGTTCCATTCATCCACCCCTCAAATATTGTAAATGTACCTATTTCTTCTTTATTTACAAGTTTCTTACTTAATATCATGTTATGTCTTGAAATTAAGTAAGAAATTTGTAAATAACTTGTAATTGCAGTAATGTTCTTTACTTTGTATGAATTTTGTATATTTGCAGATACGTTTGGATGGAAAAGCATTACATAGCTTTAATCTGGGATGGTTGAGAGATCAAATTGGGGTTGTGGGCCAAGAACCAGTTCTCTTTGCTACCACCATTGCAGAAAATATCAGATATGGCCGTGATGGTGTGTCCATGGCGGATATACAAGCAGCAGCTAAAGAGGCAAATGCTCATAATTTCATTATGAAATTACCAAAGGTTTGTATCATAGGAGAGGCCAGTATGACGCTGTTGCTCAGTAAAGAACAATAGGTGTAGAAATAAGTGTAAGATTGTTAGATTCTGGAAAGTTTTTGATTTGTTGAGTGAAGTTTAGAAAAGTGTGTATAAAAAAATCAGTTACTACAAAATGTTACTAGCAATTAGAATTCCATCGACAGTTAGCATGTTGAAATTGGTAAGGTAATTGAATTACATGTGTTTTGAGTGGAATGGTACAGTAAAGGAAAATCAAAACTTGATTGATGTGATGGTTAAGGCCAAATATGTAGAAGTTCATATTCTTCCCTATTTTCATTCATGCTTGTTTGCCATCTCCCACATTAGGAAGGCACCAGGAACAAAAAAACTTCCTCAATTGCTTACATTCAATCTCCTCTAGATGTATAATGATCAAAACCACTGCTCTCTATCCATAACCAGGTCCTACAGATCTTTTTATGGTGTTCCCCAGCTGTTTCAGATGCCCTGGTTCAATCTGTTAACAGTACATTTCTTTCTGAATACCACATCATTCCAATTCATTCTAGCCCTAGCTTGCCTTTAACCTTCCTGCATGTTCAAGCCCCAAGCATCTTGAATTATTCACTCGAGCCTTCCATCTTTGAATTGATCATCCCCTCCTCCTTGTTCCCTCCTCTTCTGCCATATCTATATACTTTGTCAACCTATCCTTATTTGTACATTCCTTATGTTCAAACCCTCTTCAGCTTTCTCATCCATACACTTCATACAACCACACCTTTGTCTTACCCTTTCATTACCAGTTCAATCAGCCCTCTTTACCTACACAATCAGTCCTTCTCGCATCACATATTGTCCTCAAACATTTCGTTTCCAACACATTCACCCACTTCTGTACATTCTGGTCTGTATCCCACACCCCACATCCATATAACTCTCTCAGGACTGATATACCCATTTTCATTCACCCAAATATTCCCTTCTCTTTCCATACATTCCTCATTGCTTCCAGAATCTTACATATTTGTGACTAACCTTAGCTTCCATGGTTCTTTTGACTGCCATGTCCACTCTCATGTATCTAAAACATTTCACTTTTTCCAAGTTTTCTGCAGTCAGACTCACACCCCAACTAACCTGTCACTCTGGTCTGTTAAATGAAATAATCTTACATTTATTCACATTTACTCTTTGCTTTCTCCTTTTACACTCTTCCGTACTTAGACACCAGCCTCTGAAGCTCCTCACTTGAACATACCACCAATTGTGTGTCATCAGCAAACAACAACTGATTCCCCTCCCAGGTCCCACCAACCCAAACAGACTATGTACCTCCCTATCTCTCCACAATCCATGCACTCACCACCCCATCTATAAACAGAGTAAACAGCCATGGTGACATTACATACTCCTTTTGGAGACCCAGCTTTACCTGAAAAGTTCATATATGAATGAAAAAGAATATTAGGGAATAGATAACTGCCATTGTTTCTAAACCCTGGCATTTCTTAAATCTGTTAAGAGTTTAGCAGTAATACAAAATGTTCTTCCCTGTTCTTCCTTTATTGTCATAGTTTGCTCTTTTACAGGATAAGAACAGATGCTCTAGTCAGACCTATTTGTAAATCAGGGCTTCCATGTTCACATCCACATATGTGTGTAGTATTAGATAATGATAGATAAGTATAGACCACTGTGGTGTGGTGGTTAGTGTTGTTGAGCATGCCACATTCACAGGCCACCTGGGATCAAGCATATGGATTTAAAGCAATCAACCCAGCTGTTTATCCTCTACAGGGGTTAGTCTATAAATCAGGTACCTGCCTTAGGTTAGGGTGCATATATTTATTTAATATTTTAATTATACTTAATTGCCATTTCCTGCATCAGTGAGGTAGCATCAGGAAACAGATCAAGAATGGCTCATCCACTCATATACACATATGTATACATAAACACCCATATACTCACATATACATACATATCAACATACATAAATATACATACACATACTCAGACATATACATACACATAGACAGACATATACATATATACACATGCACACATTCATACTTGCAAGCCTTCATCCATTCCTGGTGGTATCCCACCCCACAGGAAACAGCTATCTCCAGCTTTAACAAGGTAGCACCAAGAAAGCAGACAAAAAAAGGCCACATTTGTTCACACTCAGTATCTAGCTCTTATATAATGCACCAAAACCACAGCTCCCTATCCACATCCAGGCCCCACAGACCTTTCCTTGGTTTACCCCAGACGTTTCACATACCCTGGTTCAGTCCATTGATAACACATCGACCCTGGTATACCACATCATTCCAATTCACTCTATTCCTTGCATACCTCTCACCCTCCTGTATGTTCAGGCCCCGATCACTCAAAATCTTTTTCACCACCCTCCTACCTCCAATTTGGTCTCCCACTTCTCCTTGTTCCCTCCACCTCTGACACATACATCCTCTTTATCGATCTTTCCTCTTCACTCTTAATGAAACCATTCTCCCTGACCCTCTCACTTTGCACACCACCCCGACCAAAGCACCCTATATCTGCCACTCTGACATCAAACACATTCAACATACCTTCAAAATCCTTCCCCCCATCTCCTTCTCACTTCATCACTAACTGTTATTACTTCCCCACTTGCCCCGTTCACCGATATTCCATTTGTTCTCTTGTCTTACGCATGTTATTTACCTCCTTCCAAAACATCTTTCTATTTTCCCAAAAGTTTAATGATACTCTCTCGCCTCAACTCTCATTTGTGACCCCAACTCTCATTTGCCCTCTTTTTCAACCCTTGAATAGGGCATTCAGTTGCCCATTCCATCCAAGCCTACATAAAAAAGATTTTCCCTTAAACTGTTTTGGCTGAGATGGCCAACCAGATTCCCAGTTTTTTCATTATTTCACATGCCATATAGATTTGAAATTTGATGTCATATTCTTTTCATACAGCAATATGAGACAAATGTTGGAGAGAGAGGAGCTCAAATGTCAGGAGGACAAAAGCAGCGCATTGCCATTGCTCGAGCACTTGTGCGTCAACCACATATTTTACTATTAGATGAGGCAACTTCAGCTTTAGATAACCAAAGTGAAGCAGTTGTCCAGCAAGCTCTTGACAAGGTCAGTACACAAACTCTGCATTTTTTTTTTCTAACCTGAAACAAAAGAGACTATAACATCCATATTGGCAGGTAGTCATTGGTAGGCAGCCAGTGACCAGGGAGTTGTATTACCAGTACTACCCGCCTTAGTGTCATGAGGGTTAGTGACATCTGCTTAGTGAGCCGGCACTTCAGTGGTTGTCAAGTTGCACTCTGACCCAGGTAGCTGTTTTTTTCTTTCAGCCCCACTGACATTGAACTACTGGCATTCTGTCCACAAATGTACAATCTCTTCTTATGCATAACACTTGACACCACTTAACTCGCATAGCTCATGCTTCGTTACTCTAGATTTTTATGCTTTGAGCACCATGTGCTAGCTCTGCCTTTTGTCAGAATGGTAGGAGCAGTAGGTAGAACATTTAGTCAGGATTATTAGGTAGAAACAATAGATAGCAGTAGGTGGGAGCATTAGATAGTACGGTAGTAATCAATAGAAACATTAGATAGGAGCCTCTGCAAACAATGCTCTAGAGCTAGAGTCGCCTTCTGGCTAAGAAGCAGCACTGGAGTTCTTTATTTATGGAGACTGTTGCCGTGGCCATCCCTTTGAGGGAGTTGCAATTGGAACAGTCATCAGAGATATAGATAGATAGATAAAACATCCATATTAAAGCTGCTCTTCATATGATAATTTGTCAACATCATGTAATGGTAATAAGGTAATGTATTGTTGGTAGCAAAATGAGTTATTGTCTGTTTATTGACTTGCACAATGAAAAGAATGTTAAATTAATGCTCATTAGCATAAAATATATAATTTTGACTCCTCAGCAGGGAATTGAATCCTTAGAATTGCTTCCTGATGGTGTGCATAAAACTGGTGATATAATCATGCTCTTTGCTTCTCCTTTTTTTCACCTTAAAGTGCCAAGGTGCTTTATAGGTGGTGGGGAAAATTTGCCTTTGTTTCTCTGTTAATCAGTTCTTTTGTTTGAACTTAGTCTGTAATGATACAAGGATTAATCATTTGTTCTTATATTCCTTTTGTAGGCTCGTCAAGGTCGCACAACAATTATTGTTGCCCACAGATTGTCAACCATCAAGAGTGCAGATAAGATTTTTGTATTTAACAAGGGGAAAATAGTTGAAGTTGGAACCCATGGTGAACTGATGAAATTGCAATCCTTATACTATAATTTGGTGACAGCACAAGTCACTCCTGCAGAACTACAAAACACAAATGGTGGGTGTTTACCATACACTAGATTAATCAGTAGCTCTAATTTTGGATCAGATATGCATTCATGTATAATATATTAGGAGATATAAAATTTTTTGTTAGTCCAATTTTGTTCATTTTGTTGCATCAGAAATCACACTACTGTAATTAATTCCTAGTTCATGGAGTTGTATATATTCTTTTGCTTTTCAATAGCTTTTTTCACCAGTATCTTAAAAGAATACTGAATTATCTGCTGCAGTGTGATTTATATTTCTCATGCTCTTTTTACTTCTTTGTAACTCAGATTCAGTTTGTCTCATTATCCCAGTCTGCATACAAAAGCAACATTTATGATGATGTAATTGTTCAAAAATAAACATAAAACAAGGGAACAAAAGAAGGTTCACCTCATATTTGAACTAAAGCTTTATGATTGAGTTTTATGTATACTATTACTACTAGTTCTCTGGAATATATAGTTTTAACTAATTATACACTGTGTAAGTTGGTCATATTTTGACAGATATTTAAAGTCAGGTGAGTGATGCAAGTTCATGTGAGCATGTAGTACAGGTTGAGTGTCCCTTATCCAAAATGCCTGGGACCAGAAGTGTTTCAGATTTTTTTATTCTTTCAGATTTTAGAGTATTTGCATGTACATAATGAGATATCTTGGGGATAAGACCCAAGTCTAAACACAAAATTCATTTATATTTCATATACACCTAATACACGTAGCCTGAAGGTGATATAATTTATACACTATTTTTAATGATTTTGCACATGAAACAAAGTTTGTGAAACACTGTTCTATCTATCTATCTATATATCTCTGATGCCTGTTCCAAATGGAACTCCCTGAAAGGGTTGGCCATGGCAATAGAGTCTCCATAACTAGTGAACTCCTGTGCCACTTCTTAACCTTTAGTGCTTCGTCTTTAATAGGCCACTGTAGCTCAGTGTTTGCTGAGGCTCCATCCTAATGATCCTACAGACTACTTATATATAATGCTCTTTCCAGTAACTTCTACATAATGCTCCTACCTACCACTTCTATCTTTTGCTCCTACCATTTTGCCAAAAGGCAGGGCTAGCATATAGTGCTCACCACAGGAAAATCTAGGGTTAAGAAGAATGAGCTGTTTGAGTTAAGTGGTGTCAAGTGTTATGTATGACATGGAGAGATTGTACGTTTGTGAACAGAATATGAGTAGTCCATGTGTTAGCAAGGCAGAAAGAAAAAGCAGCTACCACTAAGAGGAGCGCAACTTAACAACCACTGAAGTACTGACATATTAAGCAGATGTCACTAATCCTGCCAATACCCAGGCAAGTAGTCCTGGGAAGCTAAGGTGTCACAACCTCAGCTACCCATGTGGACAATCTGTGGTTGTTTGCCAACACCTTCACTCCTGACTGAATTTATATGCTACTGATAGGCAATCATTTTCTTACACTTATTTACACATAAATACTAAACAGTAAAAAATGTGGAATACCACTGATACAATGAAAAAATGTGTTTAGGGTAACTAAGCAGCACAGTCACATCAGCAGAATACCTGTATCACCCGTTCAACATTGATAACAACAAACAACTGCAGGTTTTCAGTTTCCACCGATGATGCTGTGTTTTGATTAAAAGTTTATGGTACACTGTATTTTATTTTTTAAGTTTTGATTGTGATATAATGCAAATAAACGTTTGATTTACGATGATTACAGGTAGCTGTAAATATAATGAAAACTGTGAGAAAATTTTCAAAGCAGTTATGTTGCTGATCATTTTACGCTCAAACATGGCATTTTAGGTAGAGATGAAATTCAGATTTCACATGAAAATAATGTTTTGCCCTAACCAAAAATAACTTGATATCTCCTTACAAAGTAAGATAAATGCAGCAAAAAATACGAGAACTACATATGACGTGAGAAACTTGAGGGGAAGGGTACTTGACTGTTGACATCATTGTGAAAAGGAACATAGATGTTAAGGGATCAGGAACTGGGTCCTCTAGGGATGCATAGGCATTCTGATGGATGGCTTCTTTAAATGTGTCCTCCAGATTCATCTGCCTCATTAACATTGGTTTTTATCTTAAAAGTCTCTCTTTGATTTTAATAAACTGACATGATTTCTGTTTTGTTATGAATGCATGTTGCTCTAGTCCTTTGATAAGTCCATCACACATTTTTACCATGTCGTCTATTGTCACTTTTTGTGCAGATTTAACATAATCATCTTCATTGTTTCTTTCAACATGATCACCTTGATTCAGAACCATTTCAACTGTTTCACTGTTAGTCAGTGAATGAGCAACTGGAATCTCGTTATTGATGTTAAAAACTTCTTCAGTATCCACTTCCTCCCACTTATTGATGGACTCTGGAGGCCTTTTTAACATTTTCAACAATATCTTTGTACCACAGAGCAGAGAATAAGCAAAAAGTACTGAGTAATTCATGTAGGTCTGGTGGTAACGATGTTTTGTACCAAACTAGCACCACGAGAGCATCAGAGCCCAGCATGGGCAAGTGAGGTCAGATGTGGAATTTTACACTTATAACTTCATGTCACCACTCAAAAAGTTTTGGATTTTTTGACTAGGCATGCTCAACCTGTATATGTATTTTGTGTTTTTTTCATGTCATGCATCCGTATATATGGAAGATTCAACTTATATCTAGAAGATTCAACTTCACATTCTTAATTCTCATTTCCTCGTAAACCAACATTTTTATATTCATTCTATCTTGCCATACCTCTCTTCCACTGTCTACATCTATGGTACTTCACACACTGGCAGTTTTTAGTGATACGCTCTTATTCTACCTCCACATCACCTTTGTCTCATATCTTACTGTCCCTTTCACACTTTCCTTGACAGCACAAAATGTTGATTACCTGCTATATCCAATTTTCCAAAAACTTATTAGTCTCACACTTGTCTATTTTTTTCCATTATATATGAACACGTTTGATTTTAAGTATGTTTTTGTAGTACTCATACCTGCTGATGCATTTAATCCAGAAAGTCTTCTATCTTTATATCTGATGCCTCTTCCCAACTGAAACTCGCTGAAGGGGGTGGCCATGGCAATAGTCTCCATAACTAGTGAACTCAAGTGCTGCTTCTTAGCCTAATGTTCCTACTGACTACTTCTAGCTAATTCTCCTGCATAATGTTCCTACCAATGACTATCTAGTGCTCTTGCCATTTTGCCAAAAGGTAGGGCTAGCTTATAGTGCTTACCGTAGGAAAATCTGGTTACAAATAATGAGTTGTGTGACGTTAGTGTTGTCAGGTGTTAGGTATGACAAAGTATGTTTCCTGACAGAATGTGAAGTGCCTGCTCACTTCACAGCCATCACTAACCATCCTGATACCATGGTAGGTAGTATTGGTAAGATATCTCCCTCTTCGTTGGCTGCCTACCAACTACTACTTACCTACCATAAAGTCTTTCAGAATAAGAATTCATTTCTAGCTCACCTGGTGAGATATTTTCATCTCTTTGTATCCAATGTCTGTAGTAATGCATTTGAAAACTTTGTAAAGTTTTGACATTTCAATAATTTCCAAGACCAGTGAGTCACTTGAACTGGAACTTGGTAGAAATGATCCATGTATGACCTTTTCTTAAATATCTTCATTACATGCTGGTTCACATCAAATATAGCTGCCACAAAGATGGTCACTGATTGCCTTAAATTTCAAAAGTCTCCATGTCAGAAACTACTCTTTAGGTTGAAAAAATATTCACTGAATTGATCAATGGGATGTCTTTTATTTAGTTTCTTGTTAAATGCACTCCTTAGGCACAACAGCCAAAGTCATGTTTCCTCATATATTATCATTATTTTATATTATCATACTTTGTCGCTGTCTCCCATGTTAGCGAGGTAGCGCAAAGAAACAGACGAAGGAATAGCCCAACCCACCCACATACACATGTATATACTTACACGTCCACACATGCACATATACATACCTATGCATTCCAACGTATACATATATACATACACAGACATACATATATACACATTTACATAATTCATACTTGCTGCCTTTATTCATTCCCATCGCCACCCCGCCACACATGAAGTGACACCTCCCTCCCCTGCACGCACGCAAGGTAGCGCTAGGAAAAGACAGCAAAAGCTACATTTGTTCACACTCGGTCTCTAGCTGTCATGTATAATACACCGAAACCACAGCTCGTTCCCTCCACCTTTGACACATATATCCTCTTTGTCAACCTTTCCTCACTCATTCTCTCCATGATACCAAACCATTTCAACACACCCTCCCTCTTCTGCTCTCTCAACCACAGTCTTTTTATAACCACAAATCTCTCTAATCCTTTCATTACTTACTCGATCAAACCACCTCACACCACACATTGTCCTCAGACATCTCATTTCCAACACATCCACCCTCTTCCGAACAACCCTATCTATAGCCCATGCCTCGCAACCATATAACATTGTTGGAACCACTCTTCCTTGAAACATACCCATTTTTTCTTTCCAAGATAATATTCTTGCCTTCCACACATTCTTCAATGCTCCCAGAACCTTTGCCCCCTCCCCCACCCTGTGACTCGCATCTGCTTCCAAGGTTCCATCCGCTGCCAAATACACTCCCAGATATCTAAAACACTTCCTCCAGTTTTTCCCCCATTACCTCCCAATTGACTTGTCCCTCAACCCTACTGTACCTAATAACCTTGCTCTTATTCACATTTACTCTCGGCTTTCTTCTTTCACACACTTTACCAAACTCAGTCACCAACTTCTGCAGTTTCTCACCTGAATCAGCCACCAGCACTGTATCATCAGCGAACAATAACTGACTCACTTCCCAAGCCCTCTCATCTACAACAGACTACATACTTGCCCCTCTCTCCAAAACTCTTGCATTCGCCTCCCTAACAACCCCGTCCATAAACAAATCAAACAACCATGGAGACATCACGCACCCGTGCTGCAGACTGACATTCACTGAGAACCAAATTTTTTTCCTCTTTTCCTACTCGTACATCCTCGATAAAAACTTTTCACTTTCTCGCAACTTGCCTCCCACACCATATACTCTTAATATATATGTTTATCAGCTACATACACTTCACCTCCTGATTCAGCAGCTTTTTGTTGCTCAGTAGTTGCACCATTACCCTGAGAATGAGCTTGTGTATCTTTCAAGTACTATTCTTACCTCTCCAGTTTATTGTTGAGTGATTTTGTGTGACTCACTCTGTTAGTTTAAGCTCTTTGTTCATGTAGTGACAAAAGCAGCTTAACATTGTTACAAAGTGTTACAATTATTGGATGAATTCTTAGTTTTATGATTTATTATTCTGACTTCTGTTCTAAAAGATTTTATGTGGTAGTTCAACCAAGTATGTACCCAGGATTTGGTGGTGGTGGTGATGGTGTTGGGATGGGGTGGGGGGTTGGGGACATGGATTTGCAATAATAAAGATGAACCATTTAAACAAGAGGTAACAATCATTTTGCCATGACTTCAGATAAACTGATGTTGAATACAGACTTTTTTTTTTCCGCTGTCTCCCGCATTTGCAAGGTAGCGCAAGGAAACAGACGAAAGAAATGGCCCAACCCACCCCCATACACATGTATATTCATACATCCACACATGCAAATATACATACATACACAGCTTTCCATGGTTTACCCCAGACGCTTCACATGCCCTGATTCAATCCACTGACAGCACGTCAACCCCGGTATACCGCATCGATCCAATTCACTCTATTCCTTGCCCTCCTTTCACCCTCCGGCATGTTCAGACCCTGATCACACAAAATCTTTTTCACTCCATCTTTCCACCTCCAATTTGGTCTCCCACTTCTCCTCGTTCCCTCCACCTCCGGCACATATATCCTCTTGGTCAATCTTTCCTCACTCATTCTCTCCATGTGCCCAAACCATTTCAAAACACCCTCTTCTGCTCTCTCAACCACGCTCTTTTTATTTCCACACATCTCTCTTACCCTTATGTTACTTACTCGATCAAACCACCTCACACCACACATTGTCCTCAAACATCTCATTTCCAGCTTATCCATCCTCCTGCGCACAACTCTATCCATAGCCCACGCCTCGCAACCATACAACATTGTTGGAACCACTATTCCTTCAAACATACCCATTTTTGCTTTCCGAGATAATGTTCTCGACTTCCACACATTCTTCAAGGCTCCCAGGATTTTCGCCCCCTCCCCCACCCTATGATCCACTTCCACTTCCATGGTTCCATCCGCTGCCAGATCCACTCCCAAATATCTAAAACACTTTACTTCCTCCAGTTTTTCTCCATTCAAACTTACCTCCCAATTGACTTACTGAGGAGAGTATGTGTAAGATATCATAAATCGCTGATTTGGTAGCAAGATAAGTGTTCTCCCTTAACAGAATTCTTCATATCCCAATTAGTACATTTGATCATTCCTTCCTTTTTTTCCACTCTTTGGAGATACCCATCATGATATAGTACTATGTGACATACTTTTGTTTCATTTCTAAACAGAAGATAAACAACTTCCATCATCAGAGCAATTGGAAGCCTGTGATACTGACAGTGTAGCTGAAATCACTCAAGATATCGTGGAGGATTTGACAAGCATGACTCCAGTTGCCTTGCAACACAGTCTTCCTTTGAGGCAGTCTCTGCAGCGACGAAGATCATCCTCTTCTAGGAACAAAAAAGAAAAAGATAAGGTTGGTGGAGGCATATACTAACTTTATTGATAGTGAATCTCTGAAAATTCAGATGGCAGTTGATAATATAGCAGTGAGTATTTTCTTCTAGTGAAGTTTTTATATTTCAGGATGATCTTCACTAGTAAGCTTTTCATATTTCAGGGTGACGATGACATTGCTCCTCCTGTTTCAACCTTCAAGATTCTGAAAATGAATGCCTCAGAATGGCCATATATTGTTTCGGGAGTGGTGGGAGCAGCTATTCAGGGAACATGTGTTCCACTCTATGCAGTCTTGTTTGGTGAAGTGTTAGGGGTAAGCTTATAATGACACACAATTGACATAAGATATATCAACAAGTCGCATTTTGTTTGGATCCTCCATACAGAAACTTTCTGTGGAGAGTTTCGTCAATGTGTGGTGATCTTTTGGCACAAAATGTGCAGAAACTGGTGAATGAATTGATGTGTGTAAAGTAATTTGTGGGTGCTGTGGAAAGACAGTGATTGTTTCAGAAAAAGTCATAATGGGAAATGTGTGTGATTGGACTGAAGATGCCAAATAGTTAGATGAGATCATTAATTTACTTGTGTAAAAGTAAAGTGAGTAAAACATTTGGTAAGAATTTACATCAAGGAATGGACTCTATCATGGTTAGCAAGGTACTATAGCTGTCTCTCCCATTGATAAAGCAATTCTCTTTGGTTCCCATTTCTCCTTTAACTCCACCTTTGATGATTCTTTAACACTCCTTCACCTCCAGGTGCTCCTCTTACTAATCCTAAGCCTCTCCCCGTAATCTTTTGTCAGTCTGTAGAAAAAGCACTTCTTTCTCTGGACACAAGCAAGGCTTATGGTCCTAATGGCATCCATCCCCATGTACTGAGTGTGCCTCTGAAATTGCACCTGTGCTTGCTCATCTGTTCTGTTTCTGCTTAAAAACCAAAACTTTTCCTTCTCCTTGGAAACATGTTTGGATACATCCCAACCCTAAGAAGGGTGACTGTTCTGATCCCTTTAACTATCATCCTATTGCTTTGACATTTACCACTTCCAGAGTCTGAATCCTTCCTCAGCTCCCATATCCTTAAACATCATGAAAATCACAGTCTTTTCTCTTATCACCAGTATGGCTTCCATTAGGCAAGATCCACTGGTGATAAGGCAAGATCCACTGGTGATATTCTTACCTACCTTACTGATGTCTGGTCATCATCTCTGAAAAATTTTGGTGAGTCATATGTAGTTGCCCTTGACATACCTGAGGCTTTTGACAGGGTGTGGCATTGGGTCTCATCTCCAAGCTCCCCTCTTTTGGCTTCCCTCCCTCACTTTGCTCCTTCACATCTAGCTTTCTCTGCAGCCAATCTATTTTTGTGCTTGTTGATGGATCAGCCTTCCCCCTTTTTCCCATCAACAGCAGTGTCCTTCAAGGTTCTGTCCTGTCCCCTACACTTTTTCTCCTTTCTTCAACAATTTCCTCTCCATAAATAATCAAGTGCACTCGTACGCAGACAACTCAACACTGCGTTCATCCGTATCCTTCAATTCTGCTCCTCTTCTCTCACTCTATCTGCATCTCATCTTGACACAGCTTCCTTAATGAACTCAGATTTGGACAGGATATCTTAGTGGGCTGCACAGAATCTTGTTAAGTTTAATTCCTCCAACACCCAATTTCTACCCATCTCTATCAAAAACTCACAACTCTGAAATCTCCTTTGACAGGTCTGTAATTCCAACTCTTGACTCGGTAAACATATTTGGTATTACTCTCACATCCACTCATTCTTGGAACCCCCACATTACAGGAATAGCTAAGTCTGCCTCCAACAATTGGATGTCCTGTTTAGATGGCGAAACTACTACTCTTCTGAACAGTTGCTCTGTTTATACAAGGTATTGATTCGTCCTTGTATGGAATACTGCTCTCACATTTGGGGTGGTTTTATATTTGCATCCTTACTCTATAGAGTCGAGTCAAAAGTAGTCCAACTTATAAAACTGTCCTAGACTAACTTCCAACCTTGACTCCCTTTTCCTTCTTGACAATGTTGGTTCACTTTCCCTCTTCTATAAGTATTATTTTGGGTTTTGCTCCCGAGAACTGGATGCCTGTGTGCCCCACCACTAGCTAGACCATGCAACTTGGCAATTGCTGCATTACGTGATTATTGTGTGGCCATCAGCAACTCAAGGGTGGGTTGTTTTGATACCTGCTTCTTTTTCTGCACATCGAAGCTTTGGAACTCTCAACCTTCTCATGTCTTTACCAATAACTACGACCTGACACATTTCAAAAGACAGGTCTTTCACATCCTCAAAAATTCTTAAATACTTTTCCTTGTCTTTTCTTTTTCCATTTCATAATTGTCTATATATGCTTGTCTATATATTTGAATTAAGGGTTATTGAATTCCTTTTAGGTGAAGAACAAGGTGGATAAGGGAAATGGAACAGATTTGTGGACCAGACTTTCATTTTAAGGCCGATAGTAGGGTAATTTCAAAAGAAAATTATAGACTATGCAGCATTTAACATTGTAAAAAGGTCACATGATAAAGTTAATAGAACTGTAGGAGCACATGACTGTGTGGTGAGCATGGAAGACTTGTAAATAATGTTCTGTCTGTCTAACCATATCTCTGATGCCTGTTCCTTTGAGAACTCCCTCATGAAGGTGACCACAGCAAAAGAGTCTCCATAATTGTTGACCTCCAGTGCCACTTTTTAGCCTTTAGTGCCACACTCTTAACAGGTTAATGGCAGAGGGCAAACTCTAGCACAGTGTTTTCAGAAGCTCCTACCTTATGTTCCTACCAACCACTTCTGCCTAATGTGTCTGCCTAATGTTCCAACCTACTGCCTCTACTGTAGGTAGTAGTTGGTAGGTAGCCAACAACTATGAAGTTATACTACCAGTACTACCCCCTGGGTATTGGGAAGGTTAGTGATGGCTGTGTAGTAAGCCAGCACATAAGTGGTTTTCAAGTTGCACTCCTCTGACTCTGATAGCTGTCTTTCTTTCTGCCTCAACCACATGTGGACTACTAGCATTCTGTCCTCTCACACAGTTCATTCTTCATAACTTTACATTTTCTCAAGTGAGTGCTATGTGTTAACCCTGCCTTTTGGCATAATGGTAGGTCTTTGCTGACATGTCAGTTATATTTTCTGCACTCATTCCATCCATCTTATTCTTGCATTTCGATGCCTTTTTTTACCATCACCTTAGTGAACATTTTAACTGTAGTTCATACCTTTGATGAATCTGCATAGGAGTGTTGGAGTGTTAATTAAGTGACTAGGTTAGTTTGATATCTTTTACCTTATTACACCACACACCTTTCTGCCTCATTTTTTTACCATCTATCTTCATGTGCTTGCCTTCACCTTTCAATTTTCACTTGATTTTTTTCATATAAGTCCAAAATGGAGAATGTAAGGAATAAGATTTCTTCTGTGCTGCCCATGCAAGGGATAGCAGTAGCTTTATCGGCCCTTCTCAATATCCCTGGTTGTCATTACTCTTTTTTTCCCTTCCATTTCACCAACATTTATAGTGTTTCTACTAATCTAATGTTGGACTCCAGCAGGTTAGCTACTCTTCCAACAGATTATCTTTCTTCTATCAGAGATCCAGATTTCTCATGTAATTCCTCTAATTCATTTTCCATTTCTGACCATGCTCAACACGAATGTGTCCACTTTACAGAAAAAAAATCCATACTTAATCAAGACTAACACACTTGTTACACTTCTTATTGATCTTGAATCCCCAAAATTCTCGCCTACCACTTTCCTTTTATGTTTGACCTCTTACTCATTTGATTTTGCAAAATTGATATTACTCTTTGATTGTGAATATCTGTCAAAAGACTGATATCCTGATCTTTTTTTTGTGACTTTTTTCCCTCCTATTACTTTCCTAATTGTGTGAAGTTCTGTCAGAAGACCGATATCCTCGTAACTCATGTACTATGGTTTCTTCTCTTTCATCTACTACTCTCTTAACTTTATAAATAGATATTTTTCTAACAGTATTAATTCCTATCAGAAGACAATGATATTTGTAAGTTAAGGTTATGTACTTGGAGACTTCACTGAAATCCCCACACAGATAGTCTAGAAATGCAAACCCTCACATTTTCCATTAGTAATATAGAATAAATTATTAAATACCCTTCTCATTTTCTAGATCAGTGTGACCACTTTTCCCACTTTATTTGTTTTTCATGACAGTCCCTTGTTGTATGAGTACATAGTTTCACCTCAAACATTTATCTGATTACACTGTTTAGAATGTACAAATGTCCCTGCAAAACATCATTTATATCATTCAAGTAGTGCTGTGCTACCTTGTCTAAGATGATGATTCTTCAATTTTCCATGAAGTGACTCCTGCCTGTCCTTGGGTGATGTTTTTGTCTTTGCTGTGTAAAGGAGTTAATATTGCAGAATATCATATATCCCATCTAACTCCATCCCCTTATCCATTCTTTGGTTGTCTTTGTATTGAGGCTATTTGAACAAGCTTAGTATACCATCCTACCTATGAGTTTTTGTGATAAGATCCTACCTTGATGGTAGGATGAACGAAAAACACTCCCTGCATTCTTATTAGTTGGATAATGCTCGTTTTCTCATCAGAACTGGAAAAATTCTCCAGCACTGGTTGAGCTTTCATTTCCACATGCAGATGTGTTATTCTTGAAGCAAAGCATGCCATTTACCAAGGGAATGGGATAACCTCCCTTCCTCTTAGATTAGAATGTTTCTGATCTTTGCTCAAAAGTTTCTTCAGCAGTTTTTTTCAGTCTGCATTTTCCTCAGTTTTTTTGCACTGAAAGTTGGACATTGTTTTAAATGCATCAGGATGCATGTAGGGAAATTAAAAATTCTGTAGATGATTCTTTATTTTTTTTTAAAGATTCTGAATTATGTATGAATATTTCTATTCCAGACACTTGCAGTTGTAGAGGAGACTGAAGCCAGAAAAGAAGCCAACTTCTATGCTTTGCTCTTTCTCATGATTGGCATTGTTGCTGCTGTATCCATGTTCATGCAGGTAATGGAAATGTTATGAAATTTTTTTTTTTTCTTTTTTTTTTTTTTTTGCTTTGTCGCTGTCTCCCACGTTTGCGAGGTAGCGCAAGGAAACAGACGAAAGAAATGGCCCAACCCACCCCCATACATATGTATATACATACGTCCACACACGCAAATATACATACCTACACAGCTTTCCATGGTTTACCCCAGACGTTTCACATGCCTTGATTCAATCCACTGACAGCACGTCAACCCCGGTATACCACATCGCTCCAATTCACTCTATTCCTTGCCCTCCTTTCACCCTCCTGCATGTTCAGGCCCCAATCACACAAAATCTTTTTCACTCCATCTTTCCACCTCCAATTTGGTCTCCCTCTTCTCCTCGTTCCCTCCACCTCCGACACGTATATCCTCTTGGTCAATCTTTCCTCACTCATTCACTCCATGTGACCAAAGCATTTCAAAACGCCCTCTTCTGCTCTCTCAACCACGCTCTTTTTATTTCCACACATCTCTCTTACCCTTACGTTACTTACTTGATCAAACCACCTCACACCACACATTGTCCTCAAACATCTCATTTCCAGCACATCCATCCCCCTGCGCACAACTCTATCCATAGTCCACGCCTCGCAACCATACAACATTGTTGGAACCACTATTCCTTCAAACATACCCATTTTTGCTTTCCAAGATAATGTTCTCGACTTCCACACATTCTTCAAGGCTCCCAAAATTTTCGCCCCCTCCCCCACCCTATGATCCACTTCCGCTTCCATGGTTCCATCCGCTGCCAGATCCACTCCCAGATATCTAAAACACTTCACTTCCTCCAGTTTTTCTCCATTCAAACTCACCTCCCAGTTGACTTGACCCTCAACCCTACTGTACCTAATAACCTTGCTCTTATTCACATTTACTCTTAACTTTCTTCTTTCACACACTTTACCAAACTCAGTCACCAGCTTCTGCAGTTTCTCACATGAATCAGCCACCAGCGCTGTATCATCAGCGAACAACAACTGACTCACTTCCCAAGCTCTCTCATCCCCAACAGACTTCATACTTGCCCCTCTTTCCAAAACTCTTGCATTCACCTCCCTAACAACCCCAAAGAATAATAAATAATAATAAAATAATAAAATAACAAAATAATAATAAAAAAAATAAAAGAAATGAACAATTTTTGATTCCTGGAATGCACTCCTGTCCGTACCATTCCAGTGCATCACATGGTTCAAAAAGTCCAAGGTTGGATAATAAGAATCAACTCAAATGTAAGAGTGTAGAATTTTGCTTGTGTCCTGGTTATGCTGGTATCAGCAGTAATGAAGTATCAGATGCTGAAGTTAAAGCAGGTGTATCCAGCAATTTATATAGGATAGTTGTTACCCAAGAGTGATTTTATTAGCAGAATAAGTAATTAAGTTAAATGGAAATGGCAACCTAGGCAGGACATGGCAACCTTGATGGGACTTGGAAGCCCAAAAGATTAACAAATGTCAGAGGATAAAGTAAGAAGTTGAATTATGGCATTTATTGGAACAGGATTTCTTGTATTAAGACAGTTCTTTTTCAACTGAGGATTGGTCTTACTGTGTTGACCCATGGCCACTTAATTGAGAGAAGACTTGCCCCAGTATGTGACAACTGCCACTGCAGTATTACTATGGAACCTGTACTAATGGAATGCCAAAAATTCAGGATTTCTGAGTCTAATATGAATTGTATGATAACAGTAGAAAAAAGGAAAGTAGTAGGGATATTTTAGATAATAATAATAATGTATACAGTGGTTCCAACAATGTTGTATGGTTGCGAGGCGTGAGCTACGGATAGAGTTGTGTGCAGGAGGGTGGATGTGCTGGAAATGAGATGTTTGAGGACAATGTGTGGTGTGAGGTGGTTTGATCGAGTAAGTAATGTAAGGGTAAGAGAGATGTGTGGAAATAAAAAGAGCGTGGTTGAGAGAGCAGAAGAGGGTGTTTTAAAATGGTTTGGGCCCATGGAGAGAATGAGTGAGGAAAGATTGACAAAGAGGATATATGTGTCAGAGGTGGAGGGAACGAGGAGAAGTGGGAGACCAAATTGGAGGTGGAAAGATGGAGTGAAAAAGATTTTGTGTGATCGGGGCCTGAACATGCAGGAGGGTGAAAGGCGGGCAAGGAATAGAGTGAATTGGATCGATGTGGTATACCGGGGTTGACGTGCTGTCAATGGATTGAATCAGGGCATGTGAAGCGTCTGGGGTAAACCATGGAAAGTTGTGTGGGGCCTGGATGTGGAAAGGGAGCTGTGGTTTCGGGCATTATTGCATGACAGCTAGAGACTGAGTGTGAACGAATGGGGCCTTTGTTGTCTTTTCCTAGTGCTACCTCGCACACATGAGGGGGGAGGGGGATGGTATTCCATGTGTGGCGAGTTGGCGATGGGAATGAATAAAGGCAGACAGTGTGAATTGTGTGCATGGGTATATATGTATGTGTCTGTGTGTGTATATATATGTGTACATTGAGATGTATAGGTATGTATATTTGCGTGTGTGGACATGTATGTATATACATTGTGTATGGGGGTGGGTTGGGCCATTTCTTTTGTCTGTTTCCTTGCGCTACCTCGCAAAAGCGGGAGACAGCGACAAAGCAAAATAAAAAAAAATAAATAGATATAATAATAATGTATATCAACAGATAGATTTTTAAAGGAAGTCAATATTTATGATTATATATGAATAGGTTTAAGCTTTTAGACATCTTTAAAGGAAGCCAAAACACATATTTCTTTGTAAATAACATTAAGTTTTTATACACTTTTTTTCTAAAAAGTGGTGAGTAATTATAAGATTGTAGCACTTTAGAATTCCCATGCAATCATATGACAGGTTTGCCATAATAGACAATGGCATCCTCTTACACAAACACATTGTATCCAGGACCTTCTCCCCCTTTCCCATCCTTAAACTCGGTTCAGCTATTATGGGTCCATCCATTACCATAACCACTCCCAGATACCTAAAACTTAAGCACCAGACTCCCTCCAGATTCCCTGTTCAAATTAACATTCGCACCATCCTATATCATCCCCCCTGCTACACTTCTTACAATTCCTTAAATCACGTGAACTCTCAACTTTCAACCTTCACACACGCCTGAACTCAGAAAGTAGCTTTTGGAGCTTCTCTCCCAAGACTTCTACCAGAGGTATGTCATCAACAAACAGCAACTGACACCTAGGCCTACTCCCCCATGTGTCCTGTAGACCTGCTTTTCTATCCAATACCTTGACATTTAACTTCCTCACTATCCATAAAGAGATTAACCAGCCATAGTGGTATTACACCCCCTTGAAGCAGACCTGTCTTCTCATTGAACTATTCACCATCCTCCCACCCTACTCACATTCACACCTTACTTCCTCTTAAATAACTCTCCATTTAGGAGCTCTACCCTACACCATATATCTGTAACACCTTCCATAGGGCATCTCTTTTAGACCTGTCATACACTTTCCCAAGATCCATAGATATCACTCGTAGATTTTATTTCTATAGGTATTTCTCTCATTTTTCAAAGTATACACTTGCTGCACACTTCCACTACCTCTTCTGAAAACACATTACTCCTCCCTAATTTGATGCTGTGTGTGTGCACTACCACTCTCACTATTTTCCCGTATCCCTAACCACCTATGCTTGATAAGCTTGTACTACTGCAATTTAAGCATTCACTTTTGTTCCCCATGCTCTTATATAAGGGCAGTATACATACATTCTGCCAGTCTTCAGATGTTTTACGTTGGGCTGTACATATATTGAAAAGCCTGACTACCTAGTCAATAACAGTGTCAGCCCCTTTTATAAAAACCCAACTCTTAAGCCATCCCATCCTTTTGCAATACCACTCTTCACATTGTGTAAGGCTTTCATCTTCTCGTATCTTTTCACCAAACTCTTAGCTATGACTTTTGCTCTGCATACCATCTTGTCCTAAACACACAGCTTGCACCCTATCATCAGAAATATTTAACAGCCCTTCAGAATACTCACTCAGTCTCGTAGTCACCTCTTCTTTGCCAGCTATCAATTATCACTGTCCCTCCATTTGTGTTCTCACTATTCATCACCTTCCAAGACATTTTATTTCTCTCCATGGAGTAGATTGTAGGCAGACTGAGTAGAGAGGTACTATTGTCTGCTTGTCAAAGCAGAGACAGCAGTGCAATAGTTGACACATTCCATCTTCCTGTCCTTGTCTCATATTCTCATGGGTTACTGAAACTGTCTTCAAACAGAAATTTTCTTTCCATCTCTTGCATAACAGCACCTGAATTTTTCATACTAGTTTGCAGTTTCCTGCATTTGTGAGGTAGTGCCAGAAACAGATGAAAAATGGCCTTATTTGTTCACATACATTCTCAAGCTGTCATTTTTGATACACTGAAACCAGAGCCTCCATCTTATGTTAGTCTCCTTTATGAAACAGTGTTCATTGAGGCTGTGCAAAGTTGCAGTCCTTTATCATTTGAACAACATTAAATACACATTACTAAAAAGTATCAATCAGATAAAGAAACTGGGATTAAGACTTTCAATCATCAGTGAAATAACATACATAAGATTGATTGCTGTAATTAAAGTACAGCCAAAAACCACATAATGAATGTTAATGCAGATCATATAAGCAAGTTGATATAACTTGCCTTGGGCCTTGCAGCACTAACCATAACATTAGAGACGGAATTTTTATCACTAACTTTTATCCCATTGTGTATGATTGTGACAACTCTTTCTGGCACTGTAGTGGTTCAAACTTTGTTGATTGATGTTTACAGCAGAAGGTATGTTGTTTACAGAAACAGCTTGGCAAGTTTTAGTTTAGTTGACCTTGGTATGAAGGATAGATGACTGTCATATAACCTAAAAAGAGACACGAATAGAAATATAAAAGAAAAGCTAGATGTCTACGATCCTTTTAGTATTAGACTTGGATATTTTTTTATTGTATACACTTCACATTATTCAGATATACACTATAGGACTGCTTTCTGCTGTTAAAGGGAAATGTATGTATTTTATGCTTGCCTGTGATGTAGTTCAGTTAGGTATTTCCTCTTGATAGTAACTTTTATGCCTTGCTTCAAGTAGCGCATTTATTACAATATAAGATATTATGCTGTAGTTTCAATGCATTATACATGTGGTTTCAGTGCATTATACATGACAGCTAGAGACTGAGTGTGAACGAATGTGTGGCCTTTGTTGTCTTTTCCTTGTGCTACCTCGCGCACATGCAGGGGGAGGGGGTTGTTATTTCATGTGTGGTGGGGTGGTGATGGAAATGAATAAAGGCAGACAGTATGAATTATGTACATGTGTATATATGTATATGTCTGTGTGTGTATATATATGTATACGTTGAGATGTATAGGTATGTATATTTGCGTGTGTGGACCTGCATATATATACATGTGTATATGGGAGGGTTGGACCATTCTTTCATCTGTTTCCTTGCTCTACCTTGCTAATGCAGGAGACAGCGACAAAGCAAAATAAAAGAAATGAATAAATAAGATATTATTCAAATTGAATATCATAGTCCCTAATGCATTCTTTAGCATTATTTCTTAGCTAAATCTCTTGATTTTATCTTATATGTGAGATTATTCTTAATACCTTTGTTAAGGGGAAGTTTAAGTTTTCACAATTCTCCAGGATTATTAGGTTTTACTGTAACAGTGACCAAGTCCCTACATTGAAACAGTGACCCGAACCTTCAGAGAATGCGATTCCTCCTACCTCTTGTTTGATGATTCTTGAAATATTCTCCATTAGAATTAAGGTGAAAGCTGGTTAACACATGGATCATACTTGACGTGTGAGATAGTACAATGCTGATGATTACTTAGTCATGTGCTTGCTGATGATCTTTCCATTTTAGATTTTTCAGCTAGCTTAAGTTAGGCTTATTCAGCCTGGCACTTGGCAAATGGCCAGCATTATAGAAATTGCAGAAAAGACAGTCTCTTATAGCTTGAGTGATGTTGAACTCTATGTATTTCACTAAGAACTGTTAGATGTTCTTGTGGAAGGTACATGTCTTATTATCTTACCTCAGAAGTTTGATTAAGGTTGTTGAGATATGGATAGAAGAAGCCTCTAAGCTATGACCATAATCATGGGGTAGAGGAGACCTTAATCTTCACTTTCTCCCACAGTCATTTATGTTTTCACTCTCGGGAGAAATTTTGACTGCAAGATTGCGGAAACTTACCTTCGCTGCCATGCTGCGTCAAGAGATGGCTTGGTTTGATGATGAAAAGAACTCTGTTGGCGCTCTGTGTTCACGGTTGTCTGGAGATGCATCTGCCGTACAAGGGGTATTGTATACGTTATCCATAGAATATCCTGAGTGATTAGCTTACCAAAGGTTTAGTAATAAGTAGAATATTTTTTGTAACACACTTTTCTAAAGATTAGGAAAGATTGAGATATCCATAAAGCTTGTTTTTAGAAATTAGTGAATGTAAAAGGTACAAGTAGAAGAGTTAGTCCATGGAAGGGATCAGTAGATGTGAGAGAATTGATTAGGGGTTGATGGTATTTTAGATAAAGATTGAGAGGAGTGGCTGGAGATAGGATTTAATGGAAAAGTTTTGTGCATGGAGCAGGTATGACTGGAGAAATTGGTTTTACCTGAGGAATCAATTTATTATGTAGAGTAAAAAAGCAAGAAGTATTTTTTAAGTGTTTCACTTCATAATGATGTGCAGGGGTTGGTAATATGTGTAAGTTATACTACTAAGGCTATATGTACCTGATCCACCCAATTAGCTGTACCTGAACAGCTTTCTTTGCCAGGGTTCTAGCCATACTTGAGGAGCTTACTTATTTTTTCCTTATTTGAACTGAAGCACATTCCTTATTAGTATATAGGGTTTTCATATGTCTCAAGCAGTTATAGTAAGCACCAGGCATTTATTTCAATAGAAAATGCTGAGAAATGTCTTATATTATCATACAGTGGCTTTTTATTGATGTCAAGACAAAAGGTGTAGTTGTAATTGTATTGACCATTCATATGTTATATGTACTGACATGTTCACCTGGTATTTCAACAGATTTAATTTCATATCAGATATTAACCTTTTGCTTTTATTATTCTCTGTATATGATAGTTCATATGTGCTCCTTGAGATTGGAATGTAGATTATAGGATCAATTATCAACATGAGTATTAAAGTTTTTTTGTAAGAGATACCTTTGTTCATTACACTGTGCTGAGATATTGAATAAGAAGTTTCCAACAGGCAACAGGGTCTCGTGTGGGCACCATTGTCCAAGCCATCACAACTCTTGGTGTCAGCATTATTATGGCTTTGTACTTTGACTGGCGTCTTGGCTTGGTCTCATTCCCTTTTGTACCCTTTGTGTTGTTTGCTGTCTACCTCCAAAGCAAGATCCTCATGGGTCAGAGTATCACAGAATCCAAGATACTGCAAGATGCAGGCAAGGTATGCAATCTTATCAATATCACTAGTTACTTTCTTATTCATTGTACATTGTTCCCATATGACCGATGGTGACACAGCAGATTATTTCAAATGATCCATCAATCCCACACTTCAAAATGATATGAAAGATCCAGAAAATAAGACTTTATCCCATGTCTTTAATAACCATGAAAATTTTTATATTGTCATTAATGAATTGGCAGAATCAGGGCCTCTTTGTAGAGGTTGTCGTACATAGAAAGTAAGTCCTCAGAACTGAAGCACAGATTACACAGCACTTGTCATATACAAAAAGAACTGGTGCTACTGCAGAGCATTGATAGAGCTAATTTTGCATATTATGTTTTGTTTTCAAGAGAGACCACACCTAAATGTAAGCACTAAAAGATCAGTATATTTGATGGATCGATGAATAGACTCTTAACTGCTTTTTTATGGAGTTATGAAGTGGAAGGATGGAGTGAAAAAGATTTTGAGCCATTGGGGCCTGAACATCAAGGAGGGTGAGAGGCATTTAAGGAATAGTGAATTGGAACAGTGTGGTAAACCGGGGTCGACGTGCTGTCAGTGGACTGAGCCAGGGCATGTGAAACATCTGGGTTAAACCATGGAAAGGTCTGTGGGGCCTGGATGTGGATAGGGAGCTGTGATTCTGGTGCATGTGGCCTTTTTTCTGTTTTCCTGGCACTTCCTCATTGAATCAGGAGGTAGCGGTACTGTTTCCTGTGGGGTGGGTTAGCGCCAGGACTGGATGAAGGCAAGGATGAATATGTACTTGTGTACATATGTATATGTCTTCGTGTTTGTATGAATACATTGATATGTATATGTGCGAGTGTGGGCGTTTATGTATGTATAGAGTTGTACGCAGGAGGGTGGATGTGCTGGAAATGAGATGTTTGAGGACAATATGTGGTGTGAGGTGGTTTGATCGAATAAGTAATAATAGGGTAAGAGAGATGTGCAGTAATAAAAAGAGTGTGGTTGAGAGCAGAAGAGGGTGTTTTGAAATGGTTTGGTCACATGGAGAGAATGAGTGAGGAGAGATTGACAAAGAGGATATATGTGTTAGAGGTGGAGGGAACGAGGAGAAGTGGGAGACCAAATTGGAGGTGGAGGGATGGAGTGAAAAAGATTTTGAGTGATCGGGGCCTGAACATGCAGGAGGGTGAAAGGCGTGCAAGGAATAGAGTGAATTGGAACGATGTGGTATACTGGGGTCGACATGCTGTCAATGGATTGAACCAGGGCATGTGAAGCGTCTGGGGTAAACCATGGAAAGTTGTGTGGGGCCTGGATGTGGAAAGGGAGCTGTGGTTTCGGTGCATTATTACATGACAGCTAGAAACTGATTGTGAACGAATGTGGCCTTTATTGTCTTTTCCTAGCGCTACCTCACACACTGAGGGGGGAGGGGGTTGTTATTTCATGTGTGGTGGGGTGGCGATGGGAATTAATAAGGGCAGACAGTATGAATTATGTACATGTGTATATATATATATATATTCTTTTTCTTTTCTTTTAAACTATTCGCCATTTCCCGTGTTAGCGAGGTAGCGTTAAGAACAGAGGACTGGGCCTTTTTTGGAATATCCTCACCTGGCCCCCTCTGTTCCTTCTTTTGGAAAATTAAAAAAAAACGAGAGGGGAGGATTTC
>NC_092231.1:9080696-9238196 GCF_036320965.1 Panulirus ornatus
ATCAAGAGGTTCTTTTGTAGATATTTGAATCCATTATTTTCTCTTCCCATCCTTTTCATTTTTCCTTTTTCAAAAAAATTATTTCCGATTCTAGACAGTAAGTCCCAAGACAAGGACAAAAGCAGTCAGTGAATGAATGTGGGTGAAGAGTAGTTTGATACCATCTCACTTCCATGCCTACCAAGTGGTTTGCTGTATAGCTGCTGCCTTTCATTTTTCATAATGGTCAAATTGGGTGAAACCCTCATAGTTGCACTGAATAAGGGCATAAAACATTGGTATGCTACCAACTTGACAAGTGCTTTCTCAAATGCTTGGCAGGTTTTGCCTGCTATTGAGAAATGGTTTTTCATCTTTAAAAAGTATGTTTTTAACATGGTTTTGCTAATAGATATAATTTGAATTTGTCCAGGTGCTGCATTTGGGTTTGCTCAGGCCATGCCCTTCTATGCTTATGCTGTAACATTGTTGTATGGTGGTTATTTGGTTGATGTAGGAGCAATTGGCTTTGCGAATGTCTTCAAGTAAGTTTTCCTCTTGTTTTTAAGTATATTCAAATAAGTTTTAACATTTGTTATTTTCTTACCTGTCAAAAAGATTCCTGTGTGTTGGAAATAGTATTATCTGCTAGTTATTTAGAACTAATTTAGTAAGAAGTAAATAGAAGTAGGAATAAAAGAACAAGGATATTGTTCACTTGCGATTGTACCCTTTTCTCTTCAACCTATTCCTGCATGACTTTCCACCACCTCAACCAGCCAGTGAAATTCCTCTTTACATCAGAGAAGACGTATAATCACTTTGTGCTAAAACACTAAACCACAAAAAGCTTTTCTCTCTTTTAAAGCTCCCCACAATCAAATAACCGTATTCCCTCAAAAGTTTGTATTTACCTTTATGACACCTAGTTACCAATATCTCGCATTGCATTATTTAGCCAAATACTTTCTCTTAAAACACTGACTTAAATAACCAGACATCACATTGTACATGAAAAATTCTCTCTTCAACATGATCATCACAAAGGCAACACAGAATCTAAATCCTCTCAAACCCTTACAGGAAAAAAATGTGAGCAACAGAAACTCTTTCCATATAGACAACTGTACATTAGGTGTTAACAGTTTCTGTCTGCTTGAGGTTACTATGTAGTGAAAAAAAGTCACCTATGGCCAGTTTGTTTTGCTGGTAGTACAGGCTCACCACAGAACTTCTCACTCCAAAGGACTCCATCATTTCTTTGATACTGGAAGTAGTGCAACCTTGGTGCTGCAGGAGTATAAGGAAAGGAGGCAGTTGGTAATGCCAGAATCATTTCTTTGAAAGGGGTCCTGGTGTATTTTTAATGATAATGATAATAACTTTACATTCTGCCCTTCTAACAAAGTCCCCTTCTATCCAAAAATGACTGGAGAAACTCGACAAAACTCTTGACAAAGCCATCCCACAGGAATCCCATTTTTAGCCTAGCACAGACAAGAATTATGTCTCTTCTCTCTCAAATCTTTAGGACCACATCTGGGACATATGTGACTATTATGGGATTCCCTTAAAGGGATCCTGGTGCTACAACAGTGTCAACATTAAGGGCCAGAAAGTATTGGCTAATGAAGAACTTGAAAAAGATTGGATGGATATTGCAAAGTTTGCTCTACTAAATGTATATGGAAGGTTCATAGATGTACAATCTGAGGCCTCTGACAGCCAGAGTCACCAGACGTTAAAAGTCTGATGGAAGATGCAAAAATGGCACCTGAAGTAGAGGAGCTGAGCTAGTGGGGGAGTTTAGCAACTATTTGTTTACCTGCAAAGTATCTCGCAGATGTTAACAAGAATGCATTTGAAAATGTGTAGGCAAGTTTTGATATCATTAACTAAAATAACTTTTTCATACTTGATAGCTGTTTTCCACATTTATGAGATAGATCTAAGAACAAACAAAGGCTGCATTCGCTCTCATCTTTTCTTTATCTGTCATATGTAATGCACCAAAACTACAGCTTCCTGTTCACAACTAGGCCCCACAGACATGTTCTTGGTTTCCCCCAGCCCCTTTCCATGCCCTAGTTCAGTCCATTGACAGCAAGTCGACCCATATATACTAAATTGTTCCATTTCACTCTTTCCTGTGCACACCTTTCTGCCGCTTTGCATGTTCAGGCTTCAATATCTGAAAATCTTTTTTACTCTGTTGTTTCATCTCCAGTTTGGTCTTCCCATTTTCTTTGTTCCCTCCACTTTTAACACACATAGCCTGTTTCTCAACATCTCCACACTCCTTCTCTCCATAGGCCCAGACCATTTCAGCACACCCTCATCATCTCTTTGAATCAGTCTTTATATTTCTACACCTCTTCTCTATCCTTTTATAACTTACTTTCAAACCATATCACACCACATTGTCTTCAAACATTCTTTTCAGTACATCCACTTACCTCCAAACAACTTCGTCTGTAGCCCATGTCTTGCATCCTTATAACATTGTTGGAACTAATGTACCTTCAAACATATCCATTTTTCCCCCCCAAATAACAAACTCTCATTCCACACTTTATTCTATGCTTCCAGGACTTGTGCTTCCCCACCCATCCTATAACTCATTTCCACTTCCATGATTCCATTTGCAGCCATGTCCACCCCCAGATATCTAAAACATTCCCCCTTTTTATGTTGAAAGCTCCAGTCATGAACAAAAGACCCCATCAAGGCCAGTCCTTAATTGAAATATAGAAAAAACTATGAAAGCAAAAAAAAGAAAAAACAAGGGAAAGTATTTATGAATTTTGGAGGAATTGAAGAACCTCTCCTTTAATATGAGCCAGGTCATAGTTACTGAGAAAAGCAGGAGAAAGTAGAGAGTTCCGAATCCTCAAGGTGTAGCAAAAGAAGCAGTTATCAAAACAGTACATCGTTGTGTTGCCAGTGGCCACACACTAATCATTTGCCTCAGCGGCTTACCTAGTATTGTGTGGTCTAGCTAGTGGTGGGGGAATACAGGCAGTCAGCTCCTGGGAGTTCCTCTCCATTCAAACACAGACCCCATCTAACCCATTCCTTACCTTGTTAAACCTATTAGCATCACTTTCATTCATATTTGCTCTCAACTCTCTCCTTTTACACACACTCAAACTTAGTCACCAACTAAAGCAGTTTCTCTCTCAAATCTGCCACCAGTGTTATGTCATCAGCAAACAACAACTAACTGATTTGTTAGGCCCCACATCCCCTACAGAATGCATACTCACTCACCTCTCCAAGCCTTTTGCATTCTCTTACACCCCATCCATAAACAAAGTAAACAGCCATATAGACATCACACACCCCTTCTATGACCATCCTTCTTGGAACTGTTCACTTTCATCTCTTCCTACTCGTACACATGCTTTACACCCTTGATAAAAACTTGTCACTGCTTCTAACAGCTTTCCTTCCACACCATGTTTATTCTTGAAATGTTCCACAAGGCAACTCTATTAACCCTAGCATATGCTTTATTTAGATCCATGAATGCCACATACATATCTTTCTGTTTCTATAAGCATTTCTCTCATGCATTCTTTAAAGCAAACTCCTGATCCTCACTGCTCTTCCCCCAATCTGATGCTCTGTACATGCCCTCACCCATGTTGATCACTACTCTCCCTTACAACTTACCAGGGACACTCAATAAACTTGTATACATCTGTAGTTTGAACCCTTATCTTTATCCCCCTTTCCTATATAGGGTGGCACTATACATTTATTCCACCAATCATCAGGCACCTTCACATGATCCATACATACTTTGAAAATCCTAATTCAACAGTCACCCCATTTCTTAAGAAATTCAACTGCATCACCATCCACTTCAACCACCTTGCCACATTTCATCTTATGAAAGGCTTTCTCCACCTCTTCTTTCTTCACCAAACCACTCTCCCTGACTCCCTCACTTCACATACCGCCCTGACCCAACAGTCTTTCAAAATAATGTACTCCCTCCATCTCCTCCTCTTTTTATCTCTGCTTGTTTCAGCTCTCCTTTTTCTCCTGTCACTGATGTTTCCAATTCTTCTCTTGTTTTTCACACACTATTAACCTTCCAAAACATCTTATTCTCCCAGAAATTTACTGATGCTCTCATTTACCCCATTTTTAACCCCTGCACCTTCCTGTTTACCTCCCACTGCTTTCTCTTATACATCTCTCAATCATTTGCACTCCTTTGTATCACCCATATATCCTTTCTCTTTCACTGGCAACTTTACTTTATCATCCCACCACTCACTGCCTTTTCTGATCTGCATGCCACACACACATTTCTTATATACCAGCACTCCTGCCCTAGATACCTCCTATTTCCCATCCACTCCCCAAGCTTTCCTAACCCTCACATTTGCCATTCTATGCCCAGTCTTTAGATATTTCTTCACACACGTCTGTTTTCTAAGCTCATTTACTCTCGCCACACTTTTCTCACTCATGTTTCCTCTATCCAAAAACTTCTCCAAATCTTCATCCTATCTTTTACAGGGTAATGGTCAGACATCCCACTAGCTTCTCCTATCTGCACATTTACATCCAAAAGTCCCTCTTTTGCACACTTTTCAATTGTTATGTAATCTAATAGTGCCCACAGACCATCTTTCCTATTTGCATACATGCACATGTGTATGTCCCTCTTTTTAAACAAGGTATTCCCAGTCACCAGTCCTTTTTCTGCACACAACTCCACAGGCTATTGACCATTTGCATTCATGATACTGAATATCCCATGCTCCTCAATTATACCCTCAACTGCCACATTATTCACCTTTGCATTTGAATCTCTCAACACTAATACCAAGTCTGTTTCATCAAAACTTCTGACACACCCACCCAGCAGCTCCCAAAACACTTTTCTCTCACGATCTTTCTTCTCATGGCCAGATACATAAACACTAATAATCACCCATCCCTTGCAATCCATTTTCATTTTTACTGACATTAGTCTAGAGCTCACTTCATTGCATTCTGTCACTCACTCCCATAACTCCTGCTTATGTAGTAACTTTACTCCTAAGACATTTCTGAACTATTTTTCTTCTTTACTCTTGAGCTTTGATTCACTCAGAGCCAGAACATCTAAGTTCCTTTCATCAAACGTACTATATATCTTTCATTTCCTCTTGTCTTTGTTACATCCACACATTTATACGCTCATGCCTGAGCCTTCAAGGAGGATGAACATTCCTTGCTTGGCTGTCTTCTGTTCCTTCTTTTAGAATTTGAAATTCAAAAAGGGGGGCAAATATTCCAGCTCTCCACTCCCTCCCACCTTTAGTCACTCTCTATGACATATAGGGAATGTGGAGGTAGAATACTTTCTCCCTTGCCCCTCTCCCTTGCCCCAGCCATGGTATCATCAAACACACACTCACCTTACCAAGGTAGAGGTTACAGTTTCACATATATTTTCAATGCTTCATTATCATTCTGGTATTGAAATATCTCCAGGGGTAGTGCTGCAACTTGTAATGGGAAAAATTTATTCACATTCAGTATCACAGAAGGTCAACCCAAATTTTCATAAACCCATTTTTTCAGTATTTTCTTTCACAGATTTGCTCTTCTTAGTGCACATTTTGTACAAATGATTGTGCAAAATATAGATAGTTGACCACATTATGATATGTCATCTGAATGTGTGGTGGTATTAGCATCTAGCAGGGCTCAGAACTCTGTGTTCTAGGTTCTTGTTGGTTATAGTGTTGAGGTAGACAAAATGCAGCAGTGATCGAACAAATGGATGGTGAAATTTAAGCCTGGAAAATGCAAAGTCCCAAAGATGGAGAAGTATTAAAAAGACTATTTGGTGAGTACTGTATTGGTGAAAATGACTATCTAGCATTGTTCTCTGAGACAGACCTAGGAGTTGAATCCATGGCAAACTTAACACCAAAACATATTGTGAGAAGGATTGTTTAGGAAACAAGCTATATATCTGTCAGTGTCAAAGTTGATTTAAATGGCAATAACAAGTTCATGAAGATATATACAAAGTACATTTAACCCAACCTGGAATTTCCCTCACCTGAGGAGTCGCATTGAACTGTTAGTAAAGATCAAAAGAAATGTTTGAAGTGATTGGAGTGAGAGATGAAAAGAATGGGAAAGTTTTTAGTTTCCTGTGGAAGAAAGAAGGGAGAATTGATAATTACATACAAGTTTCTTGGATGCTACGATACCATAAACACAGACTTGTTCCTGTAAGTCAGAAAATCTGAAAGCAAAGGAGCATGATTGGAAATAAGGAAAGAATACTGCTTAGCATAACAAGGAAGCATATCTTCAGCAACACAGTTGTAGAAAATTGGAACAAGCAAAGTGAAAAGGTGATACATGACATGCAAGGGACATTGAAAATTCAAAAGCCTATTCTGTGTAAATGCAAGGATGAGAGGTGGAGCTCCATTTATGAAGCTTCCCCCCAGTGTCAAAATAGTTAATGGGAAAAATTGCTTGTATATGGCCTTAAGATAATGTCACACATGCATTGACTGTGCATATCTGGATGTCAGCTGGAAAGCCATAAACATCCTGTCCTTTGCCATGCAGCCTTTTAAATGACAGCTCTCTTTGTCACCTGCAAGGTAGAAATTTGAAAATTCTCTTTCTTTGATGATAATATGTTTTGAATTCTTTTTCTTTCATAGTTATGTTTGAACATTCCATGTCTTTATTTCTTTGAGGATTTTATATCCAGAAAATTAGATCGTTGCAGTATAATCTCATTAGATTATGTGGAACTTCTTTGAATTCAACAGTTAATGGATCCTATCTCTTAAATTCTTTTTTGCTGTAGATAAACTTATTGAATTTATTGTGGTGTCAGCATTCTGTCACATCACATGGCATATTCAATTCATCCACCAGTGTTAATAGATAAGTATTTCTTTACATGTAGTCAAACATATTTCCAGCATAATTTCTTGCTTTGACCTCTCATTATTCCTTTTGTGCTAATTTCAAAGAACTTACCCCTCACAAGGTTGTGAATTTACTTCTGGAACTTGAAAGTTTTGATCATAACCCCCATTCTGATTTCTCTCTTCCAGATGTAACAAATTCAAAGCCACCATAATAGAGCTTTCTTGTATCAGATGTAGTCTTTGTGTTGAATATATGCTTTGCATGATAATACAAATGCACATGTGCACCTTCATTTTTACTGTTACTTGTTCTGTCCATAATTTGTCAATCAGTTGGGCACATTTAGAACACACATTTTTATGACTGCACAGGCCATTGAAATAGGGAAAATCTCTTACATTGAAGCTATTTTATTAGGGTGTCCACCATCTTCTACAGATGTCATAATTGTATCAACTAATGTCTTTTTTGAATTATTGAATGACAAGAGTTGTGTTATTAAAGAATTCTGTTTAAACAAATTTATTTTTACTATTGATGTAATCATTTCAGGAAAAATTATCCTCTTAATATCTTGTTATGTATGCCAAGTACAATATGTAATTTATTATGAATTAGTAAGATTTATGAGTATAAATGCTTTGAGTTTCTTACTCATGAATATTCACAGGGTAGCAGAAGCCCTGATTCTTGGCACAATGATGGTTGGTCAAGCAGTAGCATTTGCACCCAATTATAGTAAGGCAAAGGTTGCAGCTTCACATATATTTTCAATGCTTCAACGCCATCCTGCTATTGAAACATCTCCAGGAGTTGGACTGCGACTTGTAAGTACAAGTAAGAATGGTTATACTAACGAATGTCAAGGATAGAGGATTGTATTTAACAAAATTACAGGGTTGGGGCTAGAGACCCCAGCTTTGTAAGTATTCTTCATGAAAGGTGCCTGACAGAAGCAGTGGGCCTGCAACACATTCATTTGCTGTTAAAAACGAATTAGAGTACTTGACACCAAGGATTAAGAGAAATTTCTTGGAAGTATATTTGAATGATTAGGGTTAGGGTCAGTGAACATTGTTGGATTGTATAATGATTGACAGGCATGCAAAGGAAAGAATATTGGATATGAATGTGCTGAAAGGGTCAGCTGGTGGGTGTCTGATTACATCTTAGTACAGGTGAGTGTGAAAGTTTGTTATGGCGTTTGGAAAAGAGGAAATAACACAGGTGGGAAGAGGGAGGTGAAAGTGAGTGCGCTTGGAAAAAAAGGTGTGTGCAAAGATATACAGGTTTTGAAATTTAAGGGGTGGGGATTGGTCATCCACATCTACATGGGGCCTTTGCAAATGTGTTGTCCAATGGGACTGATGGAGGGTCCTTTTGAAAACCTTGTAACTATTTATATGTAGTGTGTTGATTTTATATCAATGCAATCAAGTGAATTCATGCAATAGCAAAATTTGTTCATTCACAATAAAATTTTCACTGTTTTGTCAAACTTTGAAGAAGGAAGTTTGGTTGTCCACAGCATTTTGCTGTCTGCTGTGGTAGGAAGTTTGAAATTTTTTCAGTGATTCAGTCCATGATGTTGCAACAAAAATTTACAGTAGATCACAAATGAAATGTTCAAAGGAGAATTGAGCAACAGGGAAACAGTATCACCTCCATCAGTGCCAGAAATAGAGATTAAAAAAGCATCATTTATTGTTGATGAACTTGGTGTTATTCTCAGGCTGGACTGATCAAATTCAGAGATTAGCTCGTATACTTTTGCTGTTATTTCTCATTACATTGTCCATTATGCATATGTTTAGATTAGTTGGTTGGTTGGTTTATTTCAACATTGTTAAACCATACAGGTTATTTAGCTTGTCTTTTTGATGGCCGTGTTATAGCGGTTAGTGTTCCTGACCATGACGCATTCATATGCCACCTAGGGTCAAGTGCATAGGTTCGAATCGTGGTTGTGACAGTCGGTCCACAGTCAACCAAGCTGTTCATCCACCCTTTGTGGTTGGTCAGTAAAATTGGAACCTGGCTCAAGTGCTACCTCACTGAAGGGGGGGACAGCGATGCAGTTTCATGTGGGGCAGGGTGGTGCTGGGAATGGATTGAAAGCAAGCAAGTATGAATATATATGTGTATATATGTTTGTATCTGTGTATGTTTGTGTATGTTTATGTGTATATGTTGATATGTATATGTATGGGCATTTATGTATATATATGAGTGGATGGGTCATTCTTCGTCTGTTTCCTTGCACCACTTTGCTGATGCAGGAAATGGCAATCAAGTATAATAAATAAACGAGATAAATATAATGTTAATGGGATGGCCTTGATTATGGCCTCAGCTGCCCATGCCATCTCGGCTAACATGAAAAAGAATGGCCCTCAGGGGTTAATGTGTTTGAAACAGTCTAACCAACCATTTGATTCAAATAATAGGTTAGCATCCTTGACTAGATATTAAGTCAAAGTCGAGTTGTTTTAAAACAACTTTTTTTATGAACTTATCATCATAATAGTAAAGGCATATTACAAGTGTTTGGTTAATGGTGTCATTATAGTGCTTTATCAAAAATTAAATGTGTGTGGATGTAACCAAGATGTGAAAAAAGGAGAGATAGGTAGTATGTTTGAGGAAAGGAACCTGGATGTTTTGGCTCTGAGTGAAACGAAGCTCAAGGGTGAACGGGGAAGAGTGGTTTGGGAATGTCTTGGGAGTAAAGTCAGGGGTTAGTGAGAGGACAAGAGCAAGGGAAGGAGTAGCAGTACTCCTGAAACAGGAGTTGTGGGAGTACGTGATAGAATGTAAGAAAGTAAATTCCCGATTAATATGGGTAAAACTGAAAGTTGATGGAGAAAGATGGGTGATTATTGGTGCATATGCACCTGGGCATGAGAAGAAAGATCATGAGAGGCAAGTGTTTTGGGAGCAGCTGAATGAGTGTGTTAGTGGTTTTGATGCACGAGACCGGGTTATAGTGATGGGTAATTTGAATGCAAAGGTGAGTAATGTGGCAGTTGAGGGAATAATTGGTGTACATGGGGTGTTCAGTGTTGTAAATGGAAATGGTGAAGAGCTTGTAGATTTATGTGCTGAAAAAGGAATGATGATTGGGAATACCTGGTTTAAAAAGCGAGATATACATAAGTATACTTATGTAAGTAGGAGAGATGGCCAGAGAGCGTTATTGGATTACGTGTTAATTGACAGGCGCGCGAAAGAGAGACTTTTGGATGTTAATGTGCTGAGAGGTGCAACTGGAGGGATGTCTGATCATTATCTTGTGGAGGCTAAGGTGAAGATTTGTATGGGTTTTCAGAAAAGAAGAGTGAATGTTGGGGTGAAGAGGGTGGTGAGAGTAAGTGAGCTTGGGAAGGAGACTTGTGTGAGGAAGTACCAGGAGAGACTGAGTACAGAATGGAAAAAGGTGAGAACAATGGAAGTAAGGGGAGTGGGGGAGGAATGGGATGTATTTAGGGAATCAGTGATGGATTGCGCAAAAGATGCTTGTGGCATGAGAAGAGTGGGAGGTGGGTTGATTAGAAAGGGTAGTGAGTGGTGGGATGAAGAAGTAAGAGTATTAGTGAAAGAGAAGAGAGAGGCATTTGGACGATTTTTGCAGGGAAAAAATGCAGTTGAGTGGGAGACGTATAAAAGAAAGAGACAGGAGGTCAAGAGAAAGGTGCAAGAAGTGAAAAAAAGGGCAAATGAGAGTTGGGGTGAGAGAGTATCATTAAATTTTAGGGAGAATAAAAAGATGTTCTGGAAGGAGGTAAATAAAGTGCGTAAGACAAGGGAGCAAATGGGAACTTCAGTGAAGGGCGCAAATGGGGAGGTGATAACAAGTAGTGGTGATGTGAGGAGATGGAGTATTTTGAAGGTTTGTTGAATGTGTTTGATGATAGAGTGGCAGATATAGGGTGTTTTGGTCGAGGTGGTGTGCAAAGTGAGAGGGTTAGGGAAAATGATTTGGTAAACAGAGAAGAGGTAGTAAAAGCTTTGCGGAAGATGCAAGCCGGCAAGGCAACAGGTTTGGATGTTATTGCAGTGGAATTTATTAAAAAAGGGGGTGACTGTATTGTTGACTGGTTGGTAAGGTTATTTAATGTATGTATGACTCACAGTGAGGTGCCTGAGGATTGGCGGAATGCGTGCATAGTGCCATTGTACAAAGGCAAAGGGGATAAGAGTGAGTGCTCAAATTACAGAGGTATAAGTTTGTTGAGTATTCCTGGTAAATTACATGGGAGGGTATTGATTGAGAGGGTGAAGGCATGTACAGAGCATCAGATTGGGGAAGAGCAGTGTGGTTTCAGAAGTGGTAGAGGATGTGTGGATCAGGTGTTTGCTTTGAAGAATGTATGTGAGAAATACTTAGAAAAGCAAATGAATTTGTATGTAGCATTTATGGATCTGGAGAAGGCATATGATAGAGTTGATAGAGATGCTCTGTGGAAGGTATTAAGAATATATGGTGTGGGAGGCAAGTTGTTAGAAGCAGTGAAAAGTTTTTATCGAGGATGTAAGGCATGTGTACGTGTAGGAAGAGAGGAAAGTGATTGGTTCTCAGTGAATGTAGGTTTGCGGCAGGGGTGTGTGATATCTCCATGGTTGTTTAATTTGTTTATGGATGGGGTTGTTAGGGAGGTAAATGCAAGAGTTTTGGAAAGAGGGGCAAGTATGAAGTCTGTTGGGGATGAGAGAGCTTGGGAAGTGAGTCAGTTGTTGTTCGCTGATGATACAGCGCTGGTGGCTGATTCATGTGAGAAACTGCAGAAGCTGGTGACTGAGTTTGGTAAAGTGTGTGAAAGAAGAAAGTTAAGAGTAAATGTGAATAAGAGCAAGGTTATTAGGTACAGTAGGGTTGAGGGTCAAGTCAATTGGGAGGTGAGTTTGAATGGAGAAAAACTGGAGGAAGTGAAGTGTTTTAGATATCTGGGAGTGGATCTGGCAGCGGATGGAACCTTGGAAGCGGAAGTGGATCATAGGGTGGGGGAGGGGGCGAAAATTCTGGGAGCCTTGAAGAATGTGTGGAAGTCGAGAACATTATCTCGGAAAGCAAAAATGGGTATGTTTGAAGGAATAGTGGTTCCAACAATGTTGTATGGTTGCGAGGCGTGGGCTATGGATAGAGTTGTGCGCAGGAGGATGGATGTGCAGGAAATGAGGTGTTTGAGGACAATGTGTGGTGTGAGGTGGTTTGATCGAGTAAGTAACGTAAGGGTAAGAGAGATGTGTGGAAATAAAAAGAGCGTGGTTGAGAGAGCAGAAGAGGGTGTTTTGAAATGGTTTGGGCACATGGAGAGAATGAGTGAGGAAAGATTGACCAAGAGGATATATGTGTCGGAGGTGGAGGGAACGAGGAGAAGAGGGAGACCAAATTGGAGGTGGAAAGATGGAGTGAAAAAGATTTTGTGTGATCGGGGCCTGAACATGCAGGAGGGTGAAAGGAGGGCAAGGAATAGAGTGAATTGGAGCGATGTGGTATACCGGGGTTGACGTGCTGTCAGTGGATTGAATCGGGGCATGTGAAGCGTCTGGGGTAAACCATGGAAAGCTGTGTAGGTATGTATATTTGCGTGTGTGGACGTATGTATACACATGTGTATGGGGGTGGGTTGGGCCATTTCTTTCGTCTGTTTCCTTGCGCTACCTCGCAAACGCGGGAGACAGCGACAAAGCAAAAAAAAAAAAAAAAAAAAAAAATCAAAAATTAGGCATAGTGGTCCAGGTTTCCCAGCTCATAATTTTGTCAAAAAGGTTACTACAGTATTGTGTTCTTTGCGACTGATGTTCCTCTGTTATCTGCTTAACTGTATATACCAGTTATCATACTTCTGACAGGCCTGTGCTGTGGCATAATACATTGTACTAACAGAATATATTGCTGTAGGTAAAAGAGATTTGATATACCATCATTTCCATATCAAGTTATTGTATATGCTGTATTCTCTTGGTTTATTTATTCATTTATATATGTATGTAAATGTACTTTGGAAGAATACTTTGAATCCCTCCTTTTTATAGCTATTTCAGTGAACTATCATCTGGTGTTCTTTCTTGATACAATGGATAAATCTTCAATCATAATTCTGTATGGTTGATATATTTGTGTGCAAGTGAAAGAGTGAATCTGTGAGTCAAACACTGAGCTCCACCCAAATAGATTGCTCTGTTTTAAACACTTGAGTTAAGTAGAGATATAAAGTGGAGAGTAAATAAAACCACAGAAGTGTGTGAGGAGTTTGAGGTATATAGGGAAGAACTGCATACATATCTGATCAAAGTGTTTGGTACATGGAAGGTCTTATGTAGGCATTTGAGAAAGGGTAGTGAGTAGTGGGATGAGGAAGTTACCTGCAGGGAAGGAGTTCAAGCAATTGGTGGATGTACAAGAGAAAACAGCATTTGGTCAAAAGAAAGGTGCAGGGGCTCAGAAAAAAAAAAACAAATGAGAGAGGGTGTGAGAGAGTATTAGCAAAGTTTCTGGAGAGTAAGAGGACATATTGGAAGGAGGTAAATAGAGTGAGGAGAATTAAAGAACAAATGGATTTGATTTTCATTTAGGGCAGCAGATGGGGAAATGTTAACTGGCAAAGAAGAATTAAAGAGGAGATACAGTGAGTATTTTGAGGGCTAGTTAAATGTGTTTGATACACTAATAGGATGACAGATGTGGGGTGTTTGGAACAAGGAGATATGCAGAGCAAGAGTCATGGCAAATGGTTGGTGAAAAGAGAAGTGGTAGTGAAGACTTTGCATAGGATGAAGCATGGCAAAGACAGTGATAGATGGGATTGCAATTGAATTTCTCATGACAGGTGATGACAATGTTGTGGATTTTTAGTCAGGATTTTCAGTGTATGTATGATTCAAGGGAAGTCCCTGAAGACTGGCAGAATGCCTAGATATTGTCTTCTATAAAAACAGTCTTGGAAAAAAGGGAATGCTCAAATTGTTAAGGTATAAGTCTGTAAAGTTTTTCTGATTAGTTGTACAGAGGTGATTGAATGGGTGGGGCTTGCATAGAGCATCAGGTTGGGAAGGAGCAATTAGGCTTTAGAAGCAGTAGAGGATGCATAACCCAGATGTTTGATCTGAAAAAATTGTGCGAAAGATACTTTGCAAAAGAGTGATACATATATGACGTTTTTGGTGTGGGAGGAAAGCCATTAGATGCAGGGAGGGCATTTTATTGGGAGAGCAAGGCATGTGTGGGAGTAGGGAAGGAGGAGGATGAGTTGTTCCAGATGAAGGTGGGTCTGCATGAAGGGTATGTGATGATACCATGGCTTTTTGATCTGTTTATGGATAGGATGGTTTAGGGAAGCAAATGTATGGGTCAATGAGAGAGTGGCAGGTCTCCAGAATGCTGAAGGTGAGGTATCCTGGGAGGTGAGTCACTTGTTTGTTGATGGCATGGCTCAGATAAAAGACTTGAATGAGAAATTACAGAAGCTGGTACAGGTACACCATGCCCGATTGTCTGGCACTCTTGGTTCCAAAGCCTTGCTGGATTAACCATTTTGCTGACCAACTGTGGTCACATAAGAATAATTCACCAACACACCTCTAACCCACGAAATATACATCTCCCATGTGTTTAAAGTATACCATGGACTGCAAGAAATTTAAATCAAACAAATATTAAATGTAAATTGAATAAATAGATTAAATACATTATACACCTGCTCCGGACTGAGGTGCTCATCAGCTAAGAGTTTCACAAATTTGTCCACATACTCAAGAGCTCCTTCGTGGTTTGCCAACCACTTTTCTTTGCACACTTGATCATGCTCAGTGCTCTTACCATCTTTCATAGTTTTCCTAATTGTCATTTGCTTCTTGGAATCACTGCCTGCTTAGAATTTCAATATTTTCTCCCTTTGCTTCTTTATATCATAAACAGTTGATGAACCAACACTATAGATGCCATACAGCTTATGCACCAAAACACCATGGTCCATTTTTTCTGCAGTTCTGCTTTATCTTGGATCAATATGGACTGGTGTTTACCTTTGACACCACGACTGACACTCTCATATGTCTTAGAAGCCATAGCTAGGGTTAAATTTAAGCTAAGAATCTCACAGAATTGCAGTAGCACAACCAACAAATGCAGTGTAAAGAATGTAAATAAGCACGCCCTACACACAACACCATCTGTGGCTGCCCAGTAAACTAGTCTGGTGGCCGTGGTAATTTCAAGTCTCCTCACATAATTTTGTCCGGACTGAAGGAGGTACTGAACCAACAGTTGGCGGAAATTCGATGGTGTACCTGTATCTGCGTTTGGTAGAGTATGAGTTAATGTACTTTAAAGTAAGATGGTCATACTTAGCTGGAGGGCAAGACAAGTTGGTTTGAGTGTGAGTTTGGTTGGGGAGAACCTGGAGGAAGTGGAGTGTTTTAAGTACCTGAGAGAGGACATGGCAGCATATAAAACTATGGAAGCTGAAATGAACCAAAGGATGGGTTTAGGGGCAAAGGTCCTCAATGCTTTGAGGAGTGTGTGGAAGAAGAGGGCAGTGTCTGTGATGGCAAAGATGAGTGTATAAGATGGTATAATAGTCCCAGCAGAGCTGTATTGATGTGAGTCATGAGCTCTGAATGCAAAAGAATGGAGGAGGGTGGATGTATTGGAAATTAAATGCTTGCTCTAGTCCTTAATTTTTACTTGTATTTCTGCACTCTTTGATATGTGTATGTCTGTCTGTTTTACTAATTACTACACAGTGCAGTAATATTCTGTTCTACTTCTCATATATACAGTGAACTATTTTATCATCAGCTCATTGTCTTGTGAAAGTTGATATACCACTTATCGTGTTCCCAGACTTCAAGCTTTTGTTTTTTATTTACAACTCAAGGCTGACAGTTTTCAAGAAAAGATAAAGTGAGAGGCTTTGACTTATCAGTGCCTGAACATTCAGGAGGGTGAGAGGCATGCATAAGATAATGAACTGGAGTAATGTGATATACGTGAGCTATGTGCTGTCAGTGGGCTGATCCAGGGCATATGAAGTTGTCAAAAGAAACCAAAGAACAGTCTGTAGAGCATGGTTGTGAATGGGGTTTCTTGTTTTGCTACTATATACATGATTATTAGAGGCTAGATGTGAGCAAATGAGGACTTTGTTGTATCTTATTGGCACAGACTAGGGAAACAGCAACAGAATGTGAAAATGAATAACATTGCATTTATCCCCATATCCAAATTAGTATGCTTACAGCTGGTATGTCAATTCTCTTGCAAGCAAACTATCACTTGAATCTATATGTCAGTGCTCAGGATGGTTTACTATCACTGATGTCTATTATTAGTGCTCTGATGTAATACCTATTACTTAGTCTATTATTATATCTTTTAACATAATTATAATTAATAGGTTTCTTTTATATTTGCAGAGTGGTCCTGTGACAAATGTAGAGCTGCATGATGTGCATTTTTCATACCCAACAAGGCCTGATGTTCCCATATTGATGGGGCTTGGTGTTAGAGTTGATCAAGGACAAACCCTGGCCTTAGTGGGAAGTTCAGGTTGTGGCAAGTCTACTATCATTGGTTTACTGGAAAGATTTTATGATACTCAGAAAGGAAAAGTGGTAAGTCAACATTATTATCATGAATGCAAAGCATGATAGGCTATTAATTTTGTATTAAGTTTTACTGCTTGTGTTGCTTTTGAAAAAAATGCCTAACAGTACTTGATGACAATATGTATATTAGAATTAGCATGGGGTATGTTGCACTCCACGCAACAGCACTAGACTCCCTCTGACTAAAATAGTCTTATGGCTAATAATAGTGTCTGAGAAATCATTATTGTTTCCTTTCTTTTTTTTCAGTGCATCAATGGTGAGGATGTCCAAGCTCTGAATGTTGGTTGGGTGAGGAACCAACTTAGCCTTGTCTCCCAGGAGCCTGTACTCTTTGATCGAACTATTGCTGAGAATATTGCTTATGGTGACAATTGTCGGCAAGTTGGACGTAATGAAATTGTTGCTGCTGCCAAACAAGCTAATATTCATGCCTTTATAGAATCTTTGCCAAATGTAAGTTGCATGAATGAATGTTACCTTTCATATTAGAGCTAGTAATCAAATTTAAACATGAGTTTTGCCTTCTGAAATCAAAACTGTTGTAGACTATAAAAAAAAGACCTGCTGATACAGGGCCAAAAATGTTCCTATAATGGTATATTTAGGACCACCACCATTTGTCCTCATATTCTGGAATTGAGCCCTAGTGGTCAAACTCAAAATTCTTTTTGCTATCCCATTGCAAATGTTAATCAACTACTTTGTTAGATCTGATGATTGATATAAGCACCTGTCAGTAGATACACTTAATATAAATCGTACCATTTGCTTTGCTTCACGATTATGGGTAATTCATGTAGAAATGCAGAAACTACTCTGTTAGCTGCTTTGATGCACGAGACCGGGTTATAGTGATGGGTGATTTGAATGCGGAGGTGAGTAATGTGGCAGTTGAGGGTATAATTGGTGTCCATGGGTGCCCATAGTTGTAAATAGAAATGGTGAAGAGTTGTGGATTTGTGTGCAGAAAAAGGACTGGTGATTAGGAATACCTGGTTTAAAAAGAGATATACATAAGTATGCCTATGTAAGTAGGAGAGATGGTCAAAGGGCATTATTGGATTACATGTTAATTGATAGGCATGTAAAAGAGAGACTTTTGGATGTAAATGTTCTGAAAGGGGCAGCTGGAGGGATGTCTGATTACTATCTTGTGAAGGTGAAGATTTGTAGAGGTTTTTAGAGAAGAGAGAATATTAGGGAAAGAGAGTGGTGAGAGTAAGTGAGCTTGGAAAGGAGACTTGTGTGAGGAAGTACCATAAGAGATTGAGTGTAGAATGGCAAAAGGTGAGAGCAAATGATGTAAGGGGAGTGGAGGAGGAATGGGATGTATTCAGGGAAGCAGTGATAGCTCGCACAAAAGATGCATGTAGCACGAGAAAGGTAGGAGGTGGGCAGATTAGAAAGGGTGGTGAGTGGTGGGATGAAGAAGTAAGGTTGTTAGTGAAAGAGAAGAGAGAGGCATTTGGATGATTTTTGCAGGGAAGTAGTGCAAATGACTGAGAGATGTATAAAAGAAAGTGGCAGGAGGGCAAGAGAAAGGTGTGAGAGGTGAAAAAGAGCAAATGAGAGTTGGGGTGAGAGAGTATCATTAGATTTTAAGGAGAATAAAAAGATGTTTTTGAAGGAGGTAAATAACTTGTGTAAGACAAGAGAACAAATGGGAACATAGGTGAAGGGGGCAAATGGGGAGGTAATAACAAGTAGTGATGAAGTGAGGAGATGGAGTGAGTATTTTGAAGGTTTGTTGAATGTGTTTGATGATAGAGTGACAGATAAAGGGTGTTTTGGTTGGGTGGTATGCAAAGTGAGAGGGCCAGGGAGAATGGTTTGGTAAAGAGAGAAGAGATAGTGAAAGCTTTGCAGAAGATGTACCTGAGGATTGGCATAATGCATACATAGTGCCATTGTTCAGAGCCAAAGGGGATAAAGGTGAGTGTTCACATTACAGAGGCATAAGTTTGTTGAGTATAAGTTTGTTGAGTATTCCTTGGAAATAATACAAGAGGATATTGATTGAGAGGGTAAAGGCATATACAGAGCATCAGATTGGGGAAGAGCAATGTGGTTTCAGTAGTGGGAGAGGATGTGTGGATCAAGTGTTTGCTTTGAAGGATGTATTTGATAAATACTCAGAAAAACAGATGGATTTGTATGTACCATTTATGGATCTGGAGAAGGCATATGATAGAGTTGATAGAGATGCTTTGTGGAGGGTTTTACGAGGATATTGTGTGTGGTAAGTTGCTAGAAGCAGTGAAAAGTTTTTACCAAGGATGTAAGGCATGTGTATGAGTAGGAAGAGAGGAAAGTGATTGGTTCCTAGTGAATGTCAGTTTGCAGCATGGGTGGGGGATGTTTACGGATGGGGTGGTTAGGGAAGTGAATGCAAGAGCTTTGGAGAGAGGGGCAAGTATGCAGTCTGTTGTGGATGAGGGGGCTTAGGAAGTGAGTCAGTTGTTGTTCACTGATGATATAGCACTGGTGACTGTTTTGGGTGAGAAACTGCAGAGGTTGGTGACTGAGTTTGGTAAAGTGTGTGAAAGGAGAGAGTTAAGAGTAAATGTGAATAAGAGCAAGGTTATTAGGTTCAGTAGGGTTGAGGGACAAGTTAATTGGGAGGTAACTTTGAATGGAGAAAAACTGGAGAAAGTGAAGTGTTTTAGATATCTGGGAGTGGACTTAGCAGCAGATGGAACCATGGAAACGAAAGTGAGTCACAGGGTGGTGGAGTTGGGTAAATGTTCTAGGAGAGTTGAAAAATGTGTGGAAGGCAAGAACATTCTCGGAGAGCAAAAATGGGTATGTTCCAACATGTTATATGGTTGTAAGGCATTGGCTATAGATAGGGTTGTGCAGAGGAGGGTGGATGTGTTGGAAATTAAATGTTTGAGGACAGTGTTTGGTGTGAGGTGGTTTGATCGAGTAAGTAATTAAAGGGTAAGAGGGATGTGTGGTAATAAAAAGAGTGTGGTTGAGAGAGCTGAAGAGGGTGTGTTGAAATGGTTTTGACACATGGGAAGAATGAGTGAGGAAAGATTGACAAAGAGGATATATGTGTCAGAGGTGGAGGGAACAAGGAGAAGTAGAAGACCAAATTGGAGGTGGATGGAAGGAGTGAAAAAGATTTTGAGCAATTGGGGCATGAACATGAAAGATGGTGAAAGGAATACAAGGAACAGAGTGAATTAGAACGATGTGGTATTCCAGGGTCGACGTGCTGTCAGTGGATTGAACCAGGGCATGTGAAGCATCTGGGGTAAATCATGGAAAGGTCTGTGGGGCCTGGATGTGGAAAGGGAGCTGTGGTTTCAGTGCATTGCACATGACAGCTAGAGACTGAGTGTGAACGAATGTGGCCTTTTTGTCTTTTTCTGGCACTACCTCGCTGGAGGAGGAGGGGGGGAGGGATGCTGTTTCCTGTGTGGTGGGGTGGCGACGGGAATGGATGAAGGCAGCAAGTATGAATATGCACATGTGCATATATGTATATTTCTATGTATAAATGCGTTGAAATGTATATGTATGTATATGTGCATGTGTGGGTGTTTATGTATAGATATTTGTATATGAGGGGTTGAACCACTCTTCGTCTGTTTCCTTGCACTACCTCGCTGATGCAGGAAACAGTGATTAAGTATGATGAATGCTAGAAAGGATTCACTTTCAGACTACGTAAAACAACTCTTTTTATATGTTTTTCCTGCCATAATCCCCAGCCTCTTGGTGAGATAGTTGCCTTCCACCCCTTCAGTAACCACATAATCACTTCTAGAGACATATTAGTGAAGTTGTACTGTATTTATAGTTGTACAGATTTACAAGTTCTGTTTTCCTTACTTTTGTTGTCTAAAAAAAATTCCTAAGTGGAGCTTATATTCTAACAGTTTTTCCACATTCTGCAGCAAAATTAGTTTTGGGGTTTTGAGAGTCCAGAATAGTAGATGAAATTGTATCCAATACACACATCCAGTAGATGAAATTGTATCCAGTACACACATCCAAACTCATCTTTAAAATCAACACTTTCTCTTGATGAATAGGTCTGGTAGGCAACTTGTTTATCTTAACCCTTTTAATGGTATTACAAGTATTATCTTCATCAGAACCAGCACTATGGCATTTGTCATGTACCCCTCTCAGGTTCAAATCGCTGTCTTCTTTTTCTTCTTCTTCCCCCTCTCCCCTCTGTCTCTCTCTCTCCCCACCTCCACCCCCACCAAATCCCCTTGTCTCATCTACATGTGGGTTGCAGGTGTACAGTCCTAAACTTGCATCGTCTTTTTCTCATACACAACAATGGACAACACCTAACGCACACATCTCTTTACTTTCTATTATTATATGTAATTGGCAAAAGTTTAATTTTTGAAGAATCTTGTAAGAGTCATTTTGCTGTATAGTGAAGAAAGACTTCGATTCAATGATACTGGTCATTAACTTGATTTATTTTATATTTCAGGGTTATGATACTAGAGCTGGTGCAAAAGGAACCCAATTGTCTGGTGGACAGAAGCAACGTATAGCCATTGCACGAGCATTAATAAGGAACCCAAGTGTCCTAATGCTTGATGAAGCAACTTCTGCCCTTGACACTGAAAGTGAGAAGGTAATTATTAACTTTTATGGATTTTAATTGTTTGTTTCCTGTACATTTTTTTAATATGTTTTGTGTAGTTCACTGCATTAAGAATGTATCTTGTTACTGTTAGAGAACTGCATGATCAAAGTGGAGCATGATTTTGCACCTGTTAGGAGAGACTGAGGTAATCTTTTATCTTAGATCATGACACATGACAGTTAGAGACTGGGTGTGAATGAATGTGGCCTTTTTTTTTTGTCTGTTTTCCTGGTGCTACCTCACTGACACGGGAGTGGCAATGCTGTTTCCTGTGGGGCGGGGGGGCGCCAGGAATGAATGAAGGAAAGCGAGAATGAATATGTACATAAGTATATATGCACATGGCTGTTTATGTGTATGTATGTGTATATGTGATATATATATGTATGTGCGTGGGTGTGTATGTATATATGTGTGTATATGAGTGGATAGGTCATTCTTCATCTGTTTCCTAGTGCTACCTCGCTGACACAGGAAATGGCAATCAAGTATAATAAATAGATTAGTATATATGTATTTTTTTCATACTTGATTGCTGCTTCTTGCATCAGGGAGGTACTAGTAGGAACTGACAAAGAAAAGCCACATCTGCTCGCATCCATTATTTAGCTGTCATGTATAATGCACCAAAACCACAGCTTCCTATCCACAACCAGGCCCCACAGACCTTTCTATGGTTTACCCCAGATGCTTCGTTCAGTCCCTTGACAGCATGTCAACCCCAATAAACCACAGTCACTCTATCCCATGCACACCTCTCCTGACAGTCAATAGAAATACATGAATTTACCGGGAGAGACAGCAACTTCAAAGGAGAAAACAAAACTGGTTGGGTTGATTCACTTACATGGGTTGATTCACTTACATTATTAAGACACAGTGGTTGTATAAGTGAACAAAGCACATCAATTTCAGAAAATGCAGTAACAACTTTGATAGTGATGTCTTTCTACAGGTAGTTCAAGAGGCCTTAGAACATGCCCAGGAGGGTCGCACCAGCATAGTTATTGCTCATCGCCTTTCTACCATCCAGGGTGCCAACACAATTGCAGTGGTGCAGGGTGGTCAAGTAGTGGAAGCTGGCACACATGCACAGCTTATTGAAAAGAAAGGTCATTATTTTTCACTTTATCAAACTAACCAATAAGAATTCTTTTACTGTTTCATGCTAGATAGAGTATTTCACTACCCATAAAATTTTTTTTTCTATGTATGTGTGTTTGTGTGTGTGATTTTTATCGGTATTTGTTTGTATGTCACAGGGAGAGACCATTACACACACAGTTTAAGTCAACCCCAAGGGGCTGTAGGTTGACTGCTATGCCCGGGTTTCAAACCTAGGCAGAATCATTTGTAATTCATGGTCATTGAAGCTTATCACTACACCAAAGAAGCCCATGCGTGGGTGTTTGTGTGGAAGTAGAAGAACGTATGGCAAATTCTGAAATATGAATATTTTTTACTTGAAGAGAATCTTGTCAACTTTGCACATATTTAGTAATGTACAACTTTGCACATATAGTGTATCCTGTCTATTTAATGTACAACTTTGCACACATAGTGTATCCTACCTATATGATGTACAACTTTGAACATGTAATGCAGCCTTGCAAATGTAATGTTGAACTTTGAACATGTAATTAGCATAGCATTTGTAATGTACAACTTTGAACACATTACGTAGCTTTGTAATGTACAACTTTGAACATATTACGTAGCTTAGCATAAACATGTTATATACACAAGTTTCTAAATACAGAAGGAGTTATACCTAATACAAGTGGTGTGTAACAACAAAAGTTCATGGTCATAACTGGTAATTAATAGTGACAAAATGCTATCACAACAGAAGTCAAAATAAGCAACGTGAACCAAAACACATGAGCAGTTACAATACCATAATGGTTTTAATTTTATCAAAAGATTTTTAATTGATCAGAGAATTGTGTCATGTAGATACATATACATATTAAATATACATGTACAACATGAACTGGGCTTCACCTGCATGAGGTTACACTGTGAGGTTAAGGTCACCTTTGGGAAGGCTTTATTACTGGGAATACAGTCTCATCTAAGAACTTTTCTCTCCACTTCAAAAGAGTCCACATTTCCCTCCTACTGGAAATAGCGTAACCTTGGGTGCAGAAACCTCTGGAAATAGATCCTTAATAAGATCAAGTGTTTTTAGAGAAAGAGAACCAAGGGTAATTATAAGTAAATGAATGTATGCATGACAGCTAGAGACTGAGTGTGAACAAGTGTGACTTCTTTGTCTGTTTTCCTGGCACTATCTCACTGAAGCAGTAGGTAGCAGTGCTGTTTCCTGTAGGGTGGGGTAGCACCAGAAATGGATGAAGGCAAGCAAGTATGATATGTACATGTATATTTATGTATATGTGTATATGTATATGTGCATGTGTGGGTGTTTATGTATATATGTGTTTATGAGTGGATGGGCCATTCTTTGCCTGTTTCATGGCGCTACCTCGTTGACACAGGAAATGGCGAACACAGACAAAAAGGGCACATTTGTTCATGCTTGTTCTCTAGCTGTCATGTGTAATGCATCGAAACCACAGCTCCCTATCCACATCCAGGCCCCACAAACCTTTCCATGGTTTACCCCTGACATTTCATATTCCCTGGTTCAGCCCATGAACAGCACGTTGACCCCAGTATACCATATCATTCCAGTTCACATTATTCATTGCACACCTTTCATCCTCCTGTATGTTCAGGCCCCAATCACTCAAAATCTTTTTCACTCCATCCTTCCACCTCCAGTTTGGTCTCCTGCTTCTTGTTACCTCCACCTCTGACACATATATCCTCTTTGTCAATCTTTCCCTGCTCATTCTATCCATATGCCCAAACCATTTCAACACCCCTTTTCTGCTCTCTCAGCCTCACTCTTTTCATTTCCACACATCTTTCTTACCCTTTCATCACTTACTCGATCAAACCACCTCACACCACATATTTTCCTCAAACATTTCATTTCCAACACATCCACCCACCTCTGTACAACCCTATCTATAGCTCATGTCTTGCAACTATATAACATTGTTGGAACTACTATTCCTTCAAACATACCCATTTTTGGTCTCTCAGATAATTTTCTGTCCTTCCACACATTCTTGATTTTATTTATTTATTTATTTTGCTTTGTCGCTATCTCCCGCGTTAGCGAGGTAGCGCAAGGAAACAGACGAAAGAATGGCCCAACCCACCCACATACACATGTATAGTCATACACGTCCACACACAGCACAAATACATACCTGTACATCTCAATGTATACATATATATATATATATACACACACACAGACATATACATATACAAACTGGAGGTGGAAACATGGAGTGAAAAAGATTTTGAGGGCCTGAACAGGCAGGAGGGTGAAAGGCGGGCGAGGAATAGAGTGAATTGGATCAATGTGGTATACCGGGGTTGACGTGCTGTCAGTGGATTGAATCAGGGCATGTGAAGTGTCTGGGGTAAACCATGGAAAGTTGTGTGGGGCCTGGATGTGGAAAGGGAGCTGTGGTTTCAGGCATTATTGCATGACAGCTAGAGACTGAGTGTGAACGAATGGGGCCTTTGTTGTCTTTTCCTAGCGCTACCTCGCACACATGAGGGGGAAGGGGGATGGTATTCCATGTGTGGCGAGATGGCAATGGGAATGAATAAAGACAGACAGTGTGAATTGTGTGCATGGGTATATATGTATGTGTCTGTGCGTGTATATATATGTGTACATTGAGATGTATAGGTATGTATATTTGCGTGTGTGGACGTGTATGTATATACATGTGTATGGGGGTGGGTTGGGCCATTTCTTTCATCTGTTTCCTTGCGCTACCTCGCAAACGCGGGAGACAGCGACAAAGCAAAATAGATAACTAAATGAATAAATATATATATATATATATTTTTTTTTTTTTTTTTTTTTTTTTTTTTTTATACTTTGTCGCTGTCTCCCGCGTTTGCGAGGTAGCGCAAGGAAACAGACGAAAGAAATGGCCCAACCCCCCCCCATACACATGTACATACACACGTCCACACACGCAAATATACATACCTACACAGCTTTCCATGGTTTACCCCAGACGCTTCACATGCCTTGATTCAATCCACTGACAGCACGTCAAACCCTGTATACCACATCACTCCAATTCACTCTATTCCTTGCCCTCCTTTCACCCTCCTGCATGTTCAGGCCCCGATCACACAAAATCTTTTTCACTCCATCTTTCCACCTCCAATTTGGTCTCCCTCTTCTCCTCGTTCCCTCCACCTCCGACACATATATCCTCTTGGTCAATCTTTCCTCACTCATTCTCTCCATGTGCCCAAACCATTTCAAAACACCCTCTTCTGCTCTCTCAACCACGCTCTTTTTATTTCCACACATCTCTCTTACCCTTACGTTACTTACTCGATCAAACCACCTCACACCACACATTGTCCTCAAACATCTCATTTCCAGCACATCCATCCTCCTGCGCACAACTCTATCCATAGCCCACGCCTCGCAACCATACAACATTGTTGGAACCACTATTCCTTCAAACATACCCATTTCTGCTTTCCGAGATAATGTTCTCGACTTCCACACATTCCTCAAGGCTCCCAGAATTTTCGCCCCCTCCCCCACCCTATGATCCACTTCCGCTTCCATGGTTCCATCCGCTGACAGATCCACTCCCAGATATCTAAAACACTTCACTTCCTCCAGTTTTTCTCCATTCAAACTCACCTCCCAATTGACTTGACCCTCAACCCTACTGTACCTAATAACCTTGCTCTTATTCACATTTACTCTTAACTTTCTTCTTCCACACACTTTACCAAACTCAGTCACCAGCTTCTGCAGTTTCTCACATGAATCAGCCACCAGCGCTGTATCATCAGCGAACAACAACTGACTCACTTCCCAAGCTCTCTCATCCCCAACAGACTTCATACTTGCCCCTCTATATATATATATATATATATATATATATATATATATATATATATATATATATATATATAGGGGATGAGGAGAAAGAATACTTCCCACGTATTCTCTGCGTGTCGTAAAAGGTGACTAAAAGGGAAGGGAGCGGGGGGTTGGAAATCCTCCCCTCTCATTTTTTGATTTTCCAAAGGAAAGAACAGAGAAGGGGGCCAAGTGGGGATTTCCCTCAAAGGCTCAGTCTTCTGTTCCTAAAGCTACCTCGCTAATGCGGGAAATGGCGAATAGTATGAAAAGAAAAAAAAATATATATATGTATATATATATATATATAGAGCAGTGTGGTTTCAGAAGTGGCAGAGGATGTGTGGATCAGGTGTTTGCTTTGAAGAATGTATGTGAGAAATACTTAGAAAAGCAAATGGATTTGTATGTAGCATTTATGGATCTGGAGAAGGCATATGATAGAGTTGATAGAGATGCTCTATGGAAGGTATTAAGAATATATGGTGTGGGAGGCAAGTTGTTAGAAGCAGTGAAAAGTTTTTATCGTGGATGTAAGGCATGTGTACGTGTAGGAAGAGAGGAAAGTGATTAGTTCTCAGTGAATGTAGGTTTGCGGCAGGGGTTTGTGATGTCTCCATGGTTGTTTAATTTGTTTATGGATGGGGTTGTTAGGGAGGTGAATGCAAGAGTTTTGGAAAGAGGGGCAAGTATGAAGTCTGTTGGGGATGAGAGAGCTTGGGAAGTGAGTCAATTGTTGTTCACTGATGATACAGCGCTGGTGGCTGATTCATGTGAGAAACTGCAGAAGCTGGTGACTGAGTTTGGTAAAGTGTGTGAAAGAAGAATGTTAAGAGTAAATGTGAATAAGAGCAAGGTTATTAGGTACAGTAGGGTTGAGGGTCGAATCAATTGGGAGGTAAGTTTGAATGGAGAAAAACTGGAGGAAGTAAAGTGTTTTAGATATCTGGGAGTGGATCTGGCAGCGGATGGAACCATGGAAGCGGAAGTGGATCATAGGGTGGGGGAGGGGGCGAAAATTCTGGGAGCCTTGAAGAATGTGTGGAAGTCGAGAACATTATCTTGGAAAGCAAAAATGGGTATGTTTGAAGGAATAGTGGTTCCAACAATGTTGTATGGTTGCGAGGTGTGGGCTATGGATAGAGTTGTGCGCAGGAGGATGGATGTGCTGGAAATGAGATGTTTGAGGACAATGTGTGGTGTGAGGTGGTTTGATCGAGTAAGTAACGTAAGGGTAAGAGAGATGTGTGGAAATAAAAAGAGCGTGGTTGAGAGAGCAGAAGAGGGTGTTTTGAAATGGTTTGGGCACATGGAGAGAATGAGTGAGGAAAGATTGACCAAGAGGATATATGTGTCGGAGGTGGAGGGAATGAGGAGAAGTGGGAGACCAAATTGGAGGTGGAAAGATGGAGTGAAAAAGATTTTGTGTGATCGGGGCCTGAACATGCAGGAGGGTGAAAGGCGGGCAAAGAATAGAGTGAATTGGATCGATGTGGTATACCGGGGTTGACGTGCTGTCAGTGGATTGAATCAGGGAATGTGAAGCGTCTGGGGTAAACCATGGAAAGCTGTGTAGGTATGTATATTTGCGTGTGTGGACGTATGTACATACATGTGTATGGGGGGGGGGTTGGGCCATTTCTTTCGTCTGTTTCCTTGCGCTACCTCGCAAACGCAGGAGACAGCGACAAAGCAAAAGAAAAAAAAAATGTGTGTGTGTGTGTGTGTGTATATGATATGTATATGTATGTATAAGTGCACATATGGGCATTTATGTATGTGTATATGTGTGGATGGGCCATTCTTCATCTCTTTCCTGGTGCTACCTTGCTGATTTGGCAAACGGTGATCAAGTATGAAAAATAAATATGAATTCATTTTGATTCACTAGACAAGCAAAATGACACATCTCAACTAAATGGAACGTTGTTTACATCCTTTATGCACTCTTTAACTTGCATTGTTCTGTTGCCAGGCTGATAAGGTACTCCAGAAGTACTCTCAGGTACTTGAGATGTGTGATATTTTTAGAAGTACTTTCATCACTAACAAATATTATTCTTTAGAATTTTCATCCATATCATTTATAACCATATATGTTGAAATGTATAGGTATGTATATGTGTGTGTGTGTCTGGACATGTATGTATATACATGTGTATGTGGGTGGGTTGGGCCATTCTTTCGTCTGTTTCCTTGCACAACCTCGCAAACGCGGGAGACAACGACAAAGTATAATAAATAAATAAATAAGAGTATCACAGCTTCAAAGATTATATAATGTAATGGTGCAAATTTTATGCTTGCCTTCTTGACATCTCAACATAAAATGACAGCTGTATTGTGTGGAAAAACATAAGGCTGTGGCAAATGATAATGCATTAATGGTCTGCATATTTTGCTGCAAGGTAGGTAAAGGTAATTCAGGAATTGAAACAGTATGCACTGTGAAACAGTGAATGCACGATTTCTTGTAACCTGTAGAGGGAGTATGGACTAGATAAAGGGCTAAAAGATGGGTGTGTAGAAAATATATAGTTGTTTAGTTTAGGATATTTTTATGTAGGTTTAGTTAAAGTGACTATATAAAATATTATTTGACAGGTGTATTTCAGTAAGATTTTTGTATGCTATTTGCTTTGCTAAGATAGTTAAGTTAATGAGTATGTTTTATGAATAAAGTAAAAGTTTGTGATTTTTCTTTATGAATACAGGTAAAATTCAATTTTGTGAGTTGATATGTGCCTCATGAATGATGATCTCATCATGTTATTTTCAGTATAATTTTTCTTCCTTACATAACCTTATACTAGTATTCAGGATAGTATCAAATGCTTATAAGCTCTAAAAAGACAATGATGCACTCCATATAATTTGTTTTTATCCACAAAGCATCCAGTTGTTGGTATGGAAAATAACTAATGTTTCATCATTGTTTATAGTCACAAGCTCTATGATAGTAATCTTTGCATTACTTCATTTTTTTTTCCAAATTCAACAAAAGTTGTGCTTAAAAAGTCTTGTCATTGATGCTAATATTGCCTGAGTATAGGAGATGCTGAAGTGTCAGCTGGTTCTCATGGTTGAACTGTATTGTCGATCAGTGGCCCTTGTATATTGGTTGGTTTTGTGCTGTTCTGTAAATGTTTTCTTACATGAAGAAATATAAGTAGGTTTATCTTTTTAATATTTCATGCTTTCATACATGTACATTATTTCCTATGGAAACAAGATAACATCAAAAACATTTTATTTTTTATAATTGCCTGGATATTTTTTTTCAGATAAATGAAAATCTCTGAGCTTTTAGCATTATAATTCATATATTTTCAAACATTGTGTAAATGCTAAATCTTCATGTAGAAAGAGGTGTCTTCATGAAATAGGTGCCAAAGAATTCCTCAGTAAGTGTTAGCTTACTACTATGGCATAGAAAAAACTTTTAGCCCAACAGATTTTTACAATGGTGTATTCTTGATAGAATCTGAATGTTGTTGAGCCTGTTAAACAATTCATACAGTATCAAGAAATTATCAGGTCTATTTGATAGATCAGTTGTACTTCTCAATAAGTGAAGATATTTGGCTTCCTACAACAATGTGTTTTGCACCTTTTATTTCTTCATTACAGAATAAATAGCTTAAATGAATTGGGTGTCGACCATATAAAGTACAAAAGCAATTTCTTAATGTTGCTCATATGAAATGCTGAGATGGAAATTTTTTGGTGAGGATTAATGGGATGGTAATTTTTATGGAAAATAAAGAAAAAGTTTCATTTATCATATTCATTTTTATAAAATGTAATATGTACCTTTTAAATGGCCAATATGTCATGAAGAGAATATTCCCTGATAATGGCTTTCTCTTTTGAAGAGAACATAGGGTATAAGAAAAAGAATAAAGAAATTAACATGAGCTCCACAGGTGTTTACCAACCTGATTCTTAAAAGTAGAAAGGTGATACAGAGAGCAGAAAACAAAAGATGGAAGAGAATGCTACATCTTTGCTGTTCTTGGGCTTTCAAATGTTGTGCATCATTTTTCTAAATATATAGAGAAGGTAGTAGTTGGTAGGGAGCCTCTGACCAGACAGGTATAATACTATTACTACCTGCCTGGGTATCGGGAGGGTTAGTGATGGCTGCTTAGTGAGTCAGCATGTTGCTGCTAGTCAAGTTGCACTCCTCTGATCTAGGTTGCTGTCTTTTCTTTCTGCCTTAGCCACACATGGTCTGCTGGCATTCAGTCCACAATCATTCAGTTTCTCTTTGTCACACATACACTTGATAACACTTAACTCACACAACTGATTCTTTGTACTTCTAGATTTTACTGTGGTGAGTGCTATACACCTGCCTTTTGGCAAGATTGTAGGAGCAATAGATAGAAGTAGTAGGTTGGAATATTACACAAATTAAGTGGAAGTAGAAGTAAGGAACATTGGGTAGGAGCCTCTGGAAATGCTGTTAAGAGTTGCCTTCTGCCAGTGGTCTGTTAAGGTTGAAGCTGTTATGGAGACTCTTTTGGCCACCCCCTTGAGAGAGTTCCCAAAGGGAATGGGTATCAGAGATATAGATAGATAGACAGATTTCTAGAGGCATTTACTTATTCAAAAAGCAAGTGACAAGATTCATTGTATGATAGGGTCAACTGAAATGCAACGTGTATTGTTGAAAACATATGGTGTGGTAGGAAAGCCATTAGAAGGAATGAGTTTTTATCAAGAGAGTCAGACATATGTGTAGTAGGAAGAAAAGAGGTGTTTGAGTCCAGGGGAAAGTTCTGTGTGATGTCATTATGGCAGTTTGACCAGTTTATGGTGTTAGGTGAATTTGATAGTTTTGAAGAGGGTGGAGATCTGGAATCTCAGTGTGATGATGTGGCCCTGAATGTAAGATAGTTGCTGTTCGTTGATGACACAACTCCAGTGACAGATTCAAGTAAAAGCTGCAAACACGTTTCTTAGTTTAGGGGTGTCTGAAAGTCAAAACTTCAAGTTAATTTGAATATAATCAAAGTTATTAAAGTTTTTGCAGCGGAAAGATACAGGTTGCCTGGAGTGTGATCTTGAATGGAGAGAACCTGGAGGAACTGGAATGTTTTAGATACTAGGGGGTGGACATGACAGCAGATGGGAGCTAAAGTAAGACATAGGATGAACAAAGGGCTAAAGGTCCTGGGTTCATTGAGGATTGTGTAGAGGGTTATTTGACTGTGAGGGTAAAGATAGGTATGTTTGATGGTATGGTATTCCTGACATTGCAGTATGGATGTGAGATAGTGGCACTGGATGTGTTGGAAATGAAATATTTAAAGACACTATTTTTTGTGAGATGGGTTGATGTAATAAGATGTGATAATGTAAGAGAGAGAGAGGTGTAGTAGTAAAAAGTGTATGCATGAGAGAGATGCGAAGGATGACTGAGGAGAGGCTGCCTTTGAGGGTATACATGTCAGAGTGCAGAGAAAAAGGAGAGACTAAGGAGTTGAAAAAATGGAGTGAAAGATTTTGAGTGACAGGATCTTGAACATGATGGAGGGTGTTAGACATGCATGGGTTAGAGCAAATTGGAGCCAAGTAAGAAGTTCTCATCCTCCTCAAAGGCTCAGACTGGGTTGCCAGAATGTGCATGGATGTAACCAAGACAAGAAGAAGGGAGAGATAGATTGTATGTTTTAGAAAAGAGGGACCCGGATGTTGTATCTTTGAGTGAAACACAGCTCAAGGGGAAGGGGTAAGAGTGATTTGGGATTGTCTCAGAGGACAGGAGTTTGTATAAGGGCAAGAGCCATGGGTGAGTTGGCATTTCCACTGAGGGAGTTGTGGGAATGTGTGAAAGAATGTAAGGAAGTGAGTCCCAGAGTGATGTAGGTAAGAATAAGTTAATCATTCGAGGTGGATGATTGTTGGTGATTATGTAACATAGAGGAATGAAAAATAGGGAAATTATTTGGGAGGACCTGGTTTAGTGTGTTAGCAGTTTTGATGCAAGGTATCAAGTAATAGTGATGGGTGATTCAAATGCAAGAATGGGTGATGTGGCAGTTCAGGGTATTACTTAGGGACATAGGAAATCCAGTAGGAATGAAAATGGTTGATATCTTGTGGATTGGCAATTGGTGATAATTTAAAAAGAGTATGTGGTTCAAAAAGAGTATGTGGATGATTAAGGTGGATGGTAAGTGGGCATTATTGGATCATATGTTAAATAACATGCATACAAAAGGGAAACTTTGTATGTGAATGCACTGAGAGGAGTAGTAAGTGGGATGTCTGACCAATAGTTGGTGGAAGAGAATGAATTTCTTTAAAGGCTGTACAAAAAGAAGAAATTATATGAGTGGGAAGAGGGTTATGAAAAAGAATGAGCTTGGAAAACAGGTTTCTGTGAAAAGATACCTGGAAAGATTGGGAGTATAAGAACAGGTGTGAATTCTTTAAATTAGAGGATTGGGCATGGAATGGAAGGTATGTATTGAAGCTGTGCTTATGTGTGAGAGAAGTTTGTGGTATGTGTAAAGTAGATGTGTGAAAAAGGGTAGTGAGTGGAGATGAGGAAGTTGAATTGTTAGTGAAAGATAAAAGAGAAATGTATAGGCAGTATTTGGAGAGGAGTGAATGATTGGGAGATGTACAAGAGAAAGTGGTAAAGGGTCGAGAGGAAGGAGCAGGGGCTGAAAAAGATGGCAATTGAGAGTCTGGGTAAGAAAGTATCAGTAAGCTTAAGGCAGAATAAGTAATACTATGAAAGGAAGTTAATAATTAAAATGTGAGTAGAAAAATAGAACACATGAGATCATAACTGAAGGGAGCAGATGGAGAAGTAGGAACAGGCAGAGATGAGGTGAAATGAATATTTTGAAGGACTGTGTTAGATGATAAATAAAAATGCTGGATGTATGGAAGTAGAGGTATGCAAAGCAAGAGAATAAGTGGTAAGTCCAACATAATATGAAGTGTGATTGGAGTCAATGGGATTGCAGCTGAATTTCTTAAGAGGAAGGAATGACTGTGAAATTGATTGGTTGGTTAGGATATGGCTTATGGCAAGGTGTATGAGGACTTGGAGGATGCTGTACAAAGGCAAAGGGGACAAAAGTGAATGTTCTAATGACATGGCTCTGTTGGCATATTTGAGTGAGAAACTGCAGAAGCTAATTTCTGAGTATGTGAGTGTGTAAAATGAGAAATTTAAGTTAATGTTAATAACAGTAAGTGTATTAGGTTTAGTGGTGGAGAGAGCTAGTTTTTTTTTGGAATATGAATTTGAATGGAGAGAGCCTGGGGAAAGTGAAGCATTTTAGATACCTGGAAGTAGATATGGCAGCTGAAAGAGCCAAGGGAGCAGAAGTAAGTCAAAGGGTGGGTGAGGACACTAATGTTCAGGTGCATGAAAGAGTGTTTGAAAAGAAAGTTCATTGTCTTTAAGGAAAAAATTGGATATGTTGATGGTACATTAGCTCCAATGCCAGGTATGGAAGTATGGAGGAAGGCTCATGTTTTGGCAATTAAATTTTTAAGAACATTATACAGTGTGATTAAGAAATGATGGGGTAAAAGAGAGGTATGATGGTAAGAGGAGTACGTATGAGAAACCTGAAATGTATGTGCTGAAATGGGTTGGACATATAGTGAGAATATGAAGAGGATGACTGAGAGGGAGTAAGGAGATGTGGGAAACAGGGAAGGAGGTAGAAGATAGAACAAAAGAAGCTTTGAGTGATCAGAACCTGAATATGTATGAAAGTGTAAGGCATGCACAGAAAAGAATGAATTGGAATGATGTGGTACTTTGGAGGCAATGTGTTGTTAGTGGGCTCAACCAAGGAAATATGAAGCACTCAGGCAACACCACAGAAGGACCTGCAGAACTTGGTTGTGAATAGAGAGCAATAGTTTTGTTGCACTATGCAAGACTGCTAGAGAATGGAAGTAGTGAATGAAGCAGTTTCTTTGTCTATTTCTGGCACTATCTCAATAACTGGGGAAACTGTAAACAATTGACTAATGGAAGAAACAGTGAACAAGTTTGAAAAAGGGTAATGAGTGGTGGGATGATGCAGATAAGCAGCTAGTGAAAGTGAAAATAGAGGTTTATGAGCATTATCTCCAGGAAAGAGTGTGAGTGATTGGGAGATGTACTAGATAAAGCATCAGGAGGTAAAAGAGGAAGATACTGGGTTTGAAAAAGATGGCAAATGTGAGTTGAGGTGAGCGAGTATCAGCAAACTGTAGGAATTTATTTTGGAAGGAGGTTGATTGTGTAAGAAAAAGAGAACAAATGGGAACATTGGTGAAGGGGATAAACAGGAAACTGGTAATAGGCAGAAATGAGGTGAAGAGGAGATAGAATGAGTATTTGGAAGAGTTGTCAAATGTGCTCATTGATAAGGTAGATGTGGGATGTTTTGAATGTGGAGGTATGCAAGGTAAGAGAATCATGGAAAGTGGTTAAGTGAGAAGGTAAGAGGTGGTGAAAGCCTTGCTCAAGATGGTGTGCAGCAATGGAGCTGGAGTGGATGGCATTGTGATTTAACTTATTAAGAAAGAGGGTAGTTATGTTGCTGACTGGTTATTTACAATTTTCAGTGTATGTATAGTTCATGATGAAGTACCTGAAGACAGTTGTAGTTCTTGTATAGTACTACTGTTTAAAGGTAAGGGGGACAGAATTAAATGTTCAAAAGTTATGTTTGTTGAGTATAACTAGTAAGTTGTATGGGAAAGTGATGATTGAGAGGATCGTGGTATGCACAGAATTTTAGATTAGGGGGAACATTGTGGCTTCAGGAAAGTAGAGGATTTGTGTTGCTTTGAAGATTGGGTGAGAAATGCTTATAGAAACAGAAGAAACTGTAAAGAGCATTCATGGCTGTGGAGAAAGCATATGGAGGAGTTGAGATTCTTTCTGGAAGGTGTTATGAATACATGGTGTGGGAGGAAAGCTGATAGAACCAATTAGGTGTTTTTATCAAGAGAGTAAGGTATGTGTGCAATTAGGTAGAAAGGGAATGAGTGGTTTCAGGTGAATGTTGGTCTGTGGCAGGGTGTGTGATGTTACCATGGCTGTTTAAGTTTATGGATAGGGTGGTGAGGGAGGTAAGTGCAAGGGTCTTGGAGAGAGGGGCAGTAATGTGTAGGGGATTAGGTGGGGCCTGATCAGCAAGTCAGTTGTTTGTTGATGGCAAATCTGATTAAGAAACTGCTGAAGTTGATATCTGAGTTTGGGAGAGTGAGTGAAAGGAGAAAGTTTTGAGTAAACGTGAGTAAAAGTAAGGACAATTATTAGGTTTAGCAGTGCAAAGATGTAGGTTAGATGAGGTGTGAGTTTTAATGGAGAAAACTTGGAAGAAGTGAACCTTTTTTGGATACATGAGAAATGGATGTGGTAGCAAATGGAGTCATGGAGGCAGAGTTGAGTCACAAGATGGGTAAGGAGGCAAAGGTTCTAGGAGCACTGCTGAATGTGTGAAAAGAGAGGTCAGTATATGGGAGGGCAAAAATCAGTGTTTAAAGGTATAATAATCCTAGCATTGTTTTATGGATGCTTGACATAGGCCATAGATGAGAATATGCAGAAAAGGGTGAATGTGATAGAAATGATATGACTGAGGACAGTTATGGAGTGAGGAGGATTGATTAAGTAAGAAGGAGGTTAGGTAATAAGGAGAGAATGATTAAGAGAGCTGAAGAGGATATGCTGAAATGGTTTGGACATATTGATGGAGAGAATGTGTGTGGAGAGATTAACAAAGAGGATTTGTGTGTAAGAAAGGGAGGGGGGACAAAATTGGACATAGAAGGATGGAATAAAGATTTTCAGTGCTCTGGGCCTGACTGTGCACAAGGGTGAAAGGCATGCACAATATAGAGTGGTCTGAATTAGTGTGGAATAATGGGGTACTATGATTTCAATGAAAAGAACCAGGTCATATGAAACATCTGGAGGAAATCATGAAAAAGTCAGTGGGGGCCTGGTTGTGGATAGGGGACTGGGTTTCAGTGCATTACACATAGGTAGAGAATGGATTTTAGCAAATATGGCCTTTTCTTCGTCCGATTCTGGTGCTACCTCACTAACATGGGAAACATCAAACAAGAATGAAAGAAATAGTATATTTAGGTGTTACCAGACTCTTCATGCTTGAGGCTACATAGTGAGTGGAAAGTCATCTTTGGCGGACCTGTAACATTAGGAACACAGTCTTGTCCAAGAACTTCTTGCTCCAAATGTGTACTCATTTTCCTGTTCCTGGAAGTAGTGCAGCCAAGGGCTGCAGGAGCCATCAGAAAGGTCCTGAATAATTTTAGGAATCTCAATACATGCATTCCTCCAATTCTTAGGCACTTCACTATGATTTATACATACATACATAGATTGAATATCCTTACCAGTCAATCAACAACATAGTCACTCCCTTAATATATTCATTTGCAATACCATCCAATCCAGCCACCTTGCCGGATTTTATCATCCGCGAGGCTTTCCTCACTTTTTTTCTTCACCAAACCACTATCCCAGACTCTCACTTCGTATACTACCCCAGCCAAAACGCCCTATATCTGCCACTCTCATCAAACACCTTTAACAATCCTTCAAAATATTCATTCTATCTGCGCCTCACTTCATCACTGCCTGTGGTCACTTCCTCTTTTACCCCTTCATTGATCTTCCCATTTGTTCTCGTCTTACGCACATTATATAACTCCTTCAAAACATTTTATTCTCCTTAAAGTTTAAAGATATTCTCTCACCCCACCTCTCATTTGCCCTCTTTTTAAACCCCTGCACCTTATACATATACATAATACCCCTGGGGATTGGAGAAAGAATACTGCCCACGTATTCCCTGCATATCGTAGAAAGCAACTAAAAGGGGTGGGTGAGGGGGGAGCCAAATTAAATTTATCCTATTTCAATCTAAATTAAAGGTAAACTTAAACTAATATAACCAACCTAGCATTTTTCCTAATTCACCATAACTTAGCTTCGCTTCAGAGATTTGGCTGGTGTGAGGGAGGAATTCTAAAGGTGACCCAGAAAATAATTTGTAGCAGTAAACGTTGGGTTAGATTTGAACTCTATTCTAACCTAACTAGATTTATCCCAATCTAACCTATCCTAGCCGGGGTACAAAAATGTTGGGATGGTGCAAGGAAGGCAGGTTCGTAAGGTGATCCAGAGAATGAATTGTAGCTTTCAACACGATTCGTTTGACCTTACGAATATCCTGCAGTGAGTGCACCGCACTTGGCGCTGCGTAATGGGAAAATTTCAAGTACTAGAAAGTGCACTCTCTCTCTCTGTTCGCCATATCCTTTTAGCGAGGTAGTGCTAGAAATAGACGAAGGTCGTATGCTTCTCTCATCTACTCAAGCTGTCATATGCAGTGCACTGAGACCACAGCCCCTTATCCGCAATCAGACCCGACAGACCTTTTCTTGGTTAACCCCGGCTGCTTAACATCCCCTGGTTCTGTCCACCGACAGCACATCGCTCGATGAATACCACATTGTTCTATTTTACTCTATCCCGTGCACACCGCTCACCCTCCCTCCTTCATGTACAAGCCCCAATCGCTCAAATTTTTTCACTCCATCCTTTCATCTCCTATTTGGTCCCTGGGGTTAGAGGAAAAAATTCTGCATGCATATTGCTAACGTGTAAGGGGTAGAAGCGGAAGGCTGGAAACCGACCACATAAACCCCCCCCCCCCTTATATTTCAATTTTTCAAAACACGGAGCAGATATGGATAGGTAAACTTGGATCATCTTTTAAAATTTTGTTTCTCATATTTACACCACATGCACAAATGCTGGTAGACTGCCCTACTCGTATAATGAGGGAGGCGAGACGGACGCTGGTGTTGGTAGAAGGGTTGGGCGGAGGGGAGTCGTTGGGCACTCGGTAATCAGCCAACCAGTGCAGCTGGGGACACTACTTTATAGTGAACATCCGCTGCAATTACGTGTAACAGATTTCTTATTTCGTTTTTGAATGGTATATCTGTATAACAAATTCTATACAAAGTAGATTCATTCGAAGAGTGACAGATAAACGACACATTCGCATCTGAAGCCTAGCCCTAAAGAAGGGGCCATCTCCTGGGGACAAAAGACACTATCAACCCCATGAGCCATAATGTTATTTTTATTCCAAGGAGGGGGAGAAATGGCGAAATGAAATGGAATTCAATTGTGCCAAACCAAAAGTATTTTGGTTGTATAATTTTAGGATTTCTTTGTATGTATATATGTATAGAACCCAATTTGATCCCTGGGGACAGGGTAGAAAGAGTACTTCCCACGTATTCCCTGCGTGTCGTAAAAGGCGACTGAAAGGGGAGGGAGCTGGAAGTCTTCCCCTCCAGTTTTTACTTTTCCAAAAGAAGGAACAGAGAAGGGGACCGAGCGAGGATTTTCCCCTCTTAGACTCTGTCCTCTGTTCTTAATGCTAACTCGCTAACTTGCATGCCAAGAAAGAATTTTACGTGCACTTCAAGAGCACTGTAAATTGAAATCCTTACAGATGAGTGGCGATTACAATATACCTATTATGATAACGTAAAAACCGTGAATTCATTTTTTGCAGAAGAATTGACATACAAGTACGCCAACAAAAAAAAATTTATTGACTTTTTTTTATCTAAAAGTTCGATCAAACTTGACATCAGAGAGATCTTTGATTCCATTTATCTGGAGGGCACAGCAGATACTTCTTTAGTATATCCACTTTAAGCAAACATGGCCTCGATATATGCAAGACTCGTCGGGGGGGGGGGGGGGATAGGCCTGTGATGGGGCTAGTGTAATGTCATCAGAGTGAATGGCGGGTTCAATACAGAATCAAGGCAGTAATTCCAACAGCGCTGTATACTCTCTGCCACAGCCGTGTCCTCAGTCTCTGCATTGCATCATCTAAGATACCCAGGATGAGAAATATGATGGACCTCAACAAAATTTTCTTGCTTTGAACACAAAGGGATAGAGGAAGAGAATGTTCTGAATCTCCCACAGTAGAACCGACAGGTCTCTGTATGGCATATTGGGTTGAACGGCACACTTGCTTGGAGCTGTGGAATACACTGTCAGCCAGAGTACCCTGCCCAAAACGTGCACAGCATTGGACAATGGCAATGACAATGGACGATAGTGTCATAATCTTACACACACCAAGTCAGTATACAATACTGTATCCTTTGGGATCATCCAGTACAAATGAGCCACATGACTACCAAACCCTCATCAAGGTACCCAACAGGTCCAGAAACTGATCGATGCTGCGATCACAAAGGTGGAAGACATGAGACACCAGAATTTACCTTATACTGTAAGTGAATCAGCAGGTGAGGTTGTGGCCAATTAGACCATCATTCAGCGGATCACTAGTAGGCAACAGCACACACCAAACGCCAACCCCACTGCAAGGGAAGAGCGCTACATAAGCTACGTAACTATTGCTTTCCTGGATCACAGCCTCCCAGGGATAAGAACCTGGTTCAAGATCGATGACATCCGGCCAGGCCAAGCAGAAGTCTTCTTACTGTCATCCAGCAGCAAAGAGTTCGACTATAATGTAAAGGACTTCGTTCTGGCCGGCTGATCTTCCTATAACCTGCAGGGTTAGAGGAGTGGATGTCACGATGGGAGGTAATGCCTTTATATGAACATATACAGTGCCCATATTTTATATGTTGGAAAAACTAATATATCAACATTGCGTCAAACAAATGATTTGATTATATTAATGCTGAGTAGTACTTATTTTTTTTCAGATTTTTATTTTTTTTTTTTAAAGAAATAGCCATCGGACTAGTTGCTATCATACTTGCTGAGTTGTCTTGAGAGGGTCGATGAGGACAAATTCCCGGAAAATATTGTTTACAGTAGGCTGTTGCACGGTCCCCTCTTAAAAGAGTTAAGATATTTAGGTGTAGAGATTAAATAGATGTAGTAGGGTTGGCGAATAATGCAAGTGGCAGTGAAAATATATCAGACAACTGTATTTCACATCATTTATTAGGTGTATTTTCTTTAAACACTCCAGATGGTTCATGCAATCTCGTCCCCCTCCTCACCCTTTCCTATCCTAAAGCTTGGATCCGCCCATTACATTTGTATTCAGTCCAACCTTTTTCATTTCTTCCGGATGAGCATCAGCATTAATTACTGCTCCCATCGCTATACATGAAAGTAATATATTCTGCTTTTAGTACTTGCAACCTAACCGAAAGTAAAGTAACCTTGAAGTGGCGCAGGGCTCTCTACATATTTTTTCCAGGAATGAGCGATTTGTCTAGAGTTCTAGCTGGCCTTCGAGATACTCGCCATGAAACCATTGTCGCTTGTCATTATACAAACAGAAATGTTTATAACTCTGAAATACTGAAGCGGGTGTGTTCATCCACTCGTTCAGGATTGAAATAAACAAGTTTCTCATATTTTCCTTCTGTAAATAAGCCTAACGTCTCTTCCCGAGAATTGTGGGGAGCGCCATCGACCGCCGACTCAAGAGGGACCTGTTGCCAGGGGTCCTAGGAGTCGGGACCACGCACTCACCCGGCCGGTGCGGGTGGACCGACCGCCCGTCGTCGCCCCGGTTCGCCCGTCAGTCACCTCCCGGCTGTCGGTGTGAAAGTGTAAATCCTCCAATACTTGTTTAGTCACGGGGATCTGGTATGTAAACCAATTTAACAAGACTCATATACTGTTTTGATAAGTATCGTAAAATACCGGATATTTTAAACAACTATTGGCTGAATATTCAGTATTTTCCTGTGAAACTTTGCAGTTATTGTAATAAATTATTTTAGTGCTTGCAAGGTTGCGTCATACTTGATTATCGGGAATGGAGATGGTCTAACCTTGTCGTACGGACATGCGATGAACGTGAACAACACACAATTACTTAGTTTGATCCAGTCCCTTTAGTGTTTATACTGATGAGCGCTATATTGATTAGTAGTCCATTTTCACCCACAGAGGGTCCTCTAACCATATCACAATACAAAAGTTACACGTCTTTCATTGTCAAGGTCATTCAGCGAGCAAATAACCGTAGAAAATAAAGAATTGCCATCAGCTGTAAAGGTAAAAGGTTGAGGATGGTATTACGAAAAGGAGAAAGCTTTACCGTACTGCAATTGACAGTCCTTACCGAAGCTCAGCAGTTCAAGGTAGATAAAGTTGATATTAATTGTAATTCTTTGTTTTACCATTATCTTCAACAACAGAATTCATAGTCATTTCAACGCGTAGGTTATTGTAACGAATAAGGTGACGTGATAGGATGAGAAATTGTTCGTGGTAAGTGGATTTTGTTGGGTATATTGTATAATGTTGATTTTGCTGTGACTTTTCACACATGCCTTACCATGCTATGCTTCAACGCTGAATGTGTTTCACCTGTCCAAGGACATACAAATTTGGAAAATGATTTTACGCTGTATTTCGTGTGGTAAGGTCATAAGTCATCGAAGTGTTTCATGCACATGCTTACCTCTTAGCTGATTATCAGAATTGTAGTATGTTGACCATTGATACATACTCAGATTTTTTTTTTCTTTTTGCTTCAGGTACGTAATTAGATTTAATAGTTTACACCATCAATTTTGAGCAGTTAAGACTGTGGTTGCGCAATATTGCTGGAAGAATATCAGCCACACATACTGATATGTACATGTTGTACATATCACAGTAATTACGGTCAAAATATATATGGTTCAGATATCTTCATTTTCCTGGTTAAACTGGTGAGAGCTGTGAATGTACGGTAAATTACTAATTTCATTTTGAAGGCTTGCCACCATCAGCAACAAGTCATACTATGTATTCAAAACAAATATTTTATTTCAAGTTACTGTGTACTGCTGACATTTAAGGAACAGTTACATATATCATCAAAAATGCCAAGAGACTGTTTCGTAACTGTGATTCGGAAAGGAGTTTTACGTTCGTTTTACGGAACGTTAGCAGTCATGTGTACGTTGTGATTGGTAGCCCTGGCTCGTTATAACTCAGCTCCATCACGTGACAAAGTTCAGTTACGTCTCGCATTTTTTTTTTTTCTACGTCGCTCAGAATTTTCCTAGTTTTTGTAGTCTTTTGTTTTATCTCATCTGCTCTCAGTTCTCTTTCCATCTTATGTTGCCTCCCAAGTGGTCTTGTACTACGTCTTGCCTGTGGCAGGAAGGAAGCCATAATATATGCCCCTAAAGGTTATCGTTAGGCAACCTGCTTTCCCGTCCTTAGCGATACCTGTCACTTTGTCCCTCATCATCTAGACTAGTTTTGACTACCTGCTTAACAATTAAAGTATAGGAGCTTTATTCATCTTTCCGGTTAATTGTATATATAAAAAACTATATCCGTTGAAATGCTGAATTTGGGGTAATACAAATGTATATATATATATTTTTTTTTTTTTTTTTTTCATACTATTTGCCATTTCCCGGGTTAGCGAGGTAGCGTTAAGAACAGAGAACTGGGTCTTAGAGGGAATATCCTCACCTGACCCCCTTCTCTGTTCCTTCTTTTGGAAAATTAAAAAAAAACAAGAGAGGGGAGGATTTCCAGCCACCCGCTCCCTCCCCTTTTAGGCGCCTTCTACGACACGCAGGGAATACGTGGGAAGTATTCTTTCTCCCCTATCCCCAGGGAATATATATATATATATATATATATATATATATATATATATATATATATATATATATATATATATATAATGTATGGAGTGATATCGGTCTGTATACATTACAGTGAGTTATTTAATAACTAAAGCATGATATATAGTGACCGTATATATATATATATATATATATATATATATATATATATATATATATATATATATATATATATATATATATATATCTTTTTCTTTCAAACTATTCGCCATTTCCCGCATCAGCGAGGTAGCGTTAAGAACAGAGGACTGGGCCTTTGAGGGAATACCCTCACCTGGCCCAATTCTCTGTTCCTTCTTTTGGAAAATTAAAAAAAAAAAAACGAGAGGGGAGGATTTCCAGCCCCCCGCTCCCTCCCCTTTTAGGCGCCTTCTACGACACGCAGGGAATACGTGGGAAGTATTCTTTCTCCCCTATCCCCAGGGAATATATATATATATATATATATATATATATATATATATATATATATATATATATATATATATATATAATGTATGGAGTGATATCGGTCTGTATACATTACAGTGAGTTATTTAATAACTAAAGCATGATATATAGTGACCGTATATATATATATATATATATATATATATATATATATATATATATATATATATATATATATATGTATATATATTTCTTTCAAACTATTCGCCATTTCCCGCGTTAGCAATGTAGCGTTAAGAACAGAGGACTGGGCCTCTGAGGAAATATCCTCACCTGGTCCCCTTCTCTGTTCCTTCTTTTGGGAAATAAAAAAAAAAAAGGGAGGATTTCCAGCCCCCCCGCTCCCTCCCCTTTTAGTCGCCTTCAACGACACGCAGGAAATACGTGGGAAGTATTCTCTCTTCCCTATCCCCAGGGATAATATATATATATATATATATATATATATATATATATATATATATATATATATATATATATATGGTGGTTGATTCATGTGGGAAGCTGCAGAGGCTGGTGACTGAGTTTGGTGGGGTGTGTGAAGGAGGAGGGTTGGGAGTGAATGTGAGTAAGAGCAAGGTTATTAGGTACAGTAGGGTTAAGGGTCAAGTCAATTGGGAGGTAAGTTTGAATGGAGAAAAACTGGAGGAAGTAAAATGTTTTAGATATCTGGGAGTGGATCTGGCAGCGGATGGAACCATGGAAGCGGAAGTGAATCATAGGGTGGGGGAGGGGGCGAAAATCCTGGGAGCCTTGAAGAATGTGTGGAAGTCGAGAACATTATCTCGGAAAGCAAAAATGGGTATGAAGGAATAGTGGTTCCAACAATGTTGTATGGCTGCGAGGTGTGGGCTATGGATAGAGTTGTGCGCAGGAGGGCGGATGTGCTGGAAATGAGATGTTTAAGGATAATGTGTGGTGTGAGGTGGTTTGTAATGTAAGGGTAAGAGAGATGTGTGGAAATAAAAAGAGCGTGGTTGAAAGAGTAGAGGAGGGTGTTTTGAAATGGTTTGGGGACATGGAGAGAATGAGTGAGGAAAGTTGACCAGGAGGATATATGTGTCGGAGGTGGAGGGAACGAGGAGAAGTGGGAGACCAAATTGGAGGTGGAAAGATGGAGTGAAAAAGATTTTGTGTGATCGGGGCCTGAACATGCAGGAGGGTGAAAGGCGGGCAAGGAATAGAGTGAATTGGATCGATGTGGTATACCGGGGTTGACGTGCTGTCAGTGGATTGAATCAGGGCATGTGAAGCGTCTGGGGTAAACCATGGAAAGTTGTGTGGGGCCTGGATGTGGAAAGGGATCTGTGGTTTCGGGCATTATTGCGTGACAGCTGGAGACTGAGAGTGAGCGAATGGGGCCTTTGTTGTCTTTTCCTAGTGCTACCTCGCACACATGAGGGGGGAGGGGGATGGTATTCCATGTGTGGCGAGGTGGCGATGGGAATGAATAGGGGCAGACAGTGTGAACTGTGTGCATGGGTATATATGTATGTGTCTGTGTGTGTATATATATGTGTACATTGAGATGTATAGGTATGTATATTTGCGTGTGTGTGTGAACATTGTGTATGGGGGTGGGTTGTGCCATTTTCTTTCGTCTGTTTCCTTGCGCTACCTCGCAAACGCGGGAGACAGCGACAAAGCAAAATAAATGTAAATAAATAAATAAATATATATATATATATATATATATATATATATATATATATATATATATATATATATATATCATACTATTCGCCATTTCCCGCGTTAGGGAGGTATCGTTAAGAACAGAGGACTGAGCCTTTAAGGGAAATCCTCACTTGGCCCCCTTCTCTGTTCCTTCTTTTAGAAAATAAAAAACGAGAGGAGGATTTTCAGCCCCCCGCGCCCTCCCCATTTAGTCGCCTTTTACGACACTCGGGAAATACGTAGGAAGTATTCTTTCTCCCCTATCCTCAGGGATATTATATATATATATATATATATATATATATATATATATATATATATATATATATATACCGAACCCGAACCGAGTACCCATTATACTCCACTAAGGAGCGGTGGAATCATGCATTCCTTTTGTGCGGGAAACTCTCCTGCCCTTAAGAATGATAAGACTGTGCCGAACTGACATCGTTTTTTGGTGTAACCATCTAAAGGTTGGTACATGTACTGAAGTTGTACGTTTTGTAGGCATTGTCATCTCGTCACTGTGCGTCCTTGTCAGCCTTGGTGCGCAGGGGATGTCACATGCCTTAAGGCAGACCAGGGGTAATGAAAATCTTCTATATTAGACAAAGTAACACGGAATAAGGATCTATCGTTGCATGGGGAAAGTGCGAAGGCATCAAATTCATAGATACTCTCGATAAAATACGTGTTATGACAATCATTATTCAGAAATATGCCTTAGAATGTCGAGATTAAACGAATTTCCAATGGGCAAACTTGATCAGGTTCAACTAGAGCGAGGCAGCCTAAGTACTGACGTAAACCAAGTTAGGGGATCAACCCTGATTATGAACTGTCGGAACATTACACGTTGGATATTAAGTTACGTTGTGTCCAGACGTTGCAAAACTAAGCCACTGCTGCAACGACGCCAGTTAAGTGCAAGTGAACTCAGACTTCGTTTGTACCACGAAATAGATGCCGTAGCTTTAGATCACATATAAAAACAGCATCACGCATTATCATGAAACACTGTAGTTGGTAAAGTAGATAAAATCATCTGCAACAGACATCGTGCATAACATCAGTCTTTATGTCTTATCAACACCTATTTTGCGTTTGGAAATAGTTCCACTCACTACCTGAAAAAAAAATAGGGCACTATTTTCACACAGATACGGATATGCTGATCTTTGAAGTGAAATATACATAAACTGGTCTCTGTAGGATTTAGTAGCTACCTTTCGCTTTCTCTCCGGATTTCCCTTCCAATCACGGTCTACGCATTTCTGAGTTGTCATTTTTGGGTATATTTAAACATACACAACCGCATAGGTACACTAAAAAACAGTTCATTCTATGAGGTCCGTTACTTTAGATTCATCAAATACCTTCAACTGTAATGTGATAATTACCTAACCTTGGTACGTTTTGGTGGGGTTACTAAGCGTTTACTCAGTGTACCGCATTGAATGTCTGCTGACGACGTTCTGCTGGCCAACTGCCGAGGAAGATGCATGCCGCTCCGTGCGTTGACACTAAGATTTTTGTTATACTAAAAGGAACGATTTATTCAATTTTGATTATTTATTTACATTTTGAAAAATTATGGACTTAGGACACGTACGAAAAAGAATTCACAAGATTATGTTAGACAAGCTTATTGTGATTTTTTTTATAATCTGGCATAGTGCACTGCCCTATGTTGTACTGTACTGATTGTTAGATTGTAACTTTTTTTTTATCATACTTACGTTAATTAAAAGTTCTTTAGAATAGATTTTATCTTTCTGGTCGTACACATGTTCAAAAGAAGTCTTCCAAAATCCTCGCTGCCTTGGTTAATATTTTGTATGGTATTCTTGAAATAGTTACGTGAAAACTAAGACTAATTAGTATCAATGCCCATGGAAAATGATTTACACTGCCGAAATTTGTATTGTCACTATTCATTGAATATTTCATTGTAATTCCTACCTCCCTCCAGCTATGCAACAGTGTACATGACTCTGGGTGTATGATCTTCAATATAATGACACACAACACCTAAAGATTGTTAAGGTGAAGCTAAACTGTAAAGCAAACGTACAAAATACAAAGATTGGTTATTGTCCGTCTCAGTGATGTCAGGATCCTCTGAGCGAGCAGTGGTGGTGTTGCCATATGTATCGGCTGTACACCGCGACCCGGGTGGGGTACATAGACTGCGGTACACATTTGATATGATGGTACGTGCTTGATTGTCAGGGTGGCATCGGACTGGCCATTGTGTCACTGTCACTACGCATATGGGTTCTCCCTGTATGATCCTTTGATTAAAAAAAGATATAGTAAAACGACATATAGATTAGTGGTATTTAGCAATAGTGAAAAAAGACACACGAACAAAATAAAAGATACACTGACAGTTAGTGTGAGATCAACTGAGAATGCCATGGGGGTCCCTAAGCCATGGCTTCAATAAAAATCGCTGTCAAGAATGTAAACTACTGCAGGCTTGCCAAGTTTACTGTGACCGATCACTTTCGTTTAGGCCAGAGAAAGGCCAATAACAAACCCTTACCATTGTTATCTACATCTAATACAAAGGTAGAGGTTATGTGGCATGCATCCTAATGCGCGTGCTGAAATTAAGTGCAATAGTTGGGAGGGATGCATGTGTGGAGGAGACATTGGGAGGGATGCACTGAAATAAATAATGCAGAAGAAAGCACACGGAGTCGCTGCATAGGGGTAAATGTTCTAACTTTCTGTATCTAAACACAAGTGAGCTAGCTCTTGCAGTATAGAATTGATGGTTAAAGGTAGAGGTATGGGAAATGCGCTTAAAATGAATTTCAACAAGCTGTTCACTGTAATTCCTGCAGCACAGTTTACTACTGACTGGCGGCTCTGCTCGGTCTGCTAGTGTTAAAGAGTTCACTTAAAACGCAGCAACTGGTTATGTGTCTAAAATATGATCTTAGCTGCATTGCCGACAGGCTACAAGGGAGATCGAGCTTGCAATGAACCACTTCCAGGCAGATCTTCGTGTACGTGCATGGGCATCTGGTAGTCTATGCTTAGCGACGGCCCACGTTCCCCCTGATCAAATCTGCCCATACGTGTTCTGCTCAAGGGAGCGAGGCTCGCTTTGCTTACGTCCTTGGTACGGCTCATTGTTTCCGTCTTCACATAGCGAAGATTCTCTCTGTCCCTCGTACTGGTACCTGTAATACATGTTGCCTTCTGTATGTTATTTTTACAGTTTTTTTTTTTTTCTCACCAAACGTTGTTTCATCAGATAAAATGTGAATTTGATGTCCTATATGAAATTTTTACTTCATTCTTGAAATACATAAGACGTTTCGAGCACACAGACAACTGCCGTTGTGCTCTCATCGTGAATGTGGTCGTCTTAAATTTTCAGTTTCTCTTTAAACAACCAGCTGATGTATAAGCCAGTATTGGTCTTTAAATGGAAGTCTTGTCACCTCGTATTTTCATGACGAAAGCCAACACAAAGGTAATTTATATATTTAATGCCATTTTGGTTTTAGAATGGGCAATAGTTTTACGTAATAAGGTGATGATACGTACCAACAGTCGTCTTATTCTCTTATCCAATGTGATAATAAGATTGACAAATGGAATGTGGGCGCCAAATCCACGTGAAATTTCACGACCTCAGAATAATGCTCATCTAAGACTGATCATAGGTCTCTGTCACCTTAGACTGAGGTTCCTTCTTTTTTCGTGTGACATAAACTATATATTGAGAACATAACATTAGGCGGTTAATAGACTCCTATCACCCTAATACGATTCCAGTTAAGTGGATAGGAAACGTAAAGTGTGTAATAGTTATCTTTCATTCTTGATAAGCCCTATTGTGTAAAGAACAGAAAGAATTTAACTATTTGCTCAGACTGAAGAACGATAAATGATACAAACGCACACACGCAGCTTCCATATGTAAACATGGTGGCGCTTTTGGCAAACTTTTCGTTACGCTGTTGTCCATCACACACAATGATCTTCGCCAGTGACAAAAAATTCATTGTATTCCTTGCTTTATAATCTTTTTCTTCTAACTATTAACAAAACGACGATACATTAACAATTGCTATCGATGTTAATAACTCCTCTGCTTCTTCGTTTTAGAAATCCCGCCAAAAGATACCCCCCCCCCCTCCCAATGCCCCAATGCCATAGGCACACGACTTCCTTGCAACCGTTGGGGGAGCACAACTCAGTTTGGAACAGACTAAGTTAAACAAAATTACATATAGTGGGCAAACAGGCGGTGTAAGACTTGTTTTTAGTAGCTCAGAATAGCTGTATCTCTATCGATTTTTTTTTTTTTATAAAGGAAAACTTGTTCTATGATGTCTCAGTCACCCACTGCGTTCTGTAAAGAGAATAGCATAAGTTTGTTTAATATTACATTGTATATATATATATATATATATATATATATATATATATATATATATAGAAAGAGAGAGTGCGAGTGGAGGTAGTGTTGCCTTGAGCTGCACAGTCATTAGGAAGGTCGTGGAGTAACACCAGGAATTTTTCATTGAAATTGGTCCTAGCGTATATATATATATATATATATATATATATATATATATATATATATATATATATATATATATATATATATATATATATATTAAGAAAGATGAAGCAAGATACTCCAAGCTGTCGTATGTATTCCAACACCTCATCATGGATAATGAGACAGTCACCCACAGTAGGTGGACCAGAGAGAGAGAGAGAGAGAGAGAGAGAGAGAGAGAGAATGATCCAGTGGCCAGACAATTAAAGGATTACGGATTGAGAAGGAGGGAAGGGTGGGTGTCAGGTGACTTGATGTTTTACATTCCCGTCCAGGTGAGGAGAGGTCACTTGGGATACGTTAATACCATCTGATTACCCTGGGTAGAAGAGCGAGGTATTCAAGTATTTCAAGTGACCTGCCCTCACCTGGGCATGATATTTTGAGGCCCAGTCCTCTGTTCTTAACGCTACTTCGCTAACGCGGGAAATGGCGAATAGTTTAAAAGAAAAAATATATATATATATATATATATATATATATATATATATATATATATATATATATATATATATATGTGTGTGTGTGTGTGTGTGTGTGTGTGTGTGCGTGTGTGTGTATTCTTTAAAGACGTGATCACGAAGAATGCGTTTTGAATCTTCGATCCTCGTGATGCACTTTCTGATGGTGATCTGCATATCATCCGGGCTCACATGCAACGTTTGTGATTTGTAGACAAAGTGAAATGACGAAAAAGATTGAAAATTCATGAAATAGAGCAGAATAAAACAATGATAATGAAAAAGGTTCACGAGAGTACAGTTATTGTGGACAGTCGAATGAAAGAGTAATAGCAGCCTTACGTGAAAAAAAAAAAATGGGAAGTCCGTTCCAACGTGGATGTCGTAACTGAGCGGGTAAAGGGAAGGGACGGGAGTCCGTCGCTTTTGACACAGAAAACGGAAAGATAACGGAGGAGTGGTGGGTAGACCCATAGAATTATATCACATAAGTGATAAAATGATGTAGTAAGTCAGTTCTCAGGACTATAGGCTTTGTAAATATAGCAAGAAGTTGGGGGCACAAGGGGTGTGTAGTGCCGTAACTGTGACATCCGGTGACAGCGCCTGATACATGTTTATGAGAATATATATATATATATATATATATATATATATATATATATATATATATATATATATATATATATATGTGTGTGTGTGTGTGTGTGTGTGTGTGTGTTTGGTCTACTTTTCATGTGTGGATGTTATTCAGAGATGAAGACATGGTTAAAACTCTGCGAGCGTTGAGTTTCATCCCCGGATAATTTACCTTCATCAGGATCTTTCCATTTTTTATTCTTGTTTATATGAACTTCCTAAAATGAAGATCCTTAATTAGGACAGCAACGAGCTCATAAAAGAAAAGCAGAATCACACATCACTCGTTTTGAGTTCGCAGTATGAGAAACACATCGCCAGATATAGTTTATAAAGTACCAAGGAAATATTTTAATGATCACTCGAATCATTACTAAAGATATTTTTAATGTATCAAACGTCCAAATACAGAGAAAAATCAAACACTATTCTTTTTTATGATGAAATTAAGGTGGAGCCTATTGGTGCTTTGCAAACAATTACCACAGAAATGAGAATTACTATTCTGGTTATGTTAATAACAAGTATACAAATAAAACTTAATTTTCATGATTAATTGAAACTAGAACCTAAAGAGTGTAGCATAACTACCCTTCAAATGGGGAAATACATGATTGAATACTAACGTGGTTATGGACACAGTGCTTATGCAAAAGCTTTGTGTCCGAAGTGATTGATGTATTATTTCCATTCCTCAGATGATCCCCGTCCCATTAACTGTCTTACAATCCCAAGTCTTTCAGTCGAGTTTCTCATGGTACTTGAGTACAATGTATAAAGGCAAGAATTCATCATAAGTCATCTAGATGTCTTGTATCGTTCAAGTTCCTGTGCTATCCTAGTCATGTCTTGACTAAGGAACAAAATTTTTCCATAGTCTCTCTCGCTACCTATAAACACACTGTAAACACTTTTAAGTCTCATATATCCCACCTCACTCTCCTTGATCTTTTCCTCTTAGTCCTGTAGTGTAATCATTAGTTCCTGCTCTGTGGATATATTACAAAAATATGAAACATTTGAATTTTCTTTTGCCTTTCTCACATTGTTTCTTTGATACATTTTCCGCTCTTTCCTACTTTATGTAGCTGTGCTTATTTCTTGTACTCCTATGCTTCTCAAAATCTACCAAGCTCGTTTCATCATACGATTCGAATCAGTTAGTAAAATGAATTATTATGATTTCCTGTAGCAATATATATAAGACTCTCATCATTTTTTTCACATTATATGAATTTTGAGAGTATTTATGAAAGATCTTGTAGCTGTTTCCATACTGATGGGAATTAACTTAAATGAGAGGGGGAAACTATTTTGATGCAACTTCTGAATGAAAATCTGGAATGGGTAATGGACAAGTTATTTGCAGTTGTAGTGACATCTGTAGCAACCTTCAGTCAATGTTACTGGCTGAACAGGGAACATAAATGAAGGACTGACTATTCAGAATATCAGAAATATCCATGCTTGACCCATCCATATATTTGGAAATAACAAAGGTCATGATTCATTTATGCATAATATGAAATTACTGTAGAATCAATAGTTATTAATCTAAAGCTAATCATTACTGTCTAAACCTTACATAAACCCCAGATGAAAATGATTTCTTATTGACAGCCTGAAGATGGATGGTTTGGTGTGGTCATTGCTGATGATCCTGCTGGTGAGTGGGACACAAGCAGACACTCCGGCCAACTGTACATTTGAAGATGTGAAAGGAGACTGGATCCTTTATGAAACAGAACGCAGTGGTGATGCCAGTATTGACTGCAGTAATATGGGTTAGTAATACTCGTAATACTGTGTCCAATATTTGATGATGAACCGTCAAACACTATCATGTTCTGTTCCTGATGATATCATATTGACATAACAGTGTACTATTGCAAATATAATATATGTAAAATAAGCCTTTTCAGACCTACCATCGCTTTGCCTCTGCTAAACCAAATTGGTCTGAATATTTACTGTTCTCTTCAATGTCTTGTTTCTTTTGTAACATTCTCCCCGTTTCTATTTCTTGTGTTGATATGTCTCTTAGCTCTGTTATTGAAGTCTCCTGCTAACCTTTACAATGATATGTGTATCTTACTAGTATCAGAACAAATATTTCCTTGTTTTAGCATTGATTTATATATCTTTACTAATATAAAGACAAATGTCGTCTGGTCTACCATGACATTCTCATGAGCACTACTGCTCACAATTGTGTTCTGCAGGTCCTATTATTCACAAGAAGATGGTCTCGCTCATGTATCCTAATGAGGCTGTTGATGAGTTTGGTAACAAAGGAACCTGGACCATGATCTACAACCAGGGCTTTGAAGTTAAAGTCTCAGGAAGGTCATACTTCGCCTTCTCCTTATACGAGAAGGTTAGACAGTAGACAGCGTTTGCAGAATTCAACCCTTCGACTAATCCACCCATATATGTACATGGTCCATTGGTAAATTCTTTACCCATATATATATATATATATATATATATATATATATATATATATATATATATATATATGTGTGTGTGTGTGTGAATTATTTCCTGTCACAGTTCCAAGACTTACCTTCTGGGTTGAGGTATGGAAAGGGGAGTAAGGGTGCTGAAATCATTGATGTGATATTATGCCCAGTAGTCTTCCAGGCATAAGAGGCAGGTATTACACAGCTTGTGTAGATAGCGACACCACAGGCAAATTTTCTGTTTGTGCTTTTATGTATGAAATATCGTTATAGATGTTAATTATGAAATATATGTATATATTGAGAGAATGATAGAATAAAAGCAAAATAAAAAGGGGGTCTTACAGGACTGGACAGAAGGCTTTGTTGAGAAGTTAAGGCTTTCATAAGAAAGAATGGAAGAAAATATGAGGAAATTGATGGTAAATGTAAATAAAAGCATGCTTATTAGGTTAAGCAGTTCAGAGAGAGAGGTTAGTCAGGGGCTGTGAGTTCACAGTCCACTCAATTTGGTAAACTGGTGAGACCAGACTCTGCATGAGGTTCCACCATGACTGAAAAGTCATCTTTGACGGTCTCGTTGAAGAGGTTACTTCAATGGAGTTCATCATTTTCCTTCTGCTGATTGTAGTGGAGCCTTGGAGCTGCAGGATCCCTTTAACAGGGGTTGGAGGGTTATGTAATGAAAAATGAATATTTTAAGGATAAGCATGTTTTTTTAATCTTTTGTTCCCACAGACTGGAGAAACAGTCATATCCATGTGTGATAAGACAATGACTGGCTGGTCAAGGGATATCACAGTCAGGAACTGGGCATGCTATCGAGCACAAAAGAAGATACCTCTTCCACCCAAGAACTCTACAGTAAATCACATGCCTCAGGTTAGTGGTAGCTAGGAGACTGCAATATTTATGAATGTTTAACTTAGCACCCTTGATTCATACTTTGAATCAAAATTTAGATGATGGGGAAAGATGTTTGGGTATGATAGGCAGCAGCAAGTCAGGATCTTATATCAATTATAATACGATGACCAAGCAAAAAGATCCTTCAGGGAAGAAAGCAGAAGGGAAAGGTAAAATGAGTAGAATCAGGTTTGAGGAAGTGAAATTTGATAGAAGGGAAAGAGCCAGAGCTTGACCTAGCGTGCATAGAATGGGTTTGTTTTTGATAAGACAGAATTAGACAAGTGAGGAAGGGTTAGGTTTGGGTTGTGTGGATGTTCATTTTTTTTCTTTGTTTTTAAGGTTCAAAAAGGAGGATGTGCATAGAGAGTATTGTTTCTGTCCTTGAATATACCAACACTGACTTTATAAGGGTTTGGTGTTGGTAAGTTATTTGGAATTGTAGATGGTTGGTTTAGTTGAATGGGTTAGGATAGTTTTTGGTGGGTTTGTTAAGATGTTATTAGGGTTGTTTATCCCAGTGAGATTATTGGACATTCTCATCCATGAGTCATGATGGAGCTCAAAATTTTCTGTTTATTTGGTAGATAGAACTCTGCAGTAGGTGTTTAAAGCTGGAAGTGTTTTGATTAAGTAAGCAATGAAGAGGTAAGAGAGATGTGTGGCAATAAAAAGAGTGGTTGAGATAGCAGAGAATGTGCTGAAATGGTTTGTACAAATGAAGAGAATAAGGGAGGAAATGTTGACAAAGAGGATATATGTGTCAGAATTGGAGAGAACAAGGAGAACGGGGTGATCACATTGAAGATGGAAGGATGGAATAAAAAATACTTTGATCTATCAGGGCCAGAACTTGAAGAAGGATGAAAGGCATGCGTAGGATAGAGTAAATTAGAATGACATGGTATACTGGGGATGACACGCTATCAGTTGACTGAACCAGGGTATGTGAAGCTTTCAGGGTAAACTATGGAAAGGTCTGTGGGGCCTGGTTATGGATTGGGAGCTGTAGTTTTGATGCATTACTCATGATAGATTGAGAGTGGATTTGGGTAGATGTGGCTTTTCTTGTTCTGTTCCTGACACTACCTTCCTAATGTGGGAAATGGTGATCAAGTATGAAAAAAGATTCATTATTAAAAGAAAAGATTCCTTTAGATATTAAAGATACAAAGGTAAAGAATTTGATTTTTTTCAAATTGTCTTGAGGCACAGAAATTTACATCAGTACAGTGCACCCTTATTCCAAGATGTCTCAGGACTGAAATGTTTCAAATCAAAATGTCTCATGGATCCGTGGTAATATTTCTTATGATTAAATTTTTGTGGAATACAGTGTATATGAGCAGTAAAGAGCATATCTGTTTGGTAACTGAATGCTGTATTTCATTTACAATTTTATTTGAGATTGTAGCCAGGATTTGGTGTGTGTGTGTGTGTGTGTGTGTGTGTATAAAAGGTGTGGGGAGGTTCCACCAACTCTTCAGCACCAGCCTAATGGTACTATATTTACTGTCATCTCTAGCTAAGAAGTAACCTGACTAGGGATGCACTGAATGTGCTCCCATTCAGCATCCCCTCTCACCACACTTGACTTTGAATGACTCCCTGTGATAATGCATAATCTCGCATCACCTGAATTTGGGCTGGTAACCATGACACTACCAGTGCCTTTTGCAGATGGGGTGTTGAGATTGGCAGTATTCAGGTCACACCAGTCAGGACTTTAAATACTGCTGACCCATGCACAGGTCATGCTCTGGCTAAGACAAATGTCTACAACTGGTGCCATAAGTGTCGCAGTTAGCAACTGCTCAGAAAATGAGGAATTTTTATATGCATGTGTCACTGTCATCACACAAAATCTAGTCCTTACCCTTCAGTGGGTAGAGGGGACCCATTGCCCCTGTCCTTTATCCAGGTTTGTCTTTTTACAAATACTTTTAAGGAAATGATGGTGATGGTTAGGCTTAGGCTGGGGGGAGGGGGGACTTCATGCAACAACAGGAAAATCCCTTATTACACCCTTGAATTTGCTTTAAAGTACATCTGTAGAATTGAGAGAAAACACATTTTGTCCCACCATAGTCTAATAACATGCCATACATGGTGAAAACAGTCACTTCAATATAGATAATACAAAAGTGTAAATGTGAGTATACATCTGGTCCCCTCTCAGTCTTGCAATTAGGCTTGGTTACTCCAATCACCAGCCTTTAAGAGTACTAATACTTTTGTCTTTGTTATTATTGCACCTTATTGTCAATATTGAAAGCATGTACTCACAACTTTTTCTGTTCAATATATCATGTTACAATGTGGTTATAAAGTAATAACACTTGTATACTGTGAAAGGAAAGTTGTTTCTTTTATGTTCCATTTCTTTGTTTGTAGTAGAACATGATTTGTCTAAACTTGGATTGGAAACATTTTATGTCTCAGGACTTCTAATAGAATTTTAAGCATTTAATTTACCATATTATTCCAAAAATTCCCTGGCAGGAGGATGCTTTGTACAAATATAATAAGGAATTTATCCAGAGTATCAATGCCAAGCAAAATAGTTGGTGGGCTGACATTTACCCAGAATATGAGCTGATGACCATGAAGGATATTCTCAGGAGGGCTGGTGGCAGGGCGTAAGTACCCCTGGCTAGTATTTTATGAACTTAAAGTATGCCTGTGACATGGGAATAGTTTGAGTAATCCCTTATGAATGGAAGCATGAAAACAAATGGGTTCACATCTAGATCTTCACTTTGTCCAGAGTACAAATAAAACAAAATATTAGCAGAGGATTGGCAAACAAATTAGGCAAGATGAGAATAATATCATATTCAAAGAATGTACAGTAAAGCCAAAAGAAGGAAAAAGCATTGGACAGTTTCACAAAGAAATCTCCACAATATGCTTCGTGGTAGGATTGCAGAGCACAGTCTGTTAGCTGATACAGGTTCATTTAGGAAGAAATAAAGATGTTGTCTACTCGGTTTCTCTGTTATCATTTGCTTGGATATCTTTTCACCTCATTGCCTACTAACACTTCCCCATCTGCTTCTTTCAGTGATATTTGTATTTTTCTCTTGTTCTCCTTACACTTTTCCCTCCTAAAACATTTTCTTATTCTTCTTGGTGTTTGCTTTTTTTTTTCAGCCCCTGTACTTTCCTTTTGACCTCCTGCCATTTCATTTTGTATATTTCCTGTAATGTCCATACAGCTCTTTCATTGACGGCTTATCATTCTCATTCCACCACTTATTGCCCTTTCTCTGTTACCCACATTCAACTTTCTGCATGAAACACACTTTACTTGCACAAGTTATAACAGCTTCTTTAGATACCTTCCATTCCTCACTCACCCCCTTAATTGTACTTGCTTTCACCTTTTGCCATCCCTCTCCCATTCTCTTCTGGAATCTCATCATAGAAGCCTATTTTCTAAGTTTACTCTCTTTTACCACAACCACATATGTGATTTCCTCTTCTCCGAGAGCCCTTCTTCCTTTTACCCTCACTTCCACTGGGAAGGTGACCAGACATCCTGTCAGCTAATCTTTTCTGCACATTTACTTACAAAAGTCTTTCTTTTGCATGTTTACTAGTGAGTACACAATCTGTTATTGCCCACCTGCTAACCATCCCAACTCATTTGTACTGAAGTTTTTCCTTTTTAAACCTGGTACTCCTAATTACCATTCATTTTTCTCTGCATAACTTATAACCTGTTTGCCATTTTCATTCACACTGGATACCCCATGCCCTGCAATTAAACCTTAAGCTGCTTCAAAATCTACTTTGCTTTTAAATCACCTGTCACTTTTACATGATCCTTCACGTCAGAATTGTTGACAAAATCTGCTGCTTCCAAAACATTCACCTCTCCCTTACTTCTCTTATTTCCAGGTGCATAAGCACTGACAATCACCCACCTCCTATAATCCACTTTCATTTTCACCGGTATTAGTCTGGAGCTCACTTACACTCACTTCACTTATTCCCATACCCCCCTCTGCAGGAGTGTCACTACTACCTTTTCTCTTCTCTTCTCACAGTACCTTCATACATTGCCCATAAAACATTCCCAAACCGCTCTTCCCCTTTCCATGTGATCTTAGTTTCACTCAGCCAGAATTTTCAGGTTCCTCTCTCCAAACATTACCTTCTTTTTACTTCTCACCCTGGTTATATTCAATTACATTTATGCATACTTTTCTTTCCCACTGTAGCAAGATAGCATCAGGACAGCTGTACTGTAGCCTCATTTGTACATTCCATACTCAAGCTTTCATGTATAATTACCAAAACCAGTACATACCATCCAAAGCAAGACCCCACAGGCTATGCACTCGGTTTTCTTGACTTTTATGTGCCATGATTCTGCACATTGACAGCATGTGATGCCCATCCCCTTATATACCACAGTGATCCAATTTGTTCTGTCTCTTATGCTATCCATGTCTCTTACCCTTCTGAATGATCAGGCCCTGATACCCCAAAGCTTCCTTCACTCCATCTTTGCATCTCTTTCTTAGCCTCCCCATCTCCCTTGCTCCATCTGCTTCCAGCAATTAGATTTTCTTAATCAGTCATTCTTTGCTTATCTGCTCCATATGTCACAACAGTTTTAGCACACCCTGGTCAGTTCATTCAATCAGACTGCCCCTACAGACAAACCTTATCTGCACTTTCTTACACTCATTATTCTTTACATATGTCTGTCGCATAGCACATAATAGTCATAATAGCAGAAATCATGATAATGATAACACTGATAATAAATGTCTATATCATATCAAATTTCTTGGCAACTTTCATCAGTTAATAGATTACCGTTGCTGTAGGAAAAAATTATACAAGTTTGTTTTTATTAAATGAGAAATTTGTCATGAAATGAAAAACAACTGTAAAACATTTGTATATTAGAATACACAGATACTACGAGTAGCTGTAGTAAGTGGGAAAGATTTATATTGATACAGATTGGTTGACAGCAAATGTAAGTAAAATGTACTATATATATTTTTTTATTATTTTCATTGTACTGACTCTACTTACAGTAAAAGAAATTTTGCAATAATACCTAAATTCTCTTCAGGAACATATGAATGAAATCCACTAACTAATGAATTTTCTTAATGGTTTTAGCATTCAGTGCAAAAATTTGGAGACCATGATATATAACCTTTTAAATCTTTTTCATTACAGCATCTAAATCATAAAGTATTTTCTGTGACATGAGCCTATTAAAAGGTACTGGATTCCTGATTTAGCTTACTAAACAATATATTTACACTCCACCTCCAGGTCTGCAATAGCTAGTCGTGCTCATGCAGTTCCACCCAGCTTCTTCACACGTTTGCTTGATGCGGCAATGCCAGCCACATGGGACTGGCGTAATATCTCTGGTATCAGCTATGTCTCTCCTGTCAGGTATGCCACAGCTTTTTACTGTAGCATATTTTTTAAAATTTCTTGTTCATTTATGAAAATACCCACATTCTGGCCCCAGTTGTTTTATTCTGTGGGGCTCTTGGAGTGCTCAGGAATCCAGTCAAATACATCAGATGACACCCAAAGTCATAAAGTGTAGTGATGTTTCGTGTGTGCCAGTGTGGGGAGGCCCTAGGGCAGAGGAGTAAATGCTCAGTATTTCTATTATAGATATCTGCATGTTTGGCATAAAGAGTCTTGTGATATATTGAAATGGTGTTTATAATGTTGAGTGATATGTGGTCAAGATATCCTGACACTGCTATGTTGCTACTTCACTAATGCAGGAAAAAGTGAACACGTATGAATATAGATGTATATGTATGCATAGTCAGTTGTTTGCTGATGATACGGCGCTGGTGGTTGATTTTGATGAGAAACTGTAGAAGCTGGTGACTGAGTTTGGTAAAGTGTGTGAAAGAAGAAAGCTGAGAGTAAATGTGAATAAGAGCAAGGTTATTAGGTTCAGTAGGGTTGAGGGACAAGTCAGTTGGGAGGTAAGTTTGAATGGAGAAAAACTGGAGGAAGTGAAGTGTTTTAGATATCTGGGAGTGGATTTAGCAGCGGATGGAACCATGGAAACAGAAGTGAGTCATAAGGTTGGGAAGGGGGCGAAGGTTCTGGGAGCATTGAAGAATGTGTGGAAGGCGAGAGTGTTATCTCAGAGAGCAAAAATGGGTATGTTTGAAGGAATAGTGGTTCCAACAATGTTATATGGTTGCGAGGCATAGGCTATAGATCAGGTTGTGCGGAGCATGGTGGATGTGTTGGAAATGAGATGTTTGAGGACAATATGTGGTGTGAGATGGTTTGTAAGAGTGAGTAATGAAAGGGTAATAGAGATGTGTGGTAATAAAAAGAGTGTGGTTGAGAGAGTAAAAGATTTATTTGATTTATGCATGTTTTATTTATGCAAGTATTTTCAAGAAAGTAACTGATGCATAGTCAAGAGGTCCCTGTAAATGAAAATAAAGAAATTATAGGGTGACTGAAAAAAAATGCCTTATAAATTTATGATTTAATGAACTTTATGATGATATACAATTGACTGTTCCCACAGAAACCAAGGGAATTGTGGATCTTGCTATGCCTTTGCCTCCATGGGTGGACTTGAGGCACGGGTCAGGATCCTCACCAACAACACTCAGCAGCCAGTCTTTTCCCCTCAGGACATCGTGGGTTGCTCAAAGCTTTCCCAGGGCTGTGAAGGAGGCTTCCCCTTTCTCATTGCTGGCAGGTAAGAATATGCATTAAAAGGAAAACTTATGATGTGCTTGGATTAAAAAAATTTACTTTTTGTACAAAACTAGAGTTTTTAGTACAAGTTTCTTTGCTATTAGAAATTATACAGCATGATTAGCATACATCATTATTGAATTTTTTTTCACATCATAATTGTTTTTGTTTTTAAATCCCTTTTCAGGACACTGAATCATTCAGTCTTCCTGTGCAATACTCTCCTCTCCCATCTGTAAATGCTTTGTGGATGGAATCATGAAAGCTGAAATAAATCACATGGTAGAAGAGGGGATTAAGGTCCTAGGCATGTTAAGGAGTGTGTGAAAGGAAGGTTCATTGTCTGTAGGGGCATAGATGTGTTGTGTTGTGGGGTGATCACGCAAGAAATTACATTGTCAAAGATTTGTGATGTTAGCGATGAGTCTATTTGAGAGAGACCAGGGAAGTATAAAATGGTTCAAGAAGATGGAGAGATACGTATATTTAAGAGGACTAACAAAGAGGATCTGTGAGTTGGAAGTTAAGGGAGCTAAGGGGAGGAGGGGAAAGAGAAAGACAAATGGGGCAAGGGAAAGATAAAGAGGTCAAAAGAGTATTTTTAAAGACTGTTGAATGTGTTGGATTAGCAGATGTGGGGTGTTTGGGAATAGAAGCATATGGAGCAAGAGTCATGGCAAAATGCTTTGGTGAAAAGAAGAAATAGAGAAACAATTGCTTAAGATGAAGTGTGGCAAAGCACCTTGGGTGGATGGGACTATAATCAAATTTCTTGAGAAAGTGGATGTCTGTTATATTGATGGGTTAGTCTGGATTTTCTATGTATGAATGGCTCAGGGTGAGGTGCTGGAGGACTAGCATTGTTTCTAGTAGTATCATTATATCAAGGCTTGGAGGACAAAGGAACATGCTCAAGTTGCAGAGGTATGAGTCTTTTGAGCATATCTGGTAAGTTGTACTGGAGAGTGATAATTGAAAGGATGCCAACATGTGCAGAATATCATGTTTGGGAGGAGCATTGGGGTGTTAGGTGTGGTAGAGATTTTGTAACATGTTACATCTGAGGGTGCTTATTAAATTACCTGTTTGTTGGATATATAGGTATGCACAGGATGTTGGTGTAGTCTTGGAGGAATGCTCACCTTATGAAGCTAGGGATGACGTCTGTCGTACAAATCCTAACTGTAACCGACACTTCACCGCCTATTACCGCTATGTTGGAGGTAAGCTTTAATACACAGCAGCAGATTTATAGACTTGTGTACATATATGCCTATAAAAAACAATGACACATACAAGTTAAGTAAAAAATGAAAAATGTGATTTAAGGGAGAGCCTCCTGAATAATAAAACTTTAACAGTAAGGGAAATTTTTCTTTGTCATTCATGTACTGTAACCTGTTTATTATTATTCTTTTTTTTACACAAATTATAAGTATTATTATAATGTTTCTCCTCTCTCATAGGTTACTATGGTTCTTGCAATGAAGAGGAGATGAAGTTAGCACTAGTGAAGGGTGGCCCCCTTGTGGTAGGATTGGAGGTGTATAGTGACTTCCTTCATTATAAAGGTGGAATCTACCATCATACAGGCCTCAGTGACAAGTTCAACCCATTAGAGGTAAAATCAGATCCACTAAGAGATATAAAGGAGTGTACATTACTTTTTCAGTTTAGTTAAAGGTACATCTGTTTTTTTCACATATTGAATCCTTAGAGTGCATTGTTAACACTGTTTTGAACATAAAACTTCCTAAGATAAACCCTTCTGAATCTGTAGCACCATGAAAAACAGTTGTCACACTATTACTGCTCTGATTTGACTGTCATCCATCACTGCAAGTAAACAGTCATACATTGGACTGCACACAAGACTCCCAGCTTACACTGTCACCATCTCACTGAAGATGAAACATTTACAGTAATCCTCAGGTTCCTTTCACAAGTCCAGCATACAGAAAGATTGAAAATCTCTTCTCAGATGTTTGGGTCCATACAGGGGATGTGGAAGTATGCAAGTGCCATGGGATTCCCTTTTGAGGATCCTGGAGCTAAAAAAAACAACGAGTTACAGTACCATTGCAACTTATTTATGATTGCTCATTTCACATATTAAATGAACAAATAATTTTGTGGCTGTTAAATTGATGTAAGGGTTTTATGATGGGAGTAGAACCTGTCAGTAAAGGAGATGGATTAAGTGATTCATTGAATATGGAAGTAGATGAGGACTTTTGACACCACATTTCAAAATATATATAAAACATTATGATGCAGTATGAAGGGGAAAATGGTTTAAGTTTCAGTGAATTTAGATGAAGTAGTGGAAACAGTTTAAGTTATTACCAAAAGATGTAAAGTTACAAAGGACTTTGAAATGTATATATGGTAAATAGACAAATAAGAATAGTTCTGTTCTTGAAATATGTAGAAAACATCAACAGAATGGAAAAGATGAACTGGAAACAGAGCTATGTTCTTGTAAAGCTATAGGAGCATTTAGGAAACTAATAGGAAAACTCAAGCTCTGTTACTAATAGTGAATGATTCAGTGTACACAAATTGATGGATTTTAGACATGAGTAGGACAGACTCAGTGAGTGCTCAGTTAGAGGTTTAAACATTTTGTAAGTGGCTATGGCAGCAAATGGATATGAAGTGATCTATATGGTAGGTGAGGGGGTAAAGTCCTGGGTATCCTGAGGAATGTGTGGAAAGAAAGGCCACTGTTTTGAATAGCAAAGATGAGTGTGTTTGATGGTATAATCCCATTAGTGTTATATATGATGCAAGGTGTGGGCCTTAAGTAAATGTGTAAAACAGAGGGTGGGCATGTTGGGCATGAAATGTTTTAGAACAATTTGTGGTGTGAGATGGGTTGATCAAATAAGAATTGATAGGGTAAAAGAGAGATATGGTAGTAAGGGGAGTATGTATTAGAGAAGTGAAAATGGTGTGCTGGAATGCTTTAGACACTTGGTGAACATAAGGTAGGAGAGGATGACTTAGAGGGTACACCAGTCAGAAGTGGAAGGAACAGGAAAAAGGGAGAAACCAAGGAGGAGATGGAATGATATAGTGAAAGATGCTTTGAAGGTTTGGGGCCTGAACTGGCAAGGGGGGTGTGAGGCTTACAGAGGACAGAGTGAATTAGAGCTATGTGATATGCAAGGGACAATGAGTTGAACTAGGGCATATGAAATGGTCAAGAGAGACCATAGAAAGGTCAGTGGAGCCAGGCTGTGGATAGAGGCTCTGGTTTCTATACAGTACATAGTATAATTGACAATTAAGGTATGGTGGTTAGTGGCAAGCCTGTTTGCAGATGATACTATGCTGTTTGTTGAGAGTGACGAGGAGTTGTAGAAGGTTGTAAGTGTGTTTTATGATGTGTGTAGACATAGGCGATTGAAGGTAAATGTACGTAAAAGTAAAGTGATGGTGTTTGAAAGGAAATAGAATAAAAGTATAGATTTTGTAAAACCTTATAGAGTGAAATAAGCATGTGTACTAAATTGTGCTGTGGATATGGGGAAAAAGACTGAAAGAAGTGAGAGAATTTAAGTATCTAGGAGCTGTCTTGGGTAAGTGTGGTGATATGGAAGGAGAGATAGGGGAGAGAGTGGTACAGGGTAGAAGAGTCATTGGGTCCCTTAATAGAATAATAAAGGGTAGAGGTGCAAGTATGCAAGTGAAGAAAGGATTAAGGGACAGCATAGTCCTCCCAACCCTAACCTATGCAGCTGAAACATGGCCATGTAATGAATCTCAGAGGTCAAGAATCCAGACTGTAGAAATGTGCTATTTGAGAAGAGCATGTGGTGTGATTGGACAGAATGAAGAAAAAATGGAAGTGTTTATGAGAGATGTAGTATGGCAGGGAATGCAAAAGGAGTGAATTGTGGAGTGGTAGAATGGGTGAAATGTAATACTTTGAGGACATGTGGAAAGAATTCAAGTCTGGGAGTTCACAAGGAGAATCCATGATAGTACATTTAAAGAGGTTGGTGTGAGTGGACGACCACCTGTGACGGGCAAATGGTGGGGGAGGAGTAGTGGAGGGGGAGAAATAATGGAAAAATGCATGGATTGGTGTATGCGAGGGAGGCATGTGAGGATGGAGATGAGTGGAAACTCTTTTGCCGTGGCTGCCCCTTGATGGGAGTTCCCTGAGGGAATGGGCATCAGAGATATAGATAGATAGATAGATAGATAGATAGACAGACTATTGGAGAGTTGATTTGAGCAAATGAGGCCATTTCTTCCTTTGTTCTTGGTACTACTGTGCTAGTGTGGGATATGACAAACATGAATGACTGGTGAATATGAAATAGAGGCATTTTGTGTGTGATTGTGGAAGTGTTAATGACATTAAATGTCTAACCTGGCAGTTCATTGTAGTGCCTGAAATTAATCATCCTGAATTGCTGTGTTGTTGTGGAAATTTACTTTATTGCAATGAATGTACTGTTTGGCAAAAATGTGAAAAATATCTGTGCAGTCTGAAATCATACCATAACACGAATCATGAATTGTGTAATATGAGTTTATGTATATAGAATGAAATCACACCTGGAAAAACCATAGTTACTGTATACTTACACAGATAAGGAGCATCCATGCTCCCAGCATAGGCTCTTCCACCCAAACATATAGAAATGTATACAAAAGGCTCTTCCACCTGAATCTATGGAAAAGTGAACTAATTTTTTTTGATAAATTATTATGTAGGCATATTTTGTAAGGAGGTAATATAATGACATTTTACATTGGAGCTCAAAATTACTATTCATGACAATGCTAAGTTGTTAAGGCACCTTTCCAAAGTATTTTCATTTCATCTACTGAATTCAGTACTAGTGTAATGTTCTATTAATACATTAACTCATAAACAGTGGTATTCCATTCCTGACTTATCGCCTTTTATGAGAAAAGATCTTTTTTTCTTTAATCAGTACTCTCAACTTGCCTTTATCTTCTTCATAGTCCATGTGCTAACCTGATTTATCTTTGTTTTCTAGCTAACAAATCATGCGGTACTGCTGGTGGGATATGGAGAGGATGAAGAAACTGGAGAAATGTTCTGGACTGTGAAAAATTCCTGGGGAAATGACTGGGGTGAGAATGGCTATTTCAGGATAGTTAGAGGTAATGATGAGTGTGCCATTGAATCCATGGCTGTTGAGGTTGTTCCTATTCCTTAAATTGTAAGGTAAAGGCAAAGGAAGATGGGATTAATAGATAATGCAGTAACATTTGAAAGTTAAGAGAATGCTCTAATTCTGTAATGTTAAGGTAAGAGAGACAATAACATATGGATATAAAACTGGGTAGCTGCAGCATCATATCTGGGAAAAAATTCAACTGTTTAGGTATGAAGAGAAAAAGAAGTATGAAAAACGATCGTAGCTTTTGCATATAATTTGCATCAGTAATATGTATATACATAGAACGCATAGAGCTAAGACAGTGATGGTGAGTGTATTTGAATCATTTAAAATTCAATTCAAATAATAAGAAATAAAAGACTAATGCATTAGAAAGGGAAAATTAATGTGGGTGAAACTGTATAAAATTGAGAATAACAAGCAGTAGAGAGGAGATGCAGAGCACAATGGGAATAAAATGCTGTAGTATGGGGATGATTGTGAGGAATGGACTCTGATTAATATGTACATTAAAGAAAAAGAATTTTGATGGAAAGAGTCAATGATATACAGGTTTTCTAATAAGAGAAATGAAAAGCATAGCATTTCAGTAAAAAGGAGAAAGATAAATAAGAGTAGACAGAAAAGAACAAGTGATGGTTAAGAGCATTAGAATGTGAAATGCGTCTAACTCGTGCAAAATAAAGTGAGACAAAAATGAGAAGTAAGAAAAAGGGAATGACTGGGATGGAACTTGAAACTTTAGATGTCATCTGTAATATGCTTATCAGGCCATAGTGCTTCCTAAATGGGTTTTAATATTAACAAAATACTTGTGTGAAGTGATTAAGTCATCATGCTATTCCTAGGTCTTTTGTTATAAAAGATACTGTAATTTCATTTATCCAATATCCAGCTGACTGGAGAAATCTGTTTAACTGATACTGAGGCAAAATTGCACATTTGAAAGGAATTTCAGTCAAGCAAATAATTGGACCACCTGAAATGAACCAACAGTTCAACTTTCAGCCCCTGTAGGGTTTTAGATGATTCTCAATACCCAGTGACTACTGAACAGAACTGCATGGTAACCAGTTTTCATCCATTTTTTGATCATTCTAGCCTCTTGTAATGGCATCTGCACACTCAGGATAGGACAGTAGTTCTTGTAAGTAAAGTAAATGTGCTTTACTCAATATTTGAACATAAGTGGATCTATTTTACTAGATAAAGAGAGGAGAGTGGTTCACAGAGAGGGAGAAGTAAGGTGTATGCTTAATCAGGAAGTTGACTTGTGAAAAGGCAGGGTTTTATGAAAAAATGATGGATGTCAAGAGCCTTGCAACTTTTATAATGGGCAACTGGCTACATGGCAATAGAAAAGTAATAAGGGGTGAAAAGTGATCAACCAGTTCATCAAACCCTCACCTTATGTTTATTCTCACATACTGCCAAGCCATCATGTAAGTAATCTATATTACAACAATCAAATCCAAGAAAAAAGATCTTTCAAAAGGTGATTATACATTTCCAATTCACATGCATTACATTTGAAGCTTTGGGATCCTTCATTCCATGAACAATAAGGTTCTGCTAGCTGTCCCTGTCCATTCAAATTCAGCTAGATCCCAACTGAACTTGATAAATGGAACTATGCAATATTCAGTTTACAAGTTAGTCTAATGCTTCTCAAGTTACATCAGAAAAATGAGATCGATCAACTTAGTTTTTCTGAATATAACATTCATGTTAGTTTTTCATTTTGGAGAATGTACCAGATAAATGTACAAGGTTTGAATATACTGTTATTGTATTGATTTTTTTCCCAAAGTTCCTAGATTTCAGATTATATAAATAAAGCAATTTTAGAGAATTGTTCCTGTACATAATCATTATCCACCATGTTTTATTTGCAATTATTAACCATGAAAAATACCAGCTGGGATGAAACTAAGTGGGGTAATGTGGTATACAGATGTAACATGCTGTCTACGGGGCACATAAAGTAGTCAAGGTATATGCAAAACGGGTCTGTAGGACTTGCCTGAGGAAATGGGGGCTCTAGTTTCATTGCACTGTACATGAAAGTCTGAGCAAGGATGTGAACAAACGAGGCCATTCTTCATGTGTGCATGGCACTGCCTTGCTATTGAAAAAGAAACAGCAAACAAGTGAGAAATCTCTTGGCCGACTTCCAACAATGTCATATGAGGATGTCTGTTTTTTTCTGCAGTTACAAAATTATATGAAATGTAATTATCTCCAGTAAGAAAGATGTATCATGAACTACTTTGTAAAGAACACAACGGGGCCATTACCAAATCGGAATGCTTTTCAGCCAATGAAAATTGCTGTAATTACTATAAGTTTCTAAACTATGAGTGCAACTATTATATTCTCTTGATAAACCAGTGTTACCCAGTGACTTTAGCATAAATATATACATAATACTGCCCACTGAAAATGACTGTCATACAAGTGCCACACCACATCTCGCAGAGAAATGTTCGTGCCGCTTTGAACCATAAGCGTATCCTGATGTCAGAGTACCAGGAGATTAAACAAGAGCCCCGCAAGAGGACATTTATGTCTCTCTCTGTCCATATACCTGGGACTATCAGCCTTTCCAACCGTGGCAGAGCTGCAGCTCACATATATATATATATATATATATATATATATATATATATATATATATATATATATATATATATATATAGGTTATTAGGTACAGTAGGGTTGAGGGTCAAGTCAATTGGGAGGTGATTTTGAATGGAGAAAAACTGGAGGAAGTGAAGTGTTTTAGATATCTGGGAGTGGATCTGGCAGCGGATGGAACCATGGAAGCGGAAGTGGATCATAGGGTGGGGGAGGGGGCGAAAATTCTGGGGGCCTTGAAGAATGTGTGGAAGTCGAGAACATTATCTCGGAAAGCAAAAATGGGTATGTTTGAAGGAATAGTGGTTCCAACAATGTTGTATGGTTGCGAGGCGTGGGCTATGGATAGAGTTGTGCGCAGGAGGATGGATGTGCTGGAAATGAGATGTTTGAGGACAATGTGTGGTGTGAGGTGGTTTGATCGAGTGAGTAACGTAAGGGTAAGAGAGATGTGTGGAAATAAAAAGAGCGTAGTTGAGAGAGCAGAAGAGGGTGTTTTGAAGTGGTTTGGGCACATGGAGAGAATGAGTGAGGAAAGATTGACCAAGAGGATATATGTGTCGGAGGTGGAGGGAACGAGGAGAAGAGGGAGACCAAATTGGAGGTGGAAAGATGGAGTGAAAAAGATTTTGTGTGATCGGGGCCTGAACATGCAGGAGGGTGAAAGGAGGGCAAGGAATAGAGTGAATTGGAGCGATGTGGTATACCGGGGTTGACGTGCTGTCAGTGGATTGAATCAAGGCATGTGAAGCATCTGGGGTAAACCATGGAAAGCTGTGTAGGTATGTATATTTGCGTGTGTGGACGTATGTATATACATGTGTATGGGGGGGGTTGGGCCATTTCTTTCGTCTGTTTCCTTGCGCTACCTCGCAAACGCGGGAGACAGCGACAAAGTATAAAAAAAAAAAAAAAAATTTTTTTTTTTTTTTTTTTTTTTTTTATACTTTGTCGCTGTCTCCCGCGTTTGCGAGGTAGCGCAAGGAAACAGACGAAAGAAATGGCCCAACCCCCCCCCCCCCATACACATGTACATACACACGTCCACACACGCAAATATACATACCTACACAGCTTTCCATGGTTTACCCCAGACGCTTCACATGCCTTGATTCAATCCACTGACAGCACGTCAACCCCTGTATACCACATCGCTCCAATTCACTCTATTCCTTGCCCTCCTTTCACCCTCCTGCATGTTCAGGCCCCGATCACACAAAATCTTTTTCACTCCATCTTTCCACCTCCAATTTGGTCTCCCTCTTCTCCTCGTTCCCTCCACCTCCGACACATATATCCTCTTGGTCAATCTTTCCTCACTCATTCTCTCCATGTGCCCAAACCATTTCAAAACACCCTCTTCTGCTCTCTCAACCACGCTCTTTTTATTTCCACACATCTCTCTTACCCTTACGTTACTTACTCGATCAAACCACCTCACACCACACATTGTCCTCAAACATCTCATTTCCAGCACATCCATCCTCCTGCGCACAACTCTATCCATAGCCCACGCCTCGCAACCATACAACATTGTTGGAACCACTATTCCTTCAAACATATATATATATATATATATATATATATATATATATATATATATATATATATATATATATATATATATATATATATATCTTTCTTTTTCTTTCAAACTATTCGCCATTTCCCGCATTAGCGAGGTAGCATTAAGAACAGAGGACTGGGCCTTTGAGGGAATACCCTCACCTGGCACAATTCTCTGTTCCCTCTTTTGGAAAATTAAAAAAAAACGAGAGGGGAGGATTTCCAGCCCCCCGCTCCCATATATATATATATATATATATATATATATATATATATATATATATATATATATATATATATATATATATATATCAAGGATGTAAGGCATGCGTACGTGTAGGAAGAGAGGAAAGTGATTGGTTCTCAGTGAATGTAGGTTTGCGGCAGGGGTGTGTGATGTCTCCATGGTTGTTTAATTTGTTTATGGATGGGGTTGTTAGGGAGGTGAATGCAAGAGTTTTGGAAAGAGGGGCAAGTATGAAGTCTGTTGGGGATGAGAGAGCTTGGGAAGTGAGTCAGTTGTTGTTCGCTGATGATACAGCGCTGGTGGCTGATTCATGTGAGAAACTGCAGAAGCTGGTGACTGAGTTTGGTAAAGTGTGTGAAAGAAGAAAGTTAAGAGTAAATGTGAATAAGAGCAAGGTTATTAGGTACAGTAGGGTTGAGGGTCAAGTCAATTGGGAGGTGAGTTTGAATGGAGAAAAACTGGAGGAAGTAAAGTGTTTTAGATATCTGGGAGTGGATCTGGCAGCGGACGGAACCATGGAAGCGGAAGTGGATCATAGGATGGGGGAGGGGGCGAAAATTCTGGGAGCCTTGAAGAATGTGTGGAAGTCGAGAACATTATCTCGGAAAGCAAAAATGGGTATGTTTGAAGGAATAGTGGTTCCAACAATGTTGTATGGTTGCGAGGCGTGGGCTATGGATAGAGTGGTGCGCAGGAGGATGGATATGCTGGAAATGAGATGTTTGAGGACAATGTGTGGTGTGAGGTGGTTTGATCGAGTAAGTAACGTAAGGGTAAGAGAGATGTGTGGAAATAAAAAGAGCGTGGTTGAGAGAGCAGAAGAAGGTGTTTTGAAATGGTCTGGGCACATGGAGAGAATGAGTGAGGAAAGATTGACCAAGAGGATATATGTGTCGGAGGTGGAGGGAACGAGGAGAAGAGGGAGACCAAATTGGAGGTGGAAAGATGGAGTGAAAAAGATTTTGTGTGATCGGGGCCTGAACATGCAGGAGGGTGAAAGGAGGGCAAGGAATAGAGTAAATTGGAGCGATGTGGTATACCGGGGTTGACGTGCTGTCAGTGGATTGAATCTGGGCATGTGAAGCGTCTGGGGTAAACCATGGAAAGCTGTGTAGGTATGTATATTTGCGTGTGTGGACGTATGTATATACATGTGTATGGGGGTGGGTTGGGCCATTTCTTTCGTCTGTTTCCTTGCGCTACCTCGCAAACGCGGGAGACAGCGACAAAGCAAAAAAAAAAAAATATATATATATATATATATATATATATATATATATATATATATATATATATATATATATATATATATATATTTATACTATTCGCCATTTCCCGCATTACCGAGGTAGCATTAAAAACAAAGGACTGGGCCTCTAAGGGAATATTCTCACCTGGCCCCCTTCTCTGTTCCTTCTTTTGGAAAAAAAAAAAAAAATAGAGCTAAAATGCACTGTGGGTATATCGGCCATTTCCATCTTAGTTCTGTGAGACCAGCGAAAAGAGAGATGTTGGATAGACATCAAGGGAACGCCATACAACTTCACTAATTCCTGGAAACCAACTACCTTGCAACAGCCCAACCAAGTGAGTATGCCATTTAGGTCACACCATCCACTTAACACGGTTTTTAGTCAACTCAGGGAGTGAACTACTATCTTACAAAATCAACTCAGGACCTCCAGGAGACTGTTCTGCCGATGTGGAACATACTGAATGCCAACGGTCATCATCGTTTATGAAGGGGATGATTACCAATCGCGAATTATGCCGAGCGCGCTAACATACTAAGACTGACACCATAGCCCAGCTGACCAAATCTAGTCTACTTGGCACCGTGGAACCAACAAGGCCACAACACAGTGATGGGAAACTCCGGTCACTCGACCCATAACCTTCGAACTCCGAGACTCCGATCTGACCCTGGAGATTCAGTTATCCAGTGAGCTATCATACAAGACAGCTTGGGGTTGTGAGTAAGATTACTGTGCAACTGCAGTTTGTGATCATGTTACAGTGATTGTATGATTGCTCATAAAGACTTTGGTTATTAAGTGACCGGAAAACTCTAAAGTGACGTGAAATTGACGGACGTTGAGCATTCATACATGATCAGTACTGAAGAGATTCTAGAACCTAATAGTACCTGATATTGTAAGACAATTTTGTACTGTAATAGTAGTTGTGTGAATGAATGTTAAGTTTGAATGGTTCCTGTTACTAATACCAGTAAAGTCATATGATAATATCAGCATACTTGATGAATTCATCCTGTCTTAAGTAGAAACACTTATACATACACCCAACCCTATATGGACCCAGTTAAATTCTTTGCAAGTTTACTTGAGATTTTAAATTTCTTTATATTTTTATATACATCATAGGAATACTCGCACAGTAAATGTTTTGTACTGGTTAGGATCAGTGATATCCAACAAAGGCATCCTCACAAATGTTCATACCTTAAACCCATTAAAATAAGAATAATTAATAAAAAAAAATCGCTTATATGGCAAGACATATACGAACATCAGACGTGTCATAAGCACTCTCTCTATTAGCACAATCTACACTTAAATTCTTACCTTTCACGTAAGCAGTCAGTACACCTATTTTTTTTTTTTTTTTTTTTGTCTCGACTTCAACCTAAACTATCTTTACTGAACTTCGCTCTCACATACTTAAACTTATCTACAACCTCAAGGTCGTCACTCCTCAAACTTTGGTATTTTTACAGCTCACACCCCACAGAATTTACAGTTTCTGTTATGCATAGTCGAAAGATGTATTTCTAAGAAGCCCCCCCCCCCCCAGTTAGAAACACATCTCCAAGCTTCTCCTACATTAAGTCTAATATATTGGGATTTATAACATTGCTCAACTAGCAAATCTCTGTGGCGTGGAAACTGTAAAAGTACCAAAACTTGTATGAGTATGTTACAGTTAAGATCTCTATAAAAGTAGAATCTGTATTGCTCAAACCCTTGGCATCTTCCTATTCTATATCGTTAAGCAACCCATTATTCCATCTAACTCAATTGATTCAACTGAAAGAGCAGCATCATCTACAGAAACAAATTGATTTGATTTACACAGTATATAGCGTAATGTTGTCTATCTACCTCTTTGGGTCTCACCTACGTTAACTTCAAGTTTTCGACCAATCTACCACATTATCACAGATAAAAAAAACATAAGCCTTGGGCTAGATACCTTAATCATTTCATAGTTTGAACATTTAATCAGCAATTAGTAATGAAGCTATACATTCACGAAGGGTTATCTCCCAGTTCTCCCACCACTTTGCCACGTTTATACGTTGTCAGTCTGTCTTCACTCTCCCCTTCTATCTGTCCAACCTATTTCAGCACACCATTTTCTGATTTTTTTTACCACACGTCTTTCTTATGCTTATTCCTTACACAATCAGGCCTTATACTGCATAAATGTCTTCACTTATTTCATTTAAAATACACCCACCCTCTCACATACTTTTGTCTTTAGGTCCGACGGGACCTACATATCTACAGAATGGCTGTCACCACGATTGAATCGAGACCTGAGTCTCGCTGGTTCTTGGAATTTGCTGGATATTGGATGGACAAATTATACTTTAACATATATGAAATAAAAATGAAGTGAAAATACTGAAGTTTGTTGTAGAAAAGTCATTAATGCTATTTCTAAGTCAACACTCTCCCTTAGTCATGTTTACATGCTTTATAACTCCTTTCTCTGTGTTGTTGTCTGCAAAAGATTTAAGCAACTTCACCCTGTTCTCCTTCAGGTAATATACATGCGATGAATCAACGCTCAAAGCTTTACATGATCACTTCATGGAAGTCCAGCTTCAACAGTATGACCTTTTCCACAAAAGAAAATGACCTGTATATGGTTCGAACCACCGCGCTCCTCTGGTCCATCTGCTTTCCTTTAGGTGGCATATTTTCCATACAATTTCTTTGATTTATTCTTTATTTTACATTTAAAAGCACTTAACGTCTCTAAAACCATTCACAAGACTCTGTCTACAAGAAGTAGGCACGGTTTATTTGGCATATCTTAAATGAATGAGGTCTACAAAATGGATGTGCGAGAATGAGGCCTTTTCCTCTTCTGTTCCTGGCGCTACCTCGCTAAGGCGGGAAACAGCGAACAAATGTGAATGAAAAATATGTTACGATTAAAGAACTCTATTAGATTAATTAAGTATGATCTTTCATTTAGGAACAAACAAGTGATAAATTAATTCGATGGATTAGATTAGGTGCTAACGTTATGATCCTAATGTGTTCTGAAACATTCTAAATTCTTAAACATTGTGGCTAATAACAGTGCTTAGCTCTTTCGTATTATTTTTGTCATCAAGAAATTATTCTATTTTATATTTAATTGAATTTCATTAGTGTGCTCTTATTGTTACTTTAGATAAATCATGAGGACTACCTTACAATAAAAATGTGTAATTATACTTTATATGCTATTCCCAGTGAAACTGAAATGTAAATGTTACCAAATAAACTCAGTAAATCGATCAGTCTAAATCATATTAAATTGACTTACTAAATAACTGACAAACGTTGGCGGTTTACATTGCAAAAAAAAAATTATTATTCTTTGGTTTAGCTATTAGAAGAACTTATCTGTTGTTAGTTGCATTCTAAAATCCTTATGAATATAACGAACATAGATGAACGGAAAGGACTGTTATAAAGAATACTGCATTAATTTCACAATAAATGTAATATTTGTATTTCCCTTTAGTTTCATACTCCCTTAAGTATCCCGCGGGCGGGTTAACAACAAACTTCAAGTTGAGACGTTTTCTGGTAGAGTTATTTCTTTCGTTTTGCTGGATCATTATCCTTAATGTGTGTGTGTCCAGTAGGAGTATGTTACGTAGAATCTCTTAGGTAAGCTTCTGTGTCTGGTATGAAGAAAATTGTCTTAGTAACCGATAATTGTGGCCAAGTGAGGAAGGTACGAAGTGAGTATACTTTAGCAAAATACATAGATTATGAAGAGTTTTACACATTGTATCGATAATAGCATGTAGAGTATATACATGTGCTTGCTTTCAATGTGGTCTTACTGATACAATCAAAATGACTGAAGGCACGTCAAAAATAACAATGAGAGTACAAATAATTAAGATCTAAGATTGAGATTTCGTAATGCACCTGCAGATGTCACATCAGCTGCTCCTGTCACTGACTTCCTTGTAAAAGTACCGTTTCGTGCCTCCACCCAGGAAAATCACAAATAGTGATTTGCGCTAGAAATGGTCAGAATCTTTCAAAATACATCAAAGTAATTTCAACCAAATCAAACCTAATATAAAATTAATTGGAAGTCAGAAACGGTAGTAATACTTTTTTTCCCCTATTTCTGTGTCACATATACTACTCCAGTTACCCCTTCACATATATCTTTGTCACATACTGCTCCTGTTACTTTTAAACATATAGCTACTGATCCTGTCACCCTTTACCGGTATCTGCTTCACATTTGTTACTCTAGTTACCCCATCCCCATATCTATCAGACATTTACCTCTCTCGTCTTCCCCTCTCCAAAATTGTTCAGATTTATTGCTCCTGTCATTTTTCCCCTATATCTGTGTCACATGTAGTGTTATCATCTTTTCTTTAATTTAAACATGTCTTTCACACATCTATTGCCTCTGTCACCCTACCCCTAATAACTCAAACATTTACAGCTTATGTTGCCATTTTACCAACGTGTCACATTTACAGCTCGAAGCTTTTTTACTGATGTGTCGCATTTATTGCATCTGTCTTCACTTCACCTATATATTTTTGTTTCACATTTACTGTTTCTGTCACTTTTTCTGTAGAGGCTCCTATCATTCCTTCCCCTTATATGTATGCCATTTTATCATTATTAAAGAATCCCCAGGTTTTAGACTGGCTTGATGAGCACATGTCTTAAGACTGCTTATCTCCTGGCCCTCATGTATCTGTGTCACATCTACCTCTGACATCCTGCATAGCGAAAAAGTAGAGGGAAGACAGAGTGGCAGATGAGATGAGCTATAAATGTGGCATATAGATAAATGTACAGTAATTGGGATTGATTTCAGTAAACATCTGTAGTTTTTTCTAGAAATTTTTAACATCATATGCTTGTTTACTTATATGGTTACTCCTCTTGAGTCCCTTTGCTAGAGCTCAGCACAGTAACTGGCTTTGATGACTCAGATGGCTCCAACCAGGAAGCCTATTTTGAGAACATGGAACCCACCACTGACTGATGATCTATTCATTTGGCACTGCCATTGTGAAGTTACATTTCAAGTACTGCATGATTTCATTACCTTAGATGTTTTCTTATTTTAATCATCAGCATACACAAAACTTTGTTCATTGAACGAATTAGTTATTATTAAGGAAATAAGAACAATTAACAGTTCCATACGGAGGTCTCCTGCCACCTTATTTCTTAGTATACATGTTTAGAATAATGTATACCATTTAATCATCAAGTTTTGAATTTTGATGGTTTTCCATGGCTTCAAAATTTTTCCATGCATTGGGTGAGTGTCATATGGTTGTAGCTGCTTGTAGCTCAGCCCTGCAAACCACTGTTCCTGTGAAGAGGAAGGAGGATTGTCATAACTGGACAGTGTTGCTATGGCCAGTGAATGTGGCCTTTGTTGTCTTTTCCTAGCGCTACATCATGCGCGCGCGGGGGGAGGGGGGTGCCATTTCATGTGTGGCAGGGTGGCAATGGGGATGGATGAGGGCAGCAAGTATGAATATGTACATGTGTATAAATGTATGTGTCTGTGTATGTATATGTATGTATACATTGAAATGTATAGGTATGTATATGTACGTATGTGGGCGTGTATGTATATACATGTGTATGTGGGTGAGTTGGGCCATTCTTTTGTCTGTTTCCTTGTGCTACCTTGCTAACGAGGGAGACAGCAACAAAGTATAATAAAAAATAGAAATAAATGCATAATTTTCAAATTGTTCCAGGTTTCAGGTCATTCATGACTTCATTTTAGTGTTTCAGGGTTTTCTTTATTTTGAATATGTAAGTGCCTTTCCTAATGCCAGCTAGCATCAGTTTTATATGAACAATAGCCTCATTTACACAATATTATTGGCATCATCATCTATTCCTTTGGATAGTGAAATGATATACTAATGTTATTTTAATATCAAATAAGTTTTTGTAAGTTTGATGTACATAATATGATTTCTGATAATGTCCTTTGTTTCAGTTTCTTAAGTATCACACTGAAAAGGCCCCAAGAATGGATGACAGCTTGCATACTTGGGCTTCTAGGCTTACACGTAATTATAAGGTGTTCAACCGTGACCAGTTGATATCCCCAGAGCATTTTTCAATGTAAGTATCACTTTCATGTGATAATATTCTACACTTTATTTATTTATGCATAAGGCTTTTTGAAAATTTGCTTACAGTACTCCGTGCATTCTTCCCTGATTTTTCTCCCTCCAGTATTCCCCCTCTCCATTTTTCCATGCCACAGGTGGTCTGCCTTTTACACCAACCTCTTTAATCATGCTATCACACATTCTCCTTTTAATGTGCCCATCTTCCATTCTATCCACATGCCCAAACCACCATAAAGTATCATGTTTCATTCACCCTACTACTACACAATTCATTTCCTTTGCATTCCCTGCCATACCAAATCCCTCATACACTCCCTCATAATCCACACACATCCTCCATGTCAAAAGATGACTAAGAGAGGCAGGAGCATGGGTTAGAAACCTTCTCTTCCTATATCAACACTTGCTAAAAGTTGGAACAGAACAATTAGCCATGCAAGGACTTTCTCTTGATGGTTCAATTGTCTGTTTTATACAGCCTTATATGGAAAGATGAGCAGGTATGTAAAAAAAAAATACTGTGTAGTGCTTAGAACTAGGAATGATCAGGATTCTTTTTTTCTAAGAATCCTTGATTTCTGAAATAGCCCAGGAGGTATGAGCATGTATTTTTACACTCTGTGATCAGTAATGGTTCACTTACAAAATTATAGCCCAGTTACAGAATGATGAGGGATCTCCAGCTTTTTTTCTCTTTCACAAGAAATACTTACTTTATTAGAAATATTCAGATTGTTATTACCACTGTTGAATTGTATACAGGATGAATGTTAATTTCATGAATACACATAATATTTTTATATGCTTTGTACAAAATTTAGGTGTGATAGTATAGTTGTGATTTATGAGACAAAAAATTCTGCCATCATTATTTTTTCCATGATGAATCAGTTTATTCATGATCATTTATTTTAACTGAATAGAATAGCACTGATGAGGAGCACATGGTTAATTGTCTCCTAATGTAGGACTCTGATAACAGGTTAGGGATAATGCCGACACCCAATTCCTTTTGACACACAAAATCCTGAAGCTTATTCATGCTTGATACTTCATATCAAGGTCTTTCACTCTGTCCCATCCTCATTACCTTACATTTGGTCAGCTTTAATTTCACCAATTATATATTAGACCAGATTCTGGAGTCTGTCTAGGTTCCCCTGCAAGTATTTGCAATCCTTTTCACTTTCCACATGACCTTTGCATCTTCTGCAAACATATTCAAGAGGTGTGATTGAATAAGAATTATAGGGTTAGGGAGAGGTGTGGTAGTAAGAGGATTATGGATGAAACAGTTGAAGGGCTTATGCTGAAATGGTTTGGACATATGTTGAGCATGAGTGAGGAGATGAGGAATAAAATGGTATATATGTTGCAAGTGGGGAAAACAAGGAAAAAGGGAAAGCAAGGAGTTGGAAGGATGGAATGAAAGATACTGTGAGTGTAAGGGCCTGAACATGTGGGAGGATATTAGGCAAGCAAGGGTTAGAGCAAACTGGAGCAGTATTTTTTACAGGGTGAGATGTGTTGTCCATGGGTTGAACCAAGGCATTTGAAGCAGTCGGGCGAACCACAGAAAGGTCTCTGGGACCTTGTAGTGTATGGAGAGCTCTGGTTTCTATGCACTATATATAACAGATAGAGAGTGAATGTAAATGAACGAAGACTTTTCCTTGTCTATTTGTGGTCCTACCTAGCTAATGTGGGAAACAACAAACTCCCATGGTGTATCAGTTAGCACTCCTGACCATGATGCATTCACAGGCTGTCCAGGGTCAAGCGCATAGGTTCAAATCCTAGTTATGGCAGTCGGTCCACAGTCAACCCAGCTGTTCATATACCCCTAGGTGTTGGTTGATAAAATGGGTACCTGGCTCTGGCTAGGGTATATATATATATATATATATATATATATATATATATATATATATATATATATATATGTATACGGTGAGATGTATAGGTATGTATATTTGCGTGTGTGGACGTGTATGTATACACATGTGTATGTGGGTGGGTTGGGCCATTCTTTCGTCTGTTTCCCTGCACTACCTCGCTAATGCGGGAGACAGTGACAAAGCAAAATAAAATATATATATATATATATATATATATATATATATATATATATATATATATATATATATATATATATATATATTTCCTTCCTGCCCCATGAGTCCATCCTATCCCTATGCTGTAACACTAACGTGTATATTTATGACTTATTTATGACCTTTCCACCCCATACACACACAGACATATACATATATACACATGTACATAATTCATACTGTCTGCCTTTATTCATTCCCATCGCCACCTCGCCACACATGAAATAACACATGAAATATATATATATATATATATATATCCCCTGGGGATAGGGGATTAAGAATACTTCCCACGTATTCCCTGCGTGTCGTAGAAGGCGACTAAAAGGGGAGGGAGCGGGGGGCTGGAAATCCTCCCCTCTCTTTTTTTTTTTCAAAAGAAGGAACAGAGAATTGGGCCAGGTGAGGGTATTCCCTCAAAGGCCCAGTCCTCTGTTCTTAACGCTACCTCGCTAATGCGGGAAATGGCGAATAGTTTGAAAGAAAAGAAAAGATATATATATATATATATATATATATATATATATATATATATATATATATATATATATATATATATATATTATCCCTGGGGATACGGGAGAAAGAATACCTCCCACGTATTCCCTGCGTGTCGTATAAGGCGACTAAAAGGGAAGGGAGCGGGAGGCTGGAAATCCTCCCCTCATTTTTTTTTTTTTTTTTTTCCAAAAGAAGAAACAGAGAAAGGGGCCAGATGAGGATATTCCCTCAAAGGCCCAGTCCTCATCCTCTGTTCTTAACGCTACCTCGCTAATGCGGGAAATGGCGATTAGTATAAAAAAAAAAATATATATATATATATATATATATATATATATATATATATATATATATATATATATATATATATATTCATGGAGAAAAACTGGAGGAAGTGAAGTGTTTTAGATATCTGGGAGTGGATCTGGCAGCGGATGGAACCATGGAAGCGGAAGTGGATCATAGGGTGGGGGAGCGGGCGAAAATTCTGGGAGCCTTGAAGAATGTGTGGAAGTCGAGAACATTATCTCGGAAAGCAAAAATGGGTATGTTTGAAGGAATAGTGGTTCCAACAATGTTGTATGGTTGCGAGGCGTGGGCTATGGATAGAGTTGTGCGCAGGAGGATGGATGTGCTGGAAATGAGATGTTTGAGGACAATGTGTGGTGTGAGGTGGTTTGATCGAGTAAGTAAGGTAAGGGTAAGAGAGATGTGTGGAAATAAAAAGAGCGTGGTTGAGAGAGCAGAAGAGGGTGTTTTGAAATGGTTTGGGCACATGGAGAGAATGAGTGAGGAAAGATTGACCAAGAGGATATATGTGTCGGAGGTGGAGGGAACGAGGAGAAGAGGGAGACCAAATTGGAGGTGGAAAGATGGAGTGAAAAAGATTTTGTGTGATCGGGGCCTGAACATGCAGGAGGGTGTAAGGAGGGCAAGGAATAGAGTGAATTGGAGCGATGTGGTATACCGGGGTTGACGTGCTGTCAGTGGATTGAATCAAGGCATGTGAAGCGTCTGGGGTAAACCATGGAAAGCTGTGTTGGTATGTATATTTGCGTGTGTGGACGTATGTATATACATGTGTATGGGGGTGGGTTGGGCCATTTCTTTCGTCTGTTTCCTTGCGCTACCTCGCAAACGCGGGAGACCGGCAAAAAAAAAAAAAATATATGTATATATATATTCATACATTTGCCATATCCCGTGTCAGTGAGGTAGCATTGAGGACAAAAGACTGAGCCTTAGAAGGAATATTCTCACTTGGCCCCCTTCTCTGTTCCTTTTTTGGAAAAGTAAAAATGGGAGGGGAGGATTTCCAGCTCCCCGCTCCATCCCCTTTTAGTCGCCTTCTGTGACACAGGGTATATGTGGGAAGTATTCTCTTTTCCCTGCCCCCAGTGGGAGACCAAATTGGAGGTGGAAGGATGGATTGAAAAAGATTTTGAGCGATCGGGGCCTGAACATGCAGGAGGGTGAAAGGCGTGCAGGGAATAGAGTGAACTGGAACGATATGGTATACCGGGGTCGACATGCTGTCAATGGATTGAACCAGGGCATGTGAAGTGTCTAGGGTAAACCATTGAAAGTTTTTCCTGTCTCCCACGTTAGCGACGTAGCGCAAGGAAACAGATGAAAGAATGGCCCAACCCCCCCACATACACATGTATATACATACATGTCCACACACGCACGTATACATACCTATACATTTCAACGTATACATATATATACATACACAGATATATACATATTTACACATGTACATAATTCATACTAGCTGCCTTTATACATTCCCGTTGCCACCCCACCACACATGAAATGACACTCCCTTCCCCCCCGCATGCATGCGAGGTAGCGCTAGGAAAAGACAACAAAGGCCACATTCGTTTACACTCAGTCTCTAACTGTCATGTATAATGCACCGAAACCACAGCTCCCTTTCCACATCCAGGCCCCACAAAACTTTCCATGGTTTACCCCAGACGCTTCACATGCCCTGGTTCAATCCATTGACAGCACATCGACCCTGGTATACCACATTGTTCCAATTCACTCTATTCCTTGAATGCCTTTCACCCTCTTGTATGTTCAGGCCCCGATCACTCAAAATCTTTTTCATTCCATCCTTCCACCTCCAATTTGGTCTCCCACTTCTCGTTCCCTCCACCTCTGACACATATATCCTCTTTGTCAATCTTTCCTCACTCATTCTTTCCATGTGACCAAGCCATTTCAATTCACCCTCTTTTGCTCTCTCAACCACACTCTTTTTATTGCCACACATCTCTCTTACCCTTTCATTACTTACTAGATCAAACCACCTCACACCACTTATTGTCCTCAAACATCTCATTTCCAACATTTCCAACACATCCACCCTCCTCCACGCAACCCTATCTATAGCCCACGCCTTGCAACCATATAACATTGTCGGAACTACTATTCCTTCAAACATACCCATTTTTGCTTGGTCAATATCAGAAAAAAGAATATTTGTAATGAAAAAGTTATTGATTAGGCATGTATAATTGGAGGGTTTACTGTGCTTTGTTGCATTTTTGGTATTGTTTTATATTTATGTCTCAGGATCTTGCACTTGGTTTTGTTTTACAGGATAGACTTTCGTATTATTATCATGATTATATCTTTTCCAGATTGACACATGATAAGGATTTGCAACCAGTACTTTCTTTCATAATTCGTCATGTCCGACCACCAGAAGAACGGAGGCTAATCCGACTTAATTTGAAGCATGCTCATTTCAGGAAGGTAAATCATGGTACATACTTCTGGATTTTCTCTGTGACATAATCTTTTAGTTTATTGATTTGTCCTCACTTTTTCTCAATGACAGTTTAAGTTTTGTATGAAATATAGTGCTTATATTGGGCTATCTTGGAAAAAAAGTACTGAATTTACTAAAGGCATTGCTGTTTTAAACATGCAAGAGAATTTTACCTCTTTTAAGGTCAGGCCTTGAATGAAAATGATTAGTTATGAATGGAAAGAAAGTGACTGAGTCCCACCTCTACTCAGCATATGCTTCTGTGATTTATTAGATGAAGTGCTTCCATTTTTGTGACCTGTCTTTTACCACTTCTTGGAAATTTTTTGTTTCATGTTATTTATAAGCATGATATTTATCAAATCTTTTGCCCAGCGGTTAAAAGGGGGTGAAGGAGAGATGTCAGCATCAGAGGAGCGATTCAAACTTAAAGCTGCTATTTTGGACACGAGTTCAGCTGTTGCCGCAGAAGTGACTGAAATCCAACAGCTCAGTGAGTAAATCTCCAACACACTTTAACATTTAGGTTTAGTTATAGAAAATTGATGTGTTGTCTGCTAGCCTTTCAAGTTGAAACTGTTTTCTTACTGTGTGTTGTCTTACATTATCCTTAGGGATTGGGGAGCAAATATATTAACAGTGTATCCTTTATATTGTTTAGTAAAAGTTAACAAGGAGGGGCAGGAGTGGGGAAACTAGAGATTCTTTTACTCTCTTACTACTCCCTTAACTCTTTACTAGGTTTTCCTTTCCAACCCTCAAAAATTTCTGTTTTTCAAGTTAAGAAAATGTGTAACTTTCAAGGTGCAAAGAAATTCATAAAACAATGAAAACAATCCATTGTCCTGTGCTTTCACTCTTATGATGTGTAAAAGTTTTGTAGATTCATCAGTACAACACACTAAATAGTGCAGGAGTAAGGCCTGAGTGTAATTTTGTAATTTATTTTACCTTCTCTGTAAAGGTTATCACTAATTTTCAATATTTTTTTGTTTATAATGAATCTACTTGTTATAATCACTGTGATTCAATGATAATATTTTCATAGCTGCAAAATTGAGATGTAGAATTACTTGCTGCATTAGTCATTGTAATGTTGTCATAGGAAAATGCTGGCAGCATTGCATCTAATTTTGCTGAAAACACCTTCTCCCACATCTTAGTTTGTTTTCAGTGCTGTAACAGCCAGTGTCCATAAAATCTTTTCATACACTCCAAAGAAAGATCATCATTGCCGAATAATTCAGGATGATTTTCTGTTTGGTCTTTAAAATCTAGCAAAAGACTTCCCAGAAAACTCATGACAATGTGCTGCTATTGCAAATGTATAGCTGACTAACTGGAGAGAAATTATCATGCACTACCACTTCAGCTATCACCATAGGCTTGTAATGCAGCCTTGAAATATAGATGTGAAACTTGATTCATAATTTTATGTCCAAGTTATTCAGCCTGTGTAGTACTTAATGGGTTAGCTTTCTAGAAGTATGAATAGAAGGAGGAGCGATGAGGGGGAGGATTTTTCTTCAAAGATTGAATTGTCTTTTTTTGACCCTACCTTGCTGAGGAAGAAGAGGTAAGGAAGTATAGAAAAAAATATTGCCCTGCATACAGTATATGATATCCGAGGGGACATGGGAAAAAGAATACCACCCACATATCTTCTAGATTTTATTTAAAGCAGCTTCTTTTCTGAGTGGATGCTTGAATTAATGATACTCTCCTTATTTGCAATTTTGACATCTGTCATAATAGTAGCAATGTCTACTTCCTGTAGTTCAGTTGATATGGGTGCAACTATTTTTCCAACACTATTTATGTTATTTTTCATAGCATGAACATAATTCTGGATGTCTCTACTTATGATTTTTACCTTTATAACATCCCCTTGCACCATTGCTTCCAGTATGACATCAAGCTTTGTAGAGCATGGGATGTGTTTATCTTTCTTTTTTATCTGCATTCATTGTTACACTTATCTTTTCCTCAGAGATAGCATTAAATGTGCATTTTTTCATACATGCTTGCCATTTCCCATGTGAGTGAGGTAGCATCAAGAACAGATGACAGAACCTTAGAGGAAAAATTCCTCACTTGGCTCCTTGCTTTGTTCCATCTTTTGGAATGTATTACTGAAGGGAGGATTTTCAGCCACCTGCTCCCACTTCTCTTTGTTGCCTTCTACGACACACAGGGAATATGTGAGTAGTATTCTTTCTCCCCTATCCCCAGGGATAAGAATTTACAGATACCTCTATTATTATGCTCACTTCTGTTTCTTCATTAGCATAGTCTTTGATCAGATCTTTATATTCTTTCTTACTTTTCACATTTTTTCTTTCATCCAAATACTTCCCTTTTGGTTTTATTTTGATTCCATCTATCTACATCTAACACCCATTCCCTTTGGGAACTCCCTTAAGTTGGTGTCCAGAGTAAAAGTAGTAGTTTCCGCCGACTACTACTGCCTTATGTTCCAACCTGCTACTGCTACCTAATGCTCTCACTTGAATGTTCCTACCTACTGCTTCTGCCTAATGCTCCTGCTTAATGTTTCTATGTACTATTTCTATATGTTGCTCATACCATTTTGCCGAAAGACAGGTGCTAGCACATATTCTCACTTCAGGAAAATCTAGAGTTATAATGAGTTGTGTGAGTTAGGTGTTTCTCATTTGTTATGTGTGACAAGGAGAGATTGTATGTTTATGGACAGAATGTCAGCAGTCCATGTGTAGATGAACCAGAGAGAAAAGAAACTTATCCTTTTTTTTATACCATTACCTAATCACTAATTTCAATGCTACTTTCATTCCCATTCACAGTATCTTATTTGTTCATAATGGAGATTCCCCAAGATCTCTCCATTTCTTTGGACAGTAGGAGATATCTTGTGGTTTTGAGATAAACTAAGAGAAATAAAGATATATACTTAATTGTTTTTTCCATACTTGATCGCTGTTTCACTCATTAGCAAGGTAGCACCAGGAAACAGATGTAGAAAGGCATATCCATTCACTTACACATATATGTAAATATAAATACACACACACACACACACACACACACACACACACACACACATCTTTTTTTCATACTTGAACACCATTTCCCGTGTTAGCAAGGTTACTACTTTATTGTTAAACACTATAGTTTTGGAAATTCTTTTTTTTATGTTGAGTAGCCAAATGCAGATCTGTTAAGTTTTTATCTGTCCAGGAGGTGGCTGGACAGCCCAGTGACTTACACATTGACTCCTCATATTAAGTAGGTATCTTTCTTCACATCCATATCCATTGATTATTTCTGCACTGAAAAAGAATACTGTTGGTAATTATATTTTTGTTTGTTGATTTACCCTCCTTGATGAGTTGCATAGTATTAATGGAAAACTTAGAATATTTGCTCTATGATTAGTTATATTTCAAATGAAATATGGATTGATCCTTAGACTTGAATGGTTGGGCCACTGGCATTTTGTTAGGAGCCATCAGGAGGAAATGTGTATCATGATTACAATAATATATGGTGCTCATGAATGCCTTGTTGAGTTGAGGAGGATCATGTGAATACCTGAGATAGAACTAACACGTATCGACATGTCTTAGTTTTGTCACTGAATCCGTTACCTCTTTATTGTTGTTTACACTTTTGATGAAGGGAAAAAGTGATTTTTTTTTTATATCTTCCCCTCCAACCTTTTCTTCATTTTACTGAACAGACCATAGAAAAGAAGAATTATATCAGAAGGAAGTAGAAGTTAGACGTCGGACAATGCTGCTGAAAGTAGCACAGGAAGATCGAGAGAGGGAGGTCCGTTATTGCCAGTTGTGGCGTACTCAGCTTCATGATTTGATACAAAACGAATCTTCAAAAAAGGAAAAGAAAAGCTCCAAATCTGATATGGGTGTGCAGGTATGATCTGTTAAAGTTACTTTATTTTATTGATGCATTATAAGGAATACACTACTGAATATTAGTGATTGTGAGTATTGGGATTTTGCAAATGGTAAAACATTTCTCCCACTATAGGATATTCCCCAATACTATTAAATATTTCAGTACCTACTAAAAACTGTTTTGGAAGACAGGTAAAGGAAGGGTACATATGAGAATTTAGATATTATGTGATTGTTTTATAAGTGTAAATGCATGATGATAATGAAATCCTCTTCTTTTGTAAGTGTAAATGCATGATGATGAAATTCTAGTGAATTGTTTTGTTTGATGATTACTATGTGTGAGGTACATGAATTAACCAAAATGCTGTAATGAAGGGTGTAGGAGGTTAGAGATGAGGATTTTCAGTTATTTGAAGCCTTGAGGTAAAAAACATTGCAGGTATTCATACCCTCACCCATTATGTTTAAATGATTACTGTGAACAGATATTAAGCATTGATAGCTCAGAGTTGTGAAATATTCTGTCGGTGCTCAGACCAAAAATATGTGGATGGCAGTATTTGTATAAAAAATGAAGATTTTTAAGAGTGCACTGCATATGGATTTACTACATATCATAACGATGTAAACAAGTTAGTGGTAAAGTTTGATTATCTTTATATTCACACGACTGTGATGAGAAAAGTTAGTACAGCAGACATGAGTACCAAGTGACATAGCTTTTATGATGTGGAATGCTTGGAGGAGCTTGATTTTATTCAATTTTTTATACCAAAGGAATATCAGAGTTGGTATTCTTGATACATAATATATGAAGCTGCATACCAACCATACATAAAACACAAGTTATCAGAGGTATGCTAGATGGAAGATTATTGTTGAATAAGGTATTGCAAAAGTTTTTTTCTGAAAATACACTTGTGTCTGACTTTTCTGTAAGGTATATGAGTGAATGATAAATCAGACATCTTAATCCATCTGTGAAATGGTTTACTCTTCCTGTTTCCCTTATATCAACTTGTTAGTGTTTTCTATAATTTTTCTCTAACACAATGGTGCACCATTTTTTGATATATCTGATGTATTGCCCTCTGGTGCGTTTGTAGGACAGGATGGATCATATAGAATCTGCATGCATCTTTATTTTTGAATAATCCTGTAGATTCATATTAACTAATATTCCTCTTATCTGTATGATTCCTCACTATATCTTTTTGCCTCACCTCTCTTTGCATCCTTTACTTCAACTCACTTGTGTAGACCATCTTTATCATCCTTTCAACAACGTAGCTTTCCATATGCTTATACCACACAAAACATCACAACACTTTATGACCTCTAGACCTATCTGGTGGATGTAGCAAGTTTCCTGGGTGTTGCAGGAGCCTCATAAGGATAGAAGGGACTTCTTGGGCCAGGAAGCAAGTCTATCAACTTTGTCACCGTCTTTCATTGATAAATCCTAATCAACTACATGATGTGGATCAGGTGCATACAGCCTCTCATATCATTTATGCATATACTTTACTCTTAGCTAATATGACATGGAAACATGAACTTCCACACTATTTAAAGCTCTTCTTGGTTTTTTCATTCTGTACAATAAGTTGATTTATAGAGGTAGAACAATCATTCCATTCATATTCCATAGCTTATCAATGTAAGGCATTCCTCATGCATATTTTAGAATATCTTTAGCATTGATTGGTTTTCTCACAGCATCTGTGTGTTTCTTAGATGATATGTGTTTGTATATACCTTCTCAGAGAGACCTTTCATCTATAAGCCTTTCTGGTGAAAATTTTCTTACTTTATATCCTTTTCCATTGTTCCTTTCCTATTTCTGATTATATTATGTAAGATGTTCGTGTCTGCTGGTCCTATTTTTTTCCTACCTGTCCCTTTTGTGATCTGGAATTTTACATCCATATGTCACAATTTGGATGAGGACTCATTTTAGTTTCAAATAATTTGAATTTAGTAAAGCGATCACCATGCCTCCAATATTCTGCCTTGCAAATTTCTATCGTCAACTTCACTTTTCCCTCTACCAGTCATACTTTACTTCCAAATACCTGATCTTATCCACAATTTTTAGTTCCTCAATATTTGAATGGATATTGCTACAACTCTGTATGTCTATATCTCTGATGCCTATTCCTTTCAGGAGCTCCCTCATAGTGGTTGCCATGGGAAAAGAGTCTCCATAACTGGTGAATGTAGTTCCTCTTCATAGCCTTTAGCGCCTCACCCTTAATGAGACACTGGCCATGGGCAACTAGTGCAGTGTTTTCAGAGCCTCCTTCCCAATGTTCCTACCAACTACTTCTACCTAATGTGTCTACCTAATTGCTGGCTTAATGTTCCAAAGCTCCCAGCATTTATAACAACAGCATTAATTTCATACAACAGTTGTAGTAATTTTCATATTATTTGACCATGGTTCAGCTGTGCATCGCTTTCACCCCAATAAACCTTCAAATCTTCAGTTATAGAAGCTCTTAGCTCTCAAAGTCTTTTATGTTTGCCATATTGAATCAGACCTCTCCACATAGCTTTCTCATTAACTTTCTTGTATAACTTTTCAGGATTAATAAGCATTGCATGCCGTTCATTTATTTATTCTCATTTTTGCACATGTTTGAGTGAAAAATTATGGTCCACAGCCTTTCTCTCCCTCAAGATTCACTGTTTTTTTCACTGATCATTTTGACACGCTTTTAAACATAATCATACTGTCTATGCTACTTTCTTTGTAATTCTAATTAATTCCATTTTTTATGCAGCAGAGCAAGTCTCCTTTCATCATGCCATCAGGTACAAGACCTGTGTTCCACGATTAAATAAACACTTATCAGATTTGGTCTTGTGTGACTTTTATTCTTTACCATCATAGTCACAGCTGTACTTCTTACTTTTTCATATTCAGGTGCATTATTTCTCTTTATACCTCATCCTTTATATGGTCTTCTTTTCCTCTCTACCTGTTTTGCTTTCTTTCATTGTCATGTGTTATCCTGTCAGTTCTGTTATGCATTTCCTTGCTATATGCCGTGCTTTTTGTATTTGGTCAACTTAACCCTTTCTGATTTTAAGTTGATTTTGATGCCTTTCCCTTTCCAATGGGTGCAGTTATTGCATCTATTCATCTGAAATAGTACATTTAAAACTTATTTCAGATTTACTTGTCACTTCAGTGTGTTATTTATTTCTGGTAAAGGAATGCTTATTCTTTATGCTTTTTTAATGTTGTCTGAGAATATTTTTGGAAATCAATCATTTTTATGTGATAATGGTAGATTATTAATATTTTGAACAGCGGCAACTACGAGGCAACTTATTAGATCTAGAAGACTTGCATCATTCTATCATCTCTGGCCGTCTCGCCTCTCCAGACTGCATTCATGAGCAGAAGGTAATTACTTTTAGATATGAAATAGTTTTAAGTGTCCTCCCAACACAAATTTCTGACTGGTACCCTGTGGATAGTACTGAGACAGGTGGAATGATGATCAGAAGAAAGACATTAGGGAAACATTTGAAAAAGGAAGTTTTGCATTGTAAGATGTTGGTGAGTGCCAATGTCATGAGTTTTGAAAGTATAGTAACTCAGAGAGGATCTTGAATATTACAAATTTTTTTTTGTTTTCATTGTAACATTACTTAGTAGTTTGCTTATTCTTATTCTGAACGTTGTCCATTGGATATTTACAGTTTTTGTTTTTTCTGCATTTCTTTGTTAAACATTGCTTCAGGGACATTGGATGGGCACCTATCCAATCAAGGCAGTTGGACCTTTACATGGAAAGGCAAGCTTCCATAACAAAAATATCCACCTCACCCGATATTTTTTTTTTTTTGTGCGTGTGTGTATGTTGTTTGTAAGCCAGTGTTACAGACCATTAAAACAAGAAAAAGCTATTGCATAATTATATTCATTGGAACATTTAATTATATTTTCTAAGCATTGACTAAATCCTGTAAAATAATGTACATAGGTCCATGAAAACCATGGAAAGGTCAGTGGGACCTGGATTTGGATGGGGAGCTGTGGTTTCAGTGCATTACACTAGACAGCTATAGACTAAGGGTGAACAAATATGGCCTTTTTGTCTGTTTCCTGTTGCTGCCTTGATGAAGCAGCAGGCAGTGATGCTGTTTACTGTGTGGCAGGGTAGCAGTGGGAGTGGATTGATGGTAAGCAAGTGTGAATATGTACGTACATGATTATATCATTTTTTTTTTCATTTTTTTTTTCATTCATTTCAAGCTAAAAGTTTGTTTCTAAATTGTTTCTTACATTTTTCATATGTATATATATGTATGTGTGTGTGTGTGTGGGTATGTGCGTATGTGTGTGTATGTGTGTGTGTGTGTATATGTATATATATATGTATATTATCCCTGGGGATAGGGGTGAAAGAATACTTCCCACGTATTCCTCGCGTGTCGTAGAAAGCGACTAGAGGGGACGGGAGCGGGGGGCCGGAAATCCTCCCCTCCTTGTATTAACTTTCTAAAATGGGAAACAGAAGAAGGAGTCACGCGGGGAGTGATCATCCTCCTCGAAGGCTCAGAGTGGGGTGCCTAAATGTGTGTGGATGTAACCAAGATGTGAAAAAAGGAGAGATAGGTAGTATGTTTGAGGAAAGGAACCTGGATGTTTTGGCTCTGAGTGAAACGAAGCTCAAGGGTAAAGGGGAAGAGTGGTTTGGAAATGTCTGGGGAGTGAAGTCAGGGGTTAGTGAGAGGACAAGAGCAAGGGAAGGAGTAGCAATACTCCTTAAACAGGAGTTGTGGGAGTATGTGATAGAATGTAAGAAAGTAAATTCTCGATTAATATGGGTAAAATTGAAAGTTGATGGAGAGAGGTGGGTGATTATTGGTGCATATGCACCTGGGCATGAGAAGAAAGATCATGAGAGGCAAGTGTTTTGGGAGCAGCTGAATGAGTGTGTTAGCGGTTTTGATGCACGAGACCGGGTTATAGTGATGGGTGATTTGAATGCAAAGGTGAGTAATGTGGCAGTTGAGGGAATAATTGGTATGCATGGGGTGTTCAGTGTTGTAAATGGAAATGGTGAAGAGCTTGTAGATTTATGTGCTGAAAAAGGACTGATGATTGGGAATACCTGGTTTAAAAAGCGAGATATACATAAGTATACTTATGTAAGTAGGAGAGATGGCCAGAGAGCGTTATTGGATTACGTGTTAATTGACAGGCGTGCGAAAGAGAGACTTTTGGATGTTAATGTGCCGAGAGGTGCAACTGGAGGGTTGTCTGATCATTATCTTGTGGAGGCTAAGGTGAAGATTAGTATGGGTTTTCAGAAAAGAGGAGTGAATGTTGGGGTGAAGAAGGTGGTGAGAATAAGTGAGCTTGGGAAGGAGACCTGTGTGGGGAAGTACCAGGAGAGACTGTGTACAGAATGGAAAAAGGTGAGAACAATGGAAGTAAGGGGAGTGGGGGAGGAATGGGATGTATTTAGGGAATCAGTGATGGATTGCGCAAAAGATGCTTGTGGCATGAGAAGAGTGGGAGGTGGGCTGTTTAGAAAGGGTAGTGAGTGGTGGGATGAAGAAGTAAGAGTATTAGTGAAAGAGAAGAGAGAGGCATTTGGACGATTTTTGCAGGGAAAAAATGCAATTGAGTGGGAGAAGTATAAAAGAAAGAGACAGGAGGTCAAGAGAAAGGTGCAAGAGGTGAAAAAAAGGGCAAATGAGAGTTGGGGTGAGAGACTATCAGTAAATTTTAGGGAGAATAAAAAGATGTTCTGGAAGGAGGTAAATAGGGTGCGTAAGACAAGGGAGCAAATGGGAACTTCAGTGAAGGGCGTAAATGGGGAGGTGATAACAAGTAGTGGTGATGTGAGAAGGAGATGGAATGAGTATTTTGAAGGTTTGTTGAATGTGTCTGATGACAGAGTGGCAGATATAGGGTGTTTTGGTCGAGGTGGTGTGCAAAGTGAGAGGGTTAGGGAAAATGATTTGGTAAACAGAGAAGAGGTAGTAAAAGCTTTGCGGAAGATGAAAGCCGGCAAGGCAGCAGGTTTGGATGGTATTGCAGTGGAATTTATTAAAAAAGGGGGTGACTGTATTGTTGACTGGTTGGTAAGGTTATTTAATGTATGTATGACTCATGGTGAGGTGCCTGAGGATTGGCGGAATGCGTGCATAGTGCCATTGTACAAAGGCAAAGGGGATAAGAGTGAGTGCTCAAATTACAGAGGTATAAGTTTGTTGAGTATTCCTGGTAAATTATATGGGAGGGTATTGATTGAGAGGGTGAAGGCATGTACAGAGCATCAGATTGGGGAAGAGCAGTGCGGTTTCAGAAGTGGTAGAGGATGTGTGGATCAGGTGTTTGCTTTGAAGAATGTATGTGAGAAATACTTAGAAAAGCAAATGGATTTGTATGTAGCATTTATGGATCTGGAGAAGGCATATGATAGAGTTGATAGAGATGCTCTGTGGAAGGTATTAAGAATATATGGTGTGGGAGGCAAGTTGTTAGAAGCAGTGAAAAGTTTTTATCGAGGATGTAAGGCAAAGGGGATAAGAGTGAGTGCTCAAATTACAGAGGTATAAGTTTGTTGAGTATTCCTGGTAAATTATATGGGAGGGTATTGATTGAGAGGGTGAAGGCATGTACAGAGCATCAGATTGGGGAAGAGCAGTGTGGTTTCAGAAGTGGTAGAGGATGTGTGGATCAGGTGTTTGCTTTGAAGAATGTATGTGAGAAATACTTAGAAAAGCAAATGGATTTGTATGTAGCATTTATGGATCTGGAGAAGGCATATGATAGAGTTGATAGAGATGCTCTGTGGAAGGTATTAAGAATATATGGTGTGGGAGGCAAGTTGTTAGAAGCAGTGAAAAGTTTTTATCGAGGATGTAAGGCGTGTGTACGTGTAGGAAGAGAGGAAAGTGATTGGTTCTCAGTGAATGTAGGTTTGCGGCAGGGGTGTGTGATGTCTCCATGGTTGTTTAATTTGTTTATGGATGGGGTTGTTAGGGAGGTAAATGCAAGAGTCCTGGAAAGAGGGGCAAGTATGAAGTCTGTTGGGGATGAGAGAGCTTGGGAAGTGAGTCAGTTGTTGTTCGCTGATGATACAGCGCTGGTGGCTGATTCATGTGAGAAACTGCAGAAGCTGGTGACTGAGTTTGGTAAAGTGTGTGGAAGAAGAAAGTTAAGAGTAAATGTGAATAAGAGCAAGGTTATTAGGTACAGTAGGGTTGAGGGTCAAGTCAATTGGGAGGTGAGTTTGAATGGAGAAAAACTGGAGGAAGTGAAGTGTTTTAGATATCTGGGAGTGGATCTGTCAGCGGATGGAACCATGGAAGCGGAAGTGGATCATAGGGTGGGGGAGGGAGCGAAAATTTTGGGAGCCTTGAAAAATGTGTGGAAGTCGAGAACATTATCCCGGAAAGCAAAAATGGGTATGTTTGAAGGAATAGTAGTTCCAACAATGTTGTATGGTTGCGAGGCGTGGGCTATGGATAGAGTTGTGCGCAGGAGGATGGATGTGCTGGAAATGAGATGTTTGAGGACAATGTGTGGTGTGAGGTGGTTTGATCGAGTAAGTAACGTAAGGGTAAGAGAGATGTGTGGAAATAAAAAGAGCGTGGTTGAGAGAGCAGAAGAGGGTGTTTTGAAATGGTTTGGGCACATGGAGAGAATGAGTGAGGAAAGATTGACCAAGAGGATATATGTGTCGGAGGTGAAGGGAACGAGGAGAAGAGGGAGACCAAATTGGAGGTGGAAAGATGGAGTGAAAAGGATTTTGTGTGATCGGGGCCTGAACATGCAGGAGGGTGAAAGGAGGGCAAGGAATAGAGTGAATTGGAGCGATGTGGTATACAGGGGTTGACGTGCTGTCAGTGGATTGAATCAGGGCATGTGGAGCGTCCGGGGTGGGCCGTGGAGGGCTGTGTGGGTATGTATATTTGCGTGTGTGGACGTGTGTATGTACATGTGTATGGGGGGGGTTGGGCCATTTCTTTCGTCTGTTTCCTTGCGCTACCTCGCAAACGCGGGAGACAGCGACAAAGTATATAAAAAAAAAAAAAAAAAAAAAAAAGTAAGGCATGTGTACGTGTAGGAAGAGAGGAAAGTGATTGGTTCTCAGTGAATGTAGGTTTGCGGCAGGGGTGTGTGATGTCTCCATGGTTGTTTAATTTGTTTATGGATGGGGTTGTTAGGGAGGTGAATGCAAGAGTCCTGGAAAGAGGGGCAAGTATGAAGTCTGTTGGGGATGAGAGAGCCTGGGAAGTGAGTCAGTTGTTGTTCGCTGATGATACAGCGCTGGTGGCTGATTCATGTGAGAAACTGCAGAAGCTGGTGACTGAGTTTGGTAAAGTGTGTGGAAGAAGAAAGTTAAGAGTAAATGTGAATAAGAGCAAGGTTATTAGGTACAGTAGGGTTGAGGGTCAAGTCAATTGGGAGGTAAGTTTGAATGGAGAAAAACTGGAGGAAGTGAAGTGTTTTAGATATCTGGGAGTGGATCTGTCAGCGGATGGAACCATGGAAGCGGAAGTGGATCATAGGGTGGGGGAGGGGGCGAAAATTTTGGGAGCCTTGAAAAATGTGTGGAAGTCGAGAACATTATCTCGGAAAGCAAAAATGGGTATGTTTGAAGGAATAGTGGTTCCAACAATGTTGTATGGTTGCGAGGCGTGGGCTATGGATAGAGTTGTGCGCAGGAGGATGGATGTGCTGGAAATGAGATGTTTGAGGACAATGTGTGGTGTGAAGTGGTTTGATCGAGTAAGTAAGGTAAGGGTAAGAGAGATGTGTGGAAATAAAAAGAGCGTGGTTGAGAGAGCAGAAGAGGGTGTTTTGAAATGGTTTGGGCACATGGAGAGAATGAGTGAGGAAAGATTGACCAAGAGGATATATGTGTCGGAGGTGGAGGGAACGAGGAGAAGAGGGAGACCAAATTGGAGGTGGAAAGATGGAGTGAAAAAGATTTTGTGTGATCGGGGCCTGAACATGCAGGAGGGTGTAAGGAGGGCAAGGAATAGAGTGAATTGGAGCGATGTGGTATACAGGGGTTGACGTGCTGTCAGTGGAGTGAATCAAGGCATGTGAGGCGTCTGGGGTGGACCATGGAAAGCTGTGTAGGTATGTATACACGTGTGTGGACATGTGTATGTACATGTGTATGGGGGGGGGGTTGGGCCATTTCTTTCGTCTGTTTCCTTGCGCTACCTCGCAGACGCGGGAGACAGCGACAAAGTATAAAAAAAAAAAAAAAAAAAAAAAAAAAAGATTATATATGTGTATGTTGATATGTTTGTGTATATGTACGTGGATGGGTCATTCTTCATATGCTTCCTGGCGCCACCTCTCTGACGCAGGAAATGGCAATCAGGTATAACAGGTTAATGATATATGATAGATACATCATTCAAGATCTAATGCTGGAGGTGGCTTAGATCACAGAAAATATATAAAGTATTGGATCTTTGCAAACCAAAAGTATTGTAAAGGAGGGTGATTTAATGTTTTTCAGGCATTATTTTGTGTTCTCAGTTGATTATTTTTTTAAATTTGAAGGGAAAAAATTTGGAGTCTAGCAGGTTGTCATTATCTACAGACAGAAAAAATTTTAAATGTTAGTGCTGGTTTTTCAGGGAAACTTTGAGAGAAGTAAGAGCTAATTCACTTATTCTTGAGCTTATTTCATCTTATGACCCACTTCATTCAACTTTTATGTAGTAGTTGGGAGTAGAGTATGGATTCAAGTAATGAGGAACTTTCACTTGCTGAGCACCAATATATGCCTTTTTTTTTAGAGTATTGCTGACCAGATTTAAGTCTAGAGTGAAGAATGCAGATTGAGAGGCATTAGACATCCCACTCTTTTAGAAATATGATAGGTTTGTTACACCTGGCCTCCATTCCTTATAACCATACAGTCACTCACTTAGGTAATATCTCCTTTGTCACCCATTTGCTTTCTGTTGTCTTTTCAAGAACCTTACACAAGCTTTATGGTTAGTTATGAGGCTTCATAATGAAGAATTGGTGTCTCTTCAGAGATAAGATATGCTGAAGTCATCCTTGACTGAATTCATTGAAATTTGATATAAAGTGTTGACTGAATTTATAGATGATTAATTCAAAGTGAGTTCTGTTTTGTGTGTTAGACTTTATTTGTGAGGACAGTATATGCTGAATTACAGCAGATAGATTAATGAATATTTTATGAATAATGATTATTGATATGGTAAACAGGGTGACATGCTATCAGTGGACTGAACCAGAACATATGAAGCAGAAAGGTCTGTTGGGCCTGGTTGTGGATGTAGGGCTGTGGTTTCAGTGCATTACATGTGGCTGCTAGAGAATGGATGTGAGCAAATGTTTCCTTTCTTTGTGTATTCCTGACACTGCCTCGCTAACACAGGAAACAGGGAACAAGTATGAAAAATTATGAATATATTTTTTTATTATCCTTAGGGATAGGGGAGAAAGAGTACTTCCCACGTATTCCCTGCATGTCATTGAAGGCAACTAAAAGGGGAGGGAGTGGGGGGCTGGAAATCCTCCCCTTTTGATTTCAATTTTCCAAAAGAAGGAATAGGGAAGGGGGCCAAGTGAGGATATTCCCTCAAAGGCTCAGTCCTCTGTTCTTAACGCTGCTTCCCTAATGCGGGAAATGGCGAATAGTAGTAGTATGATATTTTTTTTTATACCTTTTTGCCTTTCCTGCTTTTGCAAGGTAGCATTAGAAGCAGGCTAATGACTTATATGCACACATCTAGTCTCTAGCTCTCACATATTACATACTGAAACAAAAGTCAACCTTCCACAGCCAAGCCCTAAATACAACAGCAAGGTTAACTTTGGCTACTTTGTTTTCCAATGTTCAGCCTTGTATCACCACATTGCCCCTGATATTCTGTATCTCTCCATTTCTTTTTACCTGGGATACTTTGCTTGTTCCTGAATGTTCAGTTCCTGGTACCTTAAAGCCTCCTTCATGCTATCCTTGATTTCTCACTCCTTTTTCCTTCCACTTTTGACATACAGAGCCTCTTTGTCAACTTGTCTTTTCCCATCCTTTCCATGTGTTCATACATAATTACATTATCATACCAGATTTCTGTAACTTTACAATAATGTATTTTCTCACAGATTTTTGAAATTTGACCTGTATACTCTGTCAAAGATGAGTTGTTCCTTTTTGGATCCTTTTTTCCACAATCTGGAGGCTCTAAAGTAACTATCTGCAGGTTCTTGCATTGGCTGTCAGGGAAGGTCTTTAACATGTATCAAAAGAGAAATGGGCCATAAGCACATTTTTCATGTCTTTTTAGTCTCAGCCATTTTCTACTGATACTACAAAGGACATATTTTTTAAGCCATCAGTGCTATTGGAGTGAATAGGTGATTTTATGATTGAACTCTCCATGCAGATGAGTTTCTTATCACATGATTCAGATTGATTTATTTACTGATAAAAACACATTTTCCTTTGTAATTTTTTCCATAGGTATGTGTATGGGAGCATATTGGAGAGACCATGGATGACTGGGTTCCTCGGATTCTTCTAGATGGCATGTTGAATGAGGTCCGAGAAGGCACTCGTCGTCTGCGTTCCCAGGTTCAGCATGTAGACTTGCCAAGAGATGCTCGTGAACTTAGGTAAAGTTATTTCATTTCCTGGAATGTCAAGGGAAATGTAGTGGCGATTGTTAGTATACCTAACCATTCTCGTGTGCATTTAAGCTCAGTTGGTTTCAGATGACTTTAATTATTCTTTTCTGAGGAATTGGAATGCTTTAGGTACTTGGGATCGGCAATGGATAGAACCAGTAAGGCTCAAGTGAGTCATAGGGTGAGAGAGGAGGCTAAAGTCCTGTTTGTATTAGGAAGAGTGTGGAGGGAGAGGTCGGTGTCAGGTAGGACAAAATTGGATGTGTTTGAAGGTATAGTAGTCCCGACAGTGTTGTATGAGTGCAAGTCTTGGGCTTCAAATGCAAGAGAAAGAAAGGGGTGGACATGTTGGAAATGAAATGCCTGAACATGATAAGTGATGTGAAGCAGATTTGATTGTGTATGGAATGATGGCATAAGAGAGGTGTGGTACTGAGTGCATTCTTATAGAGAAGTCTGATAAGGGTGTTCTGAAATGTGTATCAGAAGTGGAGGGAGGAAGGGGTTGTACTTACCTACATACGTGTACCTAGGATAAGAGTTTTGGCAAAAGGTAGGGCTAGTATGTAGTGTACATTTCATCTCTTGCTTGGTTTATGATACTGTCTCTGCTGCCATGCTCATCAAATATTTGTCATTACTGGGTTCATCTGAACTAACTTCAAAATTTGGGTTTATCAGATTTTCTTTTCAATATTTTTATAGTTGTTCCATGTATGTTTTATCTTTCTCCTGGTAGTGCATTGAATAGTCATTCTATCTTTCTTGCATGGTTGTCATTTATTTAAATTTACTATCTTTTTGATCCTTTGGGAGAGGTAAGAAAGAATACCTCCCAAGCATTACCTGTGTGTTGTAGAAGGCAACTAAGAGTGGTGAAAAGGGGGGCTGAAAACACTGCCTTTCTTTTGTTCCACTTTGTAAAAGCTCAAACAGGAACCAAGTGAGGAGTGCTCATCCTCCTCGAAGGCTCAGGTTGGGATCTGTGAATGCGTCTGGATGTAACCAAAATGAGAAGGGGGAGATAGGTAGTTTGAAGAAAAGAACCTGGATGTTCTATCATTGAGGGAAGCAAAGTTCAGTGTTAAGGAGGAAGAATGGTTAGGAAATGTCATGCAGTAAAGTCAGGGGTTAGTGTGAAGGTAAGAGCTGAGGAAAGGGGAGCACTTCTGCTTAAGGAGTTGTGAAAATGTGTGAAGGTGTGCTCACTAACATGTGGACTACTAGTATTCTGTCCACAAACATACAGTCTCTCCATATCATGTGTAACACTTCACTCACACAGCTCATTCTTCATAACTCTAAATTTTCTTGCAGTGATCACTATGTGCTAGTCTTGCCTTTTGGCACAATGGTAGGAACAGTAGATAGAAGTAGTGAGTAGGAAGATTTATGCACGAACATTAGGTAGCAACATGAAGTAGAAGTAGCAGGTAGGAGCATTAGATAGAAGTAGTCTTAAGGAATATTATTTAGCTTACTTATCTTCCATATACTCTTTGAACTAGGGCTTTTGTGTCCTCAACTTCTGTAATTATCATTTAACATGAATGTTTCATGACCTGTTAGTTCTGTCTCAAGAGGTATTAGTGTGTAAAGTTTAACTCGTTTGTTATTTACTTCTGACAACTAGATTGAAGTGTGAGAAAGACGGATCATTTATAGATGAGATGAACCCTGGAGGTGTGATAGAATCTGTCCGTGAGTTACTTGGTCAGATGAGTGCTGCCCATGTGAAGCTCTATGTTGAGGCACATCAGGCAGATCAGGCAGCATTATCTCTGACTCGAGCACTCAAAACATTGCAGAATAATATAGAATCTGTTGCCAAGGTAAGTTTTTGTATGTGTTTGTGAGACTGATGATTTTATCCTTTGCACTGCATAGGACATTTGAAAGTTATCATACTATTATGGAAGAGAGGTTAGTTTTGACAAAGCTGTCTTTTCTTGCTTTACAGGATGCCACCCTACAAGAATCATATATAGCCTTTTCATTAAATGAAGGCTATGTATGACTCATATAGGGTGGCATCTTGGAAGACAAAAGAGGTTGACTGTTGTAGGCTATGCAGTATCCCTTGCCTAACAGAGTAGATGTATTCTGCAAAAGATACCTTCAAGGTGCAACTGTGGTAAGTGAAATCCATTTTCTTTTGGACTACCAGTACATAACTGTGTAATTTTTTTTCCTGGGTAATAAGTGATATTTTTTAATTGATTATGTCTAAAAAGTATAGAAAATGGCTGTTATTCCCTTGAAACTTTGCTTTTGTGAACAGGTCAGTGATATTTTGAAATTTACCAATTTTTCAGAACATTCCAGATATATTCAGAACTTTCTAGAAGTTTCCAGTAATATAAATAGGAGTATAGATATAAGGGCCTTAAGCCAACCAGTTCACTTTGGACCTAGCTGCCTAAGTGAATGCATATACATACATTTTTCTGAGATGGCAGCTAGAGGCATCACCTTCATTCCTGACTCTGAATTAATATGCTACTGATAAGCAATAATTTTCTTACACTTATTCGCACAGAGCAGAGAATAAGCAAAAAACACAGTGAGTGATGCACGTAGGTCTGGCAGTGACAATGGTTTGTAATAAACTGGCACCAACAGAGCATCAAAGACCAGCATGGGCAAGTGAGATCTAGTGTGGAATTTTTCACTTATAATGTCATGTTGCTCAAAAGGTTTAGGATTTAAGAGCATTTTGGATTTCAAATTTTCATATTAGGGATGCTCAACCTTTATTGATAATGGCTAAGTGATTTAGTATTTAATTTAATTCTGTACATGTCTGTCATTTTTTGTATGTATTGTTTCTAATTTTCATTTTTCAGATAACATTTTAAGTATTATTTGGTACATTATTTCCATTATTTCTATCATTTACATCAGTTTTTCCTATGGTACCCTGGAATCATTGCAGAGCTGTTTTTTGTAAAGTTAAGCACTCCTTCAAGAAAAGAGCATGTTCTGATTTGACCTCCATTTCTACTACCAAATATTTCTGGTCTTTAAGCAGAAGCAATGCCAGTTGATGATGTAATTCAGCCTTTTTCCTATGCTTCTGACTTGATCTGTTGCTGACCATTCTTTTTGGTAATTTGTTTGCCCCTAACTTTAGTTTGGATGATTTTGCATCTAACTGCCTCTTGTATTAAACTTGTGTCATCAATAATTCACCTCGTATAAGGTCTTTTGAGTGTTTTTCCATTTCCAGGTGGACAAGGTGTATGGTCCAAATGGTATACCTCCTAGGGTCATAGGGTTCTAAGGGAGTGTGCTTCTGAGGTAGCTCTGATCCTTGGTCATATGTCTTAGTCTAAAAACTTAGAGCTTTCTTTCTCCTTGGAAGAATGTTTTGGTGCATTACTATTAATGTATCATTTATTCAAGATGGACCTTTGGCTGGGTCATGTCTTCAACTTGCTATGTTGATCACTAGAGAATAAAAGGAAGTTGGAGAGGCTGATTAACGAACTGCCAGCTGAAAAATAACACCTTTGTAGAATAAGCACAGAAACATAAAAGGAACCTATATTAATGGCTAAAAATAATTCAAATGAACTCAGTGTTGGCACCTATGCAGTGTTCTTAGTGGCTGGTAAAGAACAGTCTAATTAATCAAGACATTAAGTTTGCATTTTACAGTATCCCTTCCTAATGGCAAAGCTTACAGTAATTATGAGTAGGTAAATTCTTAGTATTAATATGGTCTGATTACTCTATTTCCATATCATTTTGTATATCTATGCATTCTAGCAACACACCATAGCTGTGAACTTGGCCAGTAGATGTTAAACTTTTTTTATCAGTTTGGGACAAGTAAGGAAATACGAATTCATTAGTATGATATTGACTAAATCATTTCTTTTGTGACAAATCTGATCAGAATTTTTAATGTTCTGAAATGTAAACATTGTCTTTTCAGCGTATCTATTGTGATGATGCTGTTGCTGCTGCAGTGGTAAGTTTAGTGAGAGAGAATATATCATTAGTGGGAGAGCGCGCAGCATTGAACAGTGCGCAGGCCTTCACTGCATCTCTGCAAGAACGTGCTGATGCTGCAGCACGAGCTCGGGATGCTGTTAGAGCCAAGCATGCCAAAATTATGAGTTTTAACAAAGAAGTTGTGAGTATTATTTTAATTTTTATAAGACTAATTGAATTCTGTAATGTATTATTATGGAAAGTGAGGTATTTGTTGTGTGTTGATGATACAGCACTGGTGGCTGATATGGGTGAGAAATTGCAGAAGTAGGTGACTGAGTTTGGAAGGGTGTGTGAAAGGAGAAAGTTGAGAGTGAATGTGAATAAAAGTAAGGTTATTAGGTTCATTAGGGTTGAGGGGCAAGTTCATTGAATGAAGAAAGGTTGGAGGAAGTTAAGTGTTTTAGATATCAGGGAGTGGACTTGGTAGCGAACAGAACCGTGGAAGTGTAAGTGAGTCAGAGGGTGGGGGAAGGGGCAAAGGTTCTGGGAGTGATGAAGAATGTTTGGAAAAAGAGGACATTATCTGCAGGGCAAAAACACATATATTTAAAAGAATAGTAGTTCCAACAATGTTATATGGTTGCGAGGCATGGGCTATGGTTGTGCAGAGCAGGGTGGATGTGCTGGAAATGAAATGTTTGAGGACAGTATGTGGTGTGTGGTGGTGTGATCAAGTAAGTACTGAAAGGGTTAGAGATATGCGTGGTTATAAAAAGAGGGTGGTTGAGAGAGCAGAAGAGGGTGTGTTGAAATGGTTTGGTTGCAGGGGGTGGCGATGCTATATTCTATGGGGCAGGGTAGTGCCGGGAATGGATGAAGGCAAGCAAATATGAACATGTATTTATATGTATATGTCTGTGTATGAGTATGTATATGTGTATATGTTACATGTATATGTATGTATATGTACATGCATGTGCATTTATATATATATATATATATGTGTGTGTATATGAGTGGATGGGTCGTCCTTTGTCTGTTTCCTGACATTACCTCTTTGACACAGGAAATGGCAATCAAGTATGGTAAAATGTAAATAAATATATTTGTGTGTATGTGCATGTATGTGTCTTTCTTTGTCTGTTCTTGTTGCTATCTTGCTAACAGAGGAAATGGCGATTAGGTATGAAAAAAATCTACATTAAATAGACATTTCTTGCATTTAGAGCAGGATGTTCATGTGCCATTTCCTCTGCTTTGTTATCTTTTTCGTTGAAGAGGAATAACCAATATTTGAAAAATATGTGAAGGTTTTGGTGATTGAAAATGATGACAAAATTCTGAAGGTGAAAAATTTGTTAAGGAAGTAGGGTATCATGTGAAGTAATAGGATTTTTTTTTTATGAAAATAAGCAGTCTCAACAAGGAACTTCTCACCTCAAAGGAGTCCATTATATCCCAGCTCCCGTCTGGACCTCAGATTCCAAGCTGCTGGAGACACATGAAGGGATCCTGAGGTTGTGAAAATAGATTTTTATACTTGTTCCCTCAGTAGTGAAGTAGCACCAAGAACAGATATAATGTAATGAAATCAGAACCCTCTTGTCAGAGCCAAGCTCCATAAACCATTCCACCTTGACCACCTCATATCCCTTGGTTTGGCAAATTCAAGTGAGAAACTGCAGGAGTTGGTGTTTGAGTTTAAAAAAGTATGCAGTAGTAAGAAATTGGGAGTAAGTGTGAATAAAAGCAAGGTTATTACCTTCTGCTGTGTAAAGAGTCTGGTTTTTGGATATGATTTTGAATTGAGGAAAATTGGAGGAATGAGGTGTATTAGATATCTTGGAGTGGACAAGGCAGCTAGTGGACCATAAAAGCAGAAGCAAGTCACAGGGTCGGTGAGTGGAGCTAAGGTTCTGGGAGTATTGAGGAATGTGTGGAAAGAGAGTGTCACTATCTGGGAGAGCAAAAGTAGGTACTTTACGAGGTATTGTGGTCCCAACAGTGTTGTACGGATGTGAGGTATGGGTTACAGGTAAAAATGTATGGAAGAGAGTGATTGTGTTGGAAATCAAATCTTGTTTTGAGAGGGTTGATTGACTAAGTGATGATAGGCTGGGAGAGAGGTGTAGTTATAAGAAGAATATGGCTGAGAAAGCTGAAGTGGGTATGCTGAAATGGTTTAAACATACAGGAAGAATTAGTGAGGAGAGGTTGACATAGAAAATGTATGTGTCAGATGTGGAGGGAACAAGGAAAATGAGGACACCTTTGTTGATATATTGATATGGAAGGATGGAGCAGAAAATATTTTTAGCGTTTGAGGCCTGAACATGCAGCAGGGTGAAAGGCATGCATGGGATAGAGTGAATTGGAGTGATATGGTGTGCAGCGGATGATAAGCTGTCAGTTGACTGAACCAGAGCATGTGATGACACTAGGGGAAGCCATGGATAGGTCCATTGGACCTGGTTGTGGATTGGTGCATTACTGATAACAATGAGAGAGTGGATGTGAACAAGTGCAGCCTTTCCGTATCTGATCCTGCTGCTATTTCAATAATGTGGGAAATTGTGAACAAGCATGATAAAAAATATATTATTTGAGAAATTTATTTCTCATATTGCTCTCTAACAAAGAAGATGAAAGTGTTATTGAAAAGATTTAAGCTGATATTATTTGATGTATAAGATAAGCAGAACTTGAAGAGGCTGATAGAGGAAAGCAAAGAAAGAGCAGATGAAGATTTTGAAGAAAGTTGAATGAATTTCTTAAGGATAAAAAGAAATTGTACTGGAAGGAGGTGAAACAGGAAAGAGTTCGATGTAAGAGTGGAAATTTAAATGTGAGAAGTAAGGAAGTGGAGTTGCTGAATCAAAAGGAGGAAATGAAAGGAAGGTGGAAAGAGTATTTGAAGAACTAGTGAATTTAGAAGATGGGGCAGCATTTGTTACATGCATGGGTATGGAGGATGGAAGGAGAAAGAAATAAGTGCATGGGCCTATAGCAAGAAGGGAGATAAAAAGGGCGATGATGAGGTTGAAGGTAGGAAAGACACCTTGAGTGGATTGGATTACATCTGAAATATGGAAGCACTGCACAGAAAGTGTAATAGAGTAGATGCATTTGTTATGTAATATAGCAAGGAAGTAGAAGGTTGTGCCTGAGGATAGGATGAAAGCTATTATCATTCCTTTATTCAAGTAAGAATTTGCTAAGGATGTATGAAACAATTACAGGGGAATAAGTCTGTTAAGTATATCAGAAAAAGTTTATAAAAGAGTGTTGATTGATAGAGTGATGGAAGTAATCGAATGTAGAATAAGCGAGGAGCAAGGAGGCTTTAGGTAGGAGACTGGTGGATCAGATTTTTGCTATGAGAATGACCATGGAAAAGTATCAAGTGAAAGGTACAAAGCTGTATGCAGCTCTTATGGATCTGGAGAAAGTACATGACAGAATCAATTGGAAGGCTTTATGGGATGGTGTGAGAGTCTTCTATAAAGGAGCAAATACATGAGTAAGATTGGATGAAGAGTTAGGGAAAAGTTTTGTCATACATGTGGATGTGAGGCAGGGCTATGTGGTGTCACCATGGTTTTTTAACATATGTATATGGATGGAGTGATAGGAGAGATGAAAGCAAAACTAGGAAAATGGGTGTGGAGATGAGTGTAGTGGTGAAGTATGGTGGCTAGTGAGAAGCTTGTTTGTGGATGATGACGTATTGTTTGTTGAGAGTGTGTTTTTGATGTGTGTAAACATAGGCAATTGAAGGTAAATGTGAGTAAAGCAAAGTAATGGTGTTTGAAAGAAGACAGAGGGAAAGTGTAGATATTTTGCTAAGCTCTATAGAGTGAGATATATATGGGGGAGAAAGATTGGAAGGGATGACAGAATTTAAGTATAGGGAGCTTTCTTCGGTAAGTTTGGTACTGTGGAAAGAGAGATAAGAGAGAGAGAGAGAGAGTCAGAATAGTGGATTGGAGATGTAAATATGAAAGTGAAGAAAGAATTAAGGGACAACATAATCCTCCTGACCCTGACCTCTGTAGCTGAAACAAGGACATGAGGTGAGTCACAGAGGTCAAAAGTCCAGGCTGTGGAATTAAGATAGAGGAGCATGTGGTATGAATAGGTTGAATAAAGAAAGTAATGTGGGAGTGTATGAGATATTTGGTATGGCATGAAATGTATTTCCATAATTGGTGAAACGTAAGATGGTTTGGGCATGTGGAAAGAATGCAAGGTAGGTAGTATACAAGGAGAGTGTATGATAGTGCAATTAAAGGGTTTGGTTTGAGAGGAGGATCACCTGTGACATGGAGAAATAGAGTGGATGAGTAATGGTGGAAGAATGCATGGAATGGTGTATGTGAGGGAGGCATATAAGGATAGGGATAAGTGGAGACTCTTTTGCTGTAGTCACCCCTTGATTGGAGTTCCTGCAGGGAATGAGCATCAGATATTGATATAGGTATAATTTGATAATACTGTACTGTATTAGTTTCCAGCCATGTGTCACATTTGTACCTTTCAGCAAGATAGAGTTGAGAGTATTCACTGTCTGGCTGTTAGTGTCCATGATGGTTGGCTGGGCATCAAAGATTGTCAAGACCATGTAAAGTCTTCCATTGATAAGATAGTATCATCCACAGCCTACCCTGCACCTGTATCACCTCATGCTTTAGGAAATGAATGTGAAGCATTTAATGCAGTTCCTTTAACCTACATTCTTACAACAGACATCGATGGGTAAGTTCTTGTTTATTACTTTTGTCTTACTTTTCTAGGGTGTGAAATATTTTTGAGCCTTTTAGTAAACCAAAGTATTGTCCAGTTTTTGTTGAGAGATTGCACTTAATGTGATTGCAAGTTTAATTGATTTATGTGCTATGATTTATTTTTATGAGAGAAAGTCCTAGTGGTTATTCCAGGTAATGCTTGCTGGGGATTATTGGTCACAGAAGCAAGGCAGTGAAAAACAAAGCAAACCAATTATCATAACATACAGTACGTGTATAGTTTTTCACCTCTGAACTGAGCCGTCTGAGCATGAGAGAGTGTTTGCAAAGAGGCCAAACCTTCTTTTTTATAACCTGAATAAGGTATATATACTAGGATGTCACCTTTGATCACATATGAGGATGGCTATTTGGTAATTTCATCTATACAGTGAACATTTCCAGGAGTTGTGCTTTTTGGTGATTTCACTCATTTACTTTGCTCTGCTTTGTGCTTCAGTTCCTCAAAGGTTTTGTCTGGCATCTCCCTCTGGATATTTCTCATGGAAAGTATTGTGCTACTTAAGAAATTTATATTGAAAACTGAACCTCTTGCTTTTTTAAATTCTTAATTTTCATCAAGTTCATTTTTCTTGAAAGCCACTTTTACTCCATCTTTTATGATAACATTTATATCTATCTAAATCTGGCTTATTACTAAATGGCTGTTGACCTTCAAAGAAAGGAATGACACTTGAGGTATAGCTTGGGCCTTGAAGAGAGGGATTAGGTGGCAATAATCTAGACACATATAGGACAGGGGATGAATACACTGCTCTTTGCTTCTCACATTTCTCGTGCCACTCCAAACAAATTCATATTTTATGTTACGTCTTTATGAGTATCCTCAGCGATAAGTGATAGAATATTATAAGACAGTTGCTACTTTCTTTTGCTCTGAAAGGGTGACATGGAGTTGACTCCAATGTCCTATGTCATATCAGTTTCTACTCACACTCATTCTATGACTTTTTTATACACACATTTCTCCCCATTTTTCCCTTTTACATACAGGAAATCAGTTTGATAAAAGAGAAATATTTCATTATTCCCACAAGTTAACAGAGGAGTTTACACAAGTTTCATGTGTGTACAGATGATTTGATGGAAAATGCTTTCCTTTGATCAAGTGCATGACAGGGACTACATGAGTGGTTTGCATAAATTTGTTGTCCAGTCACCAATGTATGTACTAATCTTTGTACACCATGAATTATTTTTGTTTGTAAAAAGCATAACATTCACAAGCAAAATTGATTGTATCCAAGTTGTATCCATTCCCCCTTAACCTTGAACCATATGTGCTCTGAAAATTCTAACTAACCAATCTGCAGTGCTGCCACCCCCTTTCTTGAGAAATTCACTTACAATCCTGTTCATTCCAGGTGGTTTAGCTCACTTCATCTTATACAAGTTTTTCACTACCTCTTCTCATTTCTGTCAGATTACTTGCCATGAATCTCTTGCTTTTTATACTTTCATATCCCAGGCATCTGACATCTGCCACATTATTTGTAATACATCCAGCCGCACTTTAAACTACAGCACTTGCTCCAACTCCTCTTCATCTCACCTTTTTCTGTTAGCACTGCCCTAGCTGTCCCCTTCATTGATGTTCTTGTTTGTGCTTTTGGTCCCCCCTCACTATTTACATCTTCCCAAAAAATTTTCTTATCCTGCCTGATTATTACTGATTCTCTCACACCCCCAACTCCCATTTGCCTTCTTTCTTTTGCTCCTGCACCTTTCACTGACCTCCTACCTCCTCTTGTATATTCCCAGTCACTTACAGCCATCCCAGCAGGTAACACCCATACATTTCCTTTCTCTTTCAATGATACTTTTACTTCTTTTCATTCTCTACCCTTTTTAGCATCCCAGCTGCATGCCACACACTTTTTCCATGCATGTAATTACTGCTTACTTGAATACCTCCCATTCCTCATTCACTCACCTACTTTCATTTACTCTCATCTTTTCCCATTCATCACCCAGTCAGTCTTGTTATCTGCTAATGTCAGTATTTTTTTTTTCAGGCTCTCATTTTCATCTCCCTATCCTTATTGTTTCCTCTTATAACAAGGCCTCTACAATCTTTCACCTTCACTTCCTTCAAGAAGTGATCAGGTATCCAACTAAGCATTAAAACAATTGCCTTCTTCTTATAATCAGCTTTCATTTTCTCTCACATGAATCTGGGACTTGCTTCATTACAGTCTTTCACGTGTTCCCATGACCCTTGCTTCAGTAAACTATGTCTGTGCAGTTTGAGTACATTTTAAATTATGAATATGAAACTTTGTTAGAATTAATGTACTTGTAATTTTCTGGCAGTTGAAGATTGGGAAAATATAACCCGAGTTGCTGCAGAGAAACTGCATTTGCTGGATCCAGACATTCTTTAATATGACAGTATGCTGGTTACAAGAGTTTCTCTAAATATTTTACTGGATATTTTTTTCAGTTACTGATGTAAAGTTCAGAGTTTCAGTAAATTTTTACAGTAATAACAGGTTTAAACTGTTACAAACATGGAAAGAATTGAGCTGTTTAAGTCAATCAGCATTAAAACTGGTGCATTTTCATATTATTTCAGCTTGTATAATTCATACAGAATTACTTCATGTGACTTATACTTAGGTTGATACAGTTTTTTGTTTAGCTACAGGTTTTTCGTATTTTCATTCTGCAAAAACTGAACAGTTGTTCTTTTTGATGTTTAAATATTGTAAGTAAGCAGTGAACTGACAGTGTATTCTATCATCAAATCAGTATGCCTCTCTCCTTTCTGCAGTTTACAAATGGCTTTTCTGATGTTGTGCTGATACAGCTTGCTTAATAGTATTTGATTCCATAATGGTGGGATATATCAGTCCTTTCATGAATGTGAAACTTGTAATAGCAAGTCATTACTAAAACTTGGTTGGGAAAACTGTAAATTGTGCTATAAAACAGCAGAGCTAGGGATTCCTTTTGTAACAAAAACTTTCAACAAACATCAAGAGGGGGCAGAAATGTGCCAGATTACATCATAGATTTTGAGTATTGCAGTATGTATTCATAAGGATATTGTAATATTTGGATATAGTAGTATTCTTGATAATAAAGCTTTTCTTGTAGTAAGCAGGGGGTGGGGGTTCATTTGATAGTTTTATTTTGATTGGGACTGTGTCAGAGCAAATATATTCATTAAATGTTGTAAGCATGATCATTGACTTGCCAAAATTTGTTTTGTGGAATAAGATTTGCAAGATTAAAGGTTAACTGAGAAAAGGAGTGGAAAGTTTTGTTCAACAAAGTGTGAATTTGGTGAAGTAGCCATATTTGGTACAGTAAAAACAAATTCAGCAGATTGAACCAGGGGATGTGAAGCATCTGGGGTAAACCATGGAAAGTTTTGTGGGGCCTGGATGTGGAAAGGGAGCTGTGGTTTCGGTGCATTACACATGACAGCTAGAGACTGAGTGTGTACAAATGTGGCCTTTGTTGTCTTTTCCTAGCGCTACCTCGCCCGCACGCGGGGGCAGGAGGGGTGCCATTTCATGTGTGGTCGGGTGGCAGCGGGAATGGATGAAGGCAGCATGTATGAATATGTACGTGTATATATGTATATGTATGTATACGTTGAAATGTATAGGTATGTATATGTGTGTGTGTGTGGGCGTTTATGTATATACATGTGTATGTGGGTGGGTTGGGCCATTCTTTCGTCTATTTCCTTGCGCTACCTTGCTAACATGGGAGACAGTGACAAAGTACAATTATAGAAAAAAATAAAAAAGGCCTCTTGAAATTAACAAAGACATTCAATTTACAGATGTGGGATAATGCAAAAGGCAAAAATGTCTACAACTTCTCTTACTTGGTATGACCAAGAAGATGCTGAAGCAGGTTGGGCTGCTGTATCTCACTTATGCAGAGGAATGCAATGTTGGGATGGTGTCTACAATACTGTCTCTGAACAGTTAAAGCTGATTACCTCCTTCCACAGTCAAATGGAGCGATTGACTACCGTAAAAGCAGGCATACAATCTGCTCAAAAAAAAATGCAGATTCTCTCCAGTCATGATATGAAAGGTCAGCTTATAGAAATTTGATATTAGCCTGTGTTACAATGAGATTTTTATTGTGTGTGCAGGAATGACAAACTTTGTTTTTCTGTTTCTTATCATTACTCCATTACCAGTTTAATGCAGTGGATCATGTACATACAGCCTCCAAACATTACTCAAATACATCCTCAAACCTGCCTGATGTATTAAAGTGGATCATGTGCTCTGTTTCCTTGTTTTATACTGCAACAAAAAGTTGCTAAAATTATTGCCAGAGTAGAGACATCCTTGTGTAATTTCTATATGTTGATTTTTTTTTTTGCAAGTTAAGAGTAGCATTTCCATTAACTAAATAAAGTAAATGAATTAGTTCTTTAGAGTGTTTCATTGATCTATTTTTTTTTTTTAGCCCAGTTCTGAAGATATTCATAAAACATTATAGAGATAGGGATGCCTTGAAAGAACATATGAAAGTGCATGTTTATAATGTTACTGTTTACAGTATTTGACTTTGTATAATTTCAAGTTTTGTGTATTTTCTTTGATATAACTCTTACACTTTTATATGAATTAATGTTAAAGACTGAAATTTCAGAGCTCATTGAACGTGTAGAAGAAAGTGATAGGAAACTGAATGAAGAAGTGACCTACTTGACAGACAACCTAGAAAAGCAACTTGCAAAAGGATCCCTGCATCTCACTAAAGTCAACAAGCTGCTTTCCGATTGGTATGAAATAAGAAATCATACATTAAATATACATCTATTAGATGGATTTGCATACTGAATAGTTAGTTTTCTATTCACTTCTGTGCATATTATTGATTAGGTAGTACAAGTAATATACCTCCCAGGTTTATGGCTGCCTACCTGCAACTACCTCCCAAGAGTACTAATTTGTTTATTTTTTTTCAGGTGGGAACAGCCTGCAAAATCCATCGATCTTAAGAAAAATTGCAACAGTTAGCAGTAGTTATTGTACTGTTTTAGGACAGTTTCCTTTCTGTTTCCCTCCTTGTAATGTGTACATCAGTCATACCTAATTTGTTGCCACTGCCTAAAATTATTTTAATTAGACATCAGACTTAGCTGATGAGAAAATTCAGAGAATTTATGAGATTTTAATTATAATTATTGAGCATATAATGATGGGAATATTATTTATCCTACAGCTTCAAGTGTGTTACTTGCTATTCATTACTCCTAAGCTAACAAATTTTTATTAGTTTTACATTCTATAAGACCAGTGAGAACCAGGTCATGTGTTATCATTTCTGTTATGTTGACAATTGTTTTTTAATTAAGACTTCCACTTCAACTTTTTATTGCCATCTATGACCAACTGTCAGGTATCATGGGTACAAAGCCAAACTTCAGAAAAATGGTTGAAGGTCATCCATTTCAGAGTGCCATTATACCAGCCCATCACCTTGTTACCTTGTGACTTTTCTTGTACCAATATGGAGTCATAGCTCACAAGATCTTGCCTCCACCTCAAATTGTGAATGAGATATATGTTCTTTATGGTAACTTGATGAACCAGTCAAATTTACTCACAGTATATGTGTATCATCATAAATCACCAAAAGCTGTCCTCTTAGACTAGTTATGAATATCATATTCACACATTATCTGCATTGTCATAGTTCCCCAAAAGCTGTTCTATTAGACTTGTGATGAATTAAATGATTACTTCTTATCCTAACAGGGACACACAGAGTGTTTATGATGGTGGATGATACAAATGACTTAACCCAGCTAAGTGAATAACTGCAGTTTATAAGGGTTTAAAAAGCTACTTGATGGCAATGAAACTTAAGGAGATGGAGTTCCCTAAAAAGAGAGATAGAGCATTCACGACTAGTTCTTGTCTTTGGAAGAAGAGAGGAGGACTACAACTTCAGGAAGATTATGATACAAGTAAGGGGAATAAGGGAGTACCATTGGAGCCCCACTAAAAGTAGTATTTGACAGAAGTGTAAGCATGGAAATAATGAAAAGGATTAAGGGATTAAGGGAAAGATTGACCAAGAGGATACATGTGTCGGAGGTGGAGGGAACGAGGAGAAGAGGGAGACCAAATTGGAGGTGGAAGGATGGAGTGAAAAAGATTTTGTGTGATCGGGGCCTATGCATGCAGGAGGGTGAAAGGAGGGCAAGGAATAGAGTGAATTGGAGCGATGTGGTATACCGGGGTTGACGTGCTGTCAGTGGATTGAATCAAGACATGTGAAGCGTCTGGGGTAAACCATGGAAAGTTGTGTAGGTATGTATATTTGCGTGTGTGGACGTATGTATATACATGTGTATGGGGGTGGGTTGGGCCATTTCTTTCGTCTGTTTCCTTGCGCTACCTCGCAAACGCGGGAGACAGCGACCAAGCAAAAAAAAAAAAAAAAAAAAATTTCCTCTTGGCCCTGACCTATGCAACCAAAATGTGGACATGAGAGGAATCACAGAGGTCAAGAATCCAGGCTGTTGAAATGAGTTATTGAGCTGTTTGAGAGGAGCATGTGGTGTGATTATATGGAATGAAGAAATGAGGGGGTGGGTATGAGAGATTTGGTATGGCATGGAATGCAAAGGGAATGAATTGTAGGGGGGGGTAGAAAGGTGAAACATACTACTTTGAGGTGGTTTGAGCACGTGGAAAGAATGCAAGACAGGGTTTATAAGGAGATTGTATGATAGATGATAAAGACGTTGGTGAGAGAGGAAGACCACCTGTAACATGGCGATGTAGTGGAAGAGTGCTGGAGGGGAAAGAAATGGTGGAAGAGTACATGGAATGGTGTATGCAACAGAGGCATGGAAAGACAGGAATATCTGGAAACTTTTGCTGTGGCCACCCCTTGTTGGAAGTTCTTAGAGGGAACAGGCATCAGAGATATAAATTACCACGCCAAGTATTTTCATGTCGACATTTTTCTTGATTATTCTGCAGTAATCACTAACAAAACTATAGAAAATAACTGAGATTAAGGGAAATAAGTTTATAAAAAAATTGGAATTAATAGAACTAAACTAAAGAAAAAACTTGAACTGTCATACAACACAATATAGGAGAATAGTTTCCCCAATTTCTTGGCAAACTATGGGATTCACAGCACATGAGCTTGGCTATGAATAACTTGAAGATTCTGTGCATAAACAGTGTTGGAATGAAGTTGTATGCTCAGGATGTAATAATTTCCACAGTGAACCTTTTGCTAAATTTTGACTGGAGATGAATTTAACAAGGAAAATGCCCCTACACAAGGAACTATCATCAGATCATGTAGAAGCTGGATCAAAGGAATAGTTGGAGAGTTCTACAAATGATTGAGAAAAAATGAGAATTTAAGTTTGAAATTACTTAGACCATAATGGGAGGGAAATTACTGTCATTGGTAGAGAAACAGGATGAAATTTTATGGAAAATGGATGAAGAAATTAGGAAACTGAACAAACTAATCAAGGAATATGATTACAAAGTGAAAGTGATCACAGAAATCGAGAAAATCAGAGGAGAGAGAGCATGCCTGTAGTCATGGAAAAGGTCAAAGAAAAATGTCAGATGGGTCTTCTCTGGGGGATGCTGACATAAAGCAGTCAAAGGAGATGCCCATTACAGTGACCAGAATTACTTAAAGGAAATAGAAGACAGAAACGAGTTCATCCTGAGGCTTAAGGAAAGAGAGTATTTTATTGATAAAGATAAATGGAGACCTGAGGGATTGGAAATGAGCCCAGCAGTTTAACGAAGCTGTAGAGCATGTAGTAAATAGTTAAAGACAAAAACAATGAGAAATATATGGTGCGTTTGGTCACTGGGTTTAGTAAGGTGCAGACTTTTCAAGATCCATGCATAGAGGTGACATTGGAGACTGCAGAAAAAGCTGGGGACATGGAAATTATTGAATTATTATTGTAGAGGTAAGTCTACAGCAAATTTGGGATTTTTATCTTTCAAACCAAACAGTTGAAATCCTTAATCAAATTTCACGAAGATGATCCTAAGGCTCAATTCTTATGGCAATACTTGGTAAATCTCTTGACAAGCCTGATAAGCTATTTCCTAAAGCAAGGAGGTTATTGAGAAAGCAGACACCTCTCAGAATCTATCAAGAGACTGGATATTTAAGACCAGAAAATCCAGGCCACAGACTCCTAATTCAACTTGCACACATCCTATTTATGTCAGACTTTATTTACATTAAGAGGGAGACCATAGTTAGAGGAGTATTGGCCCCTAAGACCCCTGGTAAAATAAGACATCTCTTTTCTACAATCATCATAGGAGCTACCCTATAGGTAATGTCTACATCTCCCAGATAACTGTTTCTGACTGGTATGGCTGGTAATTTTACAAACTCTGATAAGATGACTCCTGTAAATAACTTTTCATGAATCATGCTGATCGTAATAAGAAAAGATTTGTTATATAAGGTAAAACAATGATGATAAGTTATAAATTTTCTGAGTAGGTAAATGTAATGTCAGAATACATGTAGTGGCAACTCACTTGACATTTAGGCCTTATTCTCACAATGTTTAAGAAGTTGAGCTGAAACATCTACAGAACTTCCACACGATACAGGGAAAAAAGTGAATGAAGTATTCTTCTGATGTTATTTTTATCACTTTTATTTTTTTATTTTTTTTTCAAACTATTCGCCATTTCCTGCGTTAGCGAGGTAGCGTTAAGAACAGAGAACTGGGCCACTGAGGGAATATCCTCACCTGGCCCCCTTCTCTGTTCCTTCTTTTGGAAAATTAAAAAAAATTGAGAGGGGAGGATTTCCAGCCCCCCGCTCCCTCCCCTTTTAGTCGCCTTCTACGACACGCAGGGAATACGTGGGAAGTATTCTTTCTCCCCTATCCCCAGGGATAATCACTTTTATATGAATGTATTTGAAATTGTATGGTTCCTTAAATTTTGTTAACAACTTAAAAATTTGAATTGTGAGGGTTGGAAAGGAAAACTTAGGGTAGCATGAAGTGCTTGAGTACAGCTATACTTAGGGTAGATACAACATATATGAAAGTTGATGAATTAGTTGTAGACTGGACATTTGTTTTTGTTTTATAAGATCAATTTGGGTTTACAAAATCACATATTGTTAAAGTAGTAAAGTCAAAACCAAATCTTTCTTGAGGGATACAAAGGTTCTTTACCTACCATAGTTTTGCCACTTTCAGAATAATGTATACCATCAATTTCTGAGGATCCATGAGTGTCCATGGTACCACCAAAATTTTTATCCATGCAGGCAGTGTTGCTAGTGAGAACATTGAAGTAGCCTTTTTATGTGGATCAGCTTTGTGGGAGTATGTAGGCATGGCTTCTGAGGTGACATGTTGCCTTCATGTTGTTACTTCAGTTTTGTATATAATTCCTTTGTACTTTTATGGAATTCACACATTGGTTTTGAAGTAAAACATATTTTTAACCCTAAATTGTTCATTGTATGACTTGAGGTTTGTATCTTATCAGTCATTCTCCATAACCCTTAATTTTCCATAGGCCCTGTAACTTGTAACCACAGGTTTCCCAAGAACATAGTCCTAGTGGGTTGGCAAGGGACTGCTGTACATGATAGCAAGAAAAGAGTATTACCCTCTTAGTAAATTAAACTTTCAAGAAATAGTGATGGATAATCAATTTGAACTACATAATGGGAGAGGTAACTACAGGAAAAACTTGCATAATGTTGATTCAAAATCCTTCAAAATGTTTTAATGAACAAGGACATCTATTTAACAAAAATAAAAAAGACAATCACAATGGTACAGGATGCAGGAAGATGAGCACTTCTCAGAGTATAAAGAAGTTCTTAGAGGATGAATGGGTCACCGAGCACACACTAAATCTTATCTTTGCATATAACAGGAATTAAAAAGATATCAAATCATGAAGTGCCTGAATACAAGTGGTCAGTAATCACCTGAAGATCATTGAAGACACCAGACTTGATGGAAATGCAGTCTCAGAAACTACAATTAAACAATATCAGTAGGTTAATGAAATGGGAAATGGAATTCTATTGTCAAAATATAGAATAATGTAATGGAAGGTTGTATGAAATATATAATGGGGTTAGAACATGGTTATCTTTAGTTGAAAATAGAAAGGTTTGAATAGAGAGATATATGGTTAAATAAAAAAAAGAGCATAAGAATTTATTGTGGAAGCTATAGAACAAAAGTCTTATAGCATTCAAACAGTATAAGACAACATGGAATGACTATAGCAAAAGAGGGAAGCATGAACAGAGAAACAAAATATATGTAAATAAGGCAGGGAAAACAAAATTATCCCATAGATTCATCATGAGTAAATGCTGTTAAAGAGCAGCTAATTAGGTTCAAGGATTCATGAGAAAGAGCTGCTGAAGACAATGAGAAAATATACTTGGAGTATTCATAAAAGAGGACACCATAGCCTCAACACCAGAGTTGGGTTAAGGTGGAGGACTTGGAAAGTACTAAAGCTGATAGAAAAATTGTAAGCAGAATGTAAAAGATTTTGAATTTATGAGGTACATGATGAATCTCCTTATTAAGAAGTATGCAAAAATGCCTGAAGATCTGCTTGAAAATCTTTTCAAAAATTTACTGGAAGAGATTGTGCTACGAAAGGAGTGGAAGAGAGTAGGTGTCTAGCTTATCTTTTTGGAAGAGATTGCACAAAACTACAAAACAGTATCTCATATGACTAAGGTCTGCCAAACAATGGAACTAATCGGGAAGCAAATGAGTGACTGCTTGCTTGCAAAGAAGAAACTATGTAGGAGAAGGACATCATAGGCTAAGGGAATGGAGGGTGTGAATTACAAATCTCAGATTTTTGTTTGAGAGTGAGTCCCTCTTAATCAAATAAAAGAGATGGATTGTATGTTCCTAGACTGCCAGAAGTGTTTAACACTGCCAAATAGGAAGTTGGTAAAGAAGTTTGACAGGTTTCACAGGGTGGCTCCTTCAATGTATAGAAAATTATCTTAGTGAAATAGAAAATAGGTCATGTCAGGAGATACGTCACTGGCACAGATAAGAAATCATGTCAGACGATCCTTTTCACAATGAATCGTGGTTACTAATGCTGTGCTACAGGGCTCTGCCTCAGGACCATTGCCATTCTTCAAGTGTCAATGTCACTAGAAGGACTGTATTTAGACCTGAATATGTTCATAAATGAAGCTAAGGTCAAGAGAATTGAGGTAGATGAGAATTATATTGGCTTCCAGATTTAGACGATCTCAGCTGTAGTTTTAACTCCTATCCAAAAATGCTGTCAGTCTCTTCTGAATTACTTTCACATTTTATACTTCTCTTTTAAATAGTTTTTCATCAGGAAGATGACAAGTTCAACAAATGATGACCTGACATCCAGACCTCCCTAAACGCAGGTATTCATCGTCTCATCAGATATGTTCGGAAATAATACCAGCCTGGCACTGCACTACTACAGGTTTTGCTTATCATTAATTTTCTTTGTATCGATGAAATCAAAGTTACATCTGAGTCCTTCCTTGATTGAGATTTCTACTAGTTACTTCCCACTTCTCTGATATTTTTACATCATCTCTATCAAAGTCATTATTCATGCTATGAATTATCATATTACATCCTTCCTTTGGTTTGCCAAATATCTTCCACTTTTCACAAAAACTTTTACGTTACTCCCTTCATAGGAGCATATCCTATCTCCCCCTTCGGTTTGAGGAACAACAGCATTTCCTGATCACTCTAAGGTAACCTTGTATATTCCAGTGCGACAGAGCAACAAGTTCTGTCTTCTTAATAGCCATCTTCATCATGTGATTCAATTCCTTTCCTCAGCCTCTTGCTTATCCCACCCCTTAGTTTGTTTCATTCCCTCAAAACACTTACTCGTACATCCATATCATTGACTTCATAAAGCCATCTTCTACGAAATTATACAAAATTATAGTACTTAATATACCCACTTTATATACAAACTTACTAATGGCTTACTTACATCAATCTGAATACAACATACAACAAATCAAGTCACTGGATATGTTGCTGTCAGATTATGCCTTGCATAGATTATAAAGGAAACCAGCTCAGTACAGTGGCACCATATTATCAATCCTACAACTTCATGGGCGCTTTCCTAATGAGTATACTCATTAAACAACTCATAGATAAAACTACATAAAACGTGATCATGGTGAAAAACTATAGGATAGGGTTTTTGTCGTTTTAACCTTGTGAAAGTCGAACAGGCTCAAACATATCTCTAAATTACCAAAGTTGCCAGCATTATCGAGTTAACCTCTTACTTTATCGACATGTGTTGCATCTCTTTATTGTGAATCCTGTCCTCTGCATTTTAATATTTGTACCTTCTGCTTGAAGTCTATTAATTTTCCTAACTGACAGACAAAGGGGAAGGAATATCCTGAAAAAAAAGAGATGGCCTTTCGATGAATTGCACTCCGGTAAGACCTCTGCTCCAGCCATATCAGTCTAGATTCTCAGTATAATCTAAATTACATTCCTACCGCTTATCCAAGGGCCCGTCACATGAACGTCACACACAACAGTCTAGGCAAATAGTGATTCTATCTTTAGCGAACTTCAATTTTTCTCTATTTAGCCTAAACTATAGACGTGTGGAAAGAGTACACTAAAAATATAGAGTGATACATTGGCTGGAACATACTCTTATATAAGACAGCACAGTGAAGGTGATTTCTTATTGCTGAATTGATGAAACAAAACCTTATAGTATGCCATTATCACATTTAATGCTTTCGGCGCATGTGTTCCACATAATGTGAGTTTAGCACTAAAAATTATAATTTGCAAGAATATATATGTTGGCCTGACAGCCTTTGGGAAAATAATTTCGTCGTAACCTAACTGTTGATTCGAATAATTTCTGCGATCCGTTACTGACTCTATAAATCTTAATAACATTAACTACTGTGTAGCTTTGAAGAAGTGTGTTATATGACTCTAGAAAGAATTCACTTCAGATTCTCTTTTACTAATGTAAATTCAACGTTGAACTGATGTATGTACATTACATCAACATTTCATTCACATAATTTCTATCTTCAGCATTGGCAGAAATTTGAATATCAATTTTATTTTTCAGACAGTTCCTTGGGATCTCTAAGGTTGGAGGAGGCGCCTTAATGCTTGAAGCTGGAGTCACATGGCCAAGACTTTAGGTACCGAGGCGGGTCATGTGTCTGACTACTGTCTTTCAGCGGTGATGCCCGGGTATATAAAATGGTTAGGTCATGAAGGTGGTGTTGCAGAAACTATTCCCATGGGGGAATTAAGAGACATCCCAGTCGAATGTAGTAAGCTCTTGACCTCTGTCCTTGCTGTATGTCAGAGGAGCAGCTCTCATGGAAAGTCAGGTCATCTATTTAATGGAACAATTACAGTGGCAGTTATTGACCTGTCACCGCCTAACATCGAATATGGGTGTCATAAAGTAATACTACCAAACTCATTTCTTTGGGAATTATTAGGTTAGAAGAGGTCAAACGCCGTGAACCAAGTTAAGGCGCCGCAAGTATTGGGACACTGAGGAGCGACAATAGCTCGCTACACACACACACACACACACACACACATATATATATATATATATATATATATATATATATATATATATATATATATATATATATATATATATATACATACATACATACATACATACATAAGAAAGCACAAAGAATTATAAACAACTTGTAATTGCCCGGAGATGTGTGCATATCTTTGTATTTCCACATCTTGCTGTGCAGGTAACAAAACAGCTATACAAGAGCTACGTCGCAGGAAAGTAAAAGGTTGTGACTACACCATTTGTACTTGTACCGTGCGGGAATTTGAGATCACTCAAATCCTTTGATACATGTATGTAAATCAACAACAAAAAATAATGTTACGTTAGAAGTGATCAATTGCACATTTCACCTTGATGTAGCTAGTGTTTATACATCCTCTCCGTATTGGCCAGTCAAATGCGTTTACTTCATTACTCTTCCAGTTTTGCTTGGGTTGGCTACAGATAATTTGTTTGCGATACAGATTCAGCGAGGAATACATAATACAGAAAATTAAAGGGGGGGGGTTGGTCACTTTCCTGGCAATCCTGCAAGTCGTTATCCACCACATACGGTCGCTGGATCAAGTCAGGACTTTGACTTCCATCTTTCCCGCCATGATTCGTGCGGTTTGGGTACAGTACGGGAACTCTGAATTTAAGGACATTAATTACCATAATATTGCCCAAGATTTTTATTTCATCCCACTTCTGTAACTTTGCGTATAGAACTGTAATCCATGTAAGATTAACCGTTTAGTATATCTGATTAAATCGGCAGACAAAGATTGTCCATAAATATATGTGGATATTGTTTAAATAATCATGCATGAAATGTATAGGCAAATACACCATTATAATACAGCAGAAAATTGTGTACAGATATCATCTCCAAAACGTTTAAAGATTTTTAAGTTGTACTTAGATGCACTTGCTAGAACTTTATTCCAGAGCAACATTGTTATGAAAGTTAAGTATGCTGTGGACCTGTGTGAAATTTGATAGTGTGTCAAGAGAAGTCATAATACACGCCTGGTGCTGCCACCTACGATGTAAACACCGAACCCACTATGAAAACAGATTTTTGACATCCATCCCGCGCTTGGTGTTCAGATCAGACTCATGAACGGTGTCAAATTTGTGTGACTCGGGTGACAGTTAGCGCCCTACAAATTTTCTTTCATGAGTACAAATGGTTGTAGTGAGATTGTGCTACCCATGACGACGGGTATACATGTTGGTGAATTATGGCGATATGTATGTAAGGAACAAGTATCACTGCCCTTATAGTATTTGCCTGTGGTGCTGACCAGGATATATAAAAAGAGAATTCAGTGTCTGATGATTTAACCAGATACCCATCGCCTATTGTGCCGTGGTGGAGCAAGTGGTGAGTATAGAATATATACGTGAGTTATGAAGCCATTATATATTGCGGTGGTACACGTGTCTTAATGTAGAGTAGAAGTGCTGACTGTGCCCCAGATGTTCAAGGTTCTTTATTATTTCTGATGCCCTTTTTCTTCAGTGAGTACAGGGAGTTTCTGATGTATGCCAGCGAACCACATAATGGTAAGTGTTCTGTATTGGCGCTTAGTTACATACTTACTAAGGTTATTTTGCATCAAAGATATGAAGAATGGTTCTTTTTTTGTCCATTAGATATGTAGTTTCGGGGTACCACAGGAAGGTACTGTTATACCCTTGCATTGAAGTTAGCTGAAGCTGTTGAGTGATTTTATTTTGTTAGTGTTTTCACACTACAGTAACATTTGTGGAGTATTGGATTAGATTGTATAATATTAGATAAGGTGATACTAGTGAGGGATATATATATAAGAAATAATGTCGACGAAGTAATGTAAAGGTAAGTATCATAAAATTTAAAAACAAAAATTAGCTGAAACTGTGACAACCCCTTTAACCTCAGCAGTTAGCTGAGATGTGTAGTAGAAATATACGAACATTAAATTACTTTGTTGTTTGGGAATGTATGGAGTGGCCGGTTGTGGGGCGATTGGGTAGTTCAGTTAACTTTTATTGTAAATCGGGAAGCTTTGCCTTTTCTTAGGCCACTCCTTGTATGTCATATTATTTATTACTTTGGGTTGTGCTCTAGTCTGTGGTATAAACTTTTTCTTTGGCAGAGACTGGTGTCTAGGACTGTTTTCTGTTTGTTAACATTCATTGGCAGTTATATGATTCACAGTTATGGATGTGAATAGTAAATCTTGATTAGGATACTGAGCATCAAAATGAATTTCAACAGCTAGAGAAGTATGTTGAGGTTTTCATTTGTTTTGTAGGCATTTACAAATGTTCTGCACAATTTTACATGAATTAACCCCACATTTTCCCAGATATTCATAATCCTCACCTCTATTATTTTATCTCATATTGCAAGCGAGCTGTAATGCTCCAAATCACAGTATCTCTTAGTGATGAAATCCCCCGGAATACATAATGATTTCAGCATCGTTGGTAAAATACGCCTGTATTACTGTAGGAGACCCAGTTGACTGTTGACATGTTTATATTAATAGTGTATTGTTTTTCTGTGTATTTTCGTGACTTTCACAAGTTCCACCACAGTGATGCTATACCATTTTCCATAATTTTAATATGCTGCCACCAGAAATTTGATATTTCTATTTGAGTAAGGTTAGCCCTTATATCACTTGTTTCTTGTTTGCTTTGTTTCCCTTATTTTTTTTTCTCTTTTTCATGTGACACTGTTTGCTTTACTTGAAAACACCCATTTTCCAGAAATACTGGGAAGTATGGCATCATATCTGGATGGAGGTTGCAGAACAGTCATAAAGACATAGATAGAACAATACAAATATTTTTATGTTAGCTAAAATGGCACAGGCAATGGAGATCCTAACCAAGGCCTTTCTAATAACACTATATTATTGTTATTATTATTTTTTTTTATCATACTCTCCCGCATTAGCGAGGTAGCGCAGGGAAACAGACGAAAGAATGGCCCAACCCACCCACATACACATATATATGCATAACGCCCACACGCACATATACATACTTATACATTTCAATGTATACATATATACACAGACATAATCGTATATACACATGTACACATTCATACTTGCTGCCTTCGACCATTCCCGTCACCAACCCCGCCACACATGAAAAACAGCACCTCCCTTCCCCTTGCGTGCACGAGGTAGCCCTAGGAAAAGACAACAGAGGCCACATTGTTCATACTTAGTCTTTAGCTGTCATGTCTAATACAACGAAACCACAGCTCCCTTTCCACATTCAGGCCCCACAAAACTTCCATGGTTTACCCCAGATGCTTCACATGCCCTGATTCAACCCATTGACAGCACGTCGACCTCGGTATACCACGTTATTCCAATTCACTCTATTTCTTGCACGCCTTTCACCCTCCTGTATGTTCAGGCTGCTATCACTCAAAATCTTTTTCACTCCATCCTTCCACCTCCAGTTGGTCTCCCACTTGTTGTTCCCTCCACCTCTGACACATATATCCTCTTTGTCAGTCTTTCCTCACTCATTCTCTCCATCATTATTATTATTATTATTATTATTATTATTATTATAATTTTTTTTTTTTTTTTTTTTTGCTTCGTCGCTGTCTCCCGCGTTTGCGAGGTAGCGCAAGGAAACAGACGATAGAAATGGCCCAACCCACCCCCATACACATGTATATACATACGTCCACACACGCAAATATACATACCTACACAGCTTTCCATGCTTTACCCCAGACGCTTCACATGCCCTGATTCAATCCACTGACAGCACGTCAACCCCGGTATACCACATCGATCCAATTCACTCTATTCCTTGCCCTCCTTTCACCCTCCTGCATGTTCAGGCCCCGATCACACAAAATCTTTTTCACTCCATCTTTCCACCTCCAATTTGGTCTCCCACTTCTCCTCGTTCCCTCCACCTCCGACACATATATCCTCTTGGTCAATCTTTCCTCACTCATTCTCTCCATGTGCCCAAACCATTTCAAAACACCCTCTTCTGCTCTCTCAACCACGCTCTTTTTATTTCCACACATCTCTCTTACCCGTACGTTACTTACTCGATCAAACCACCTCACACCACACATTGTCCTCAAACATCTCATTTCCAGCACATCCATCCTCCTGCGCACAACTCTATCCATATCCCACGCCTCGCAACCATACAACATTGTTGGAACCACTATTCTTTCAAACATACTCATTTTTGCTTTCCGAGATAATGTTCTCGACTTCCACACATTCTTCAAGGCTCCCAGAATTTTCGCCCCCTCCCCCACCCTATGATCCACTTCCGCTTCCATGGTTCCATCTGCTGCCAGATCCACTCCCAGATATCTAAAACACTTTACTTCCTCCAGTTTTTCTCCATTCAAACTTATCTCCCAATTGACTTGACCCTCAACCCTACTGTACCTAATAACCTTGCTCTTATTCACATTTACTCTTAACTTTCTTTTTTCACACACTTTACCAAACTCAGTCACCAGCTTCTGCAGTTTCTCACATGAATCAGCCACCAGCGCTGTATCATCAGCGAACAACAACTGACTCACTTCCCAAGCTCTCTCATCCCCAACAGACTTCATACTTGCCCCTCTTTCCAAAACTCGTGCATTCACCTCCCTGACAACCCCATCCATAAACAAATTGAACAACCATGGAGACATCACACACCCCTGCCGCAAACCTACATTCACTGAGAACCAATCACTTTCCTCTCTTCCTACACGTACACATTGTTATTATTATTATTATTATAATAATTATTATTATAATTTTCCAAAAGAAGGAACAGAGAAGGGGGGCCAGGTGAGGATATTCCCTCACAGGCCCAGTCCTCTGTTCTTAACGCTACCTTGCTAATGCGGGAAATGGCGAATAGTATGAAAGAAAGAAAATAATGATAATGCTTGATCGCCGTTTCCTGTGTTAGTGAGGTAGCGCCAGGAAACAGATGAAGAATGACCCGTCCACTCATATACACACACACACACACACACACAAACACACACACGTATATATATATATATATATATATATATATATATATATATATATATATATATATATATATATATATATATATATAAGCAAATGGATTTGTATGTAGCATTTATGGATCTGGAGAAGGCATATGATAGAGTTGATAGAGATGCTCTGTGGAAGGTATTAAGAATATATGGTGTGGGAGGCAAGTTGTTAGAAGCAGTGAAAAGTTTTTATCGAGGATGTAAGGCATGTGTACGTGTAGGAAGAGAGGAAAGTGATTGGTTCTCAGTGAATGTAGGTTTGCGGCAGGGGTGTGTGATGTCTCCATGGTTGTTTAATTTGTTTATGGATGGGGTTGTTAGGGAGGTGAATGCAAGAGTTTTGGAAAGAGGGGCAAGTATGAAGTCTGTTGGGGATGCGAGAGCTTGGGAAGTGAGTCAGTTGTTGTTCGCTGATGATACAGCGCTGGTGGCTGATTCATGTGAGAAACTGCAGAAGCTGGTGACTGAGTTTGGTAAAGTGTGTGAAAGAAGAAAGTTAAGAGTAAATGTGAATAAGAGCAAGGTTATTAGGTACAGTAGGGTTGAGGGTCAAGTCAATTGGGAGGTGAGTTTGAATGGAGAAAAACTGGAGGAAGTGAAGTGTTTTAGATATCTGGGAGTGGATCTGGCAGCGGATGGAACCATGGAAGCGGAAGTGGATCATAGGGTGGGGGAGGGGGCGAAAATTCTGGGAGCCTTGAAGAATGTGTGGAAGTCGAGAACATTATCTCGGAAAGCAAAAATGAGTATGTTTGAAGGAATAGTGGTTCCAGCAATGTTGTATGGTTGCGAGGCGTGGGCTATGGATAGAGTTGTGCGCAGGAGGATGGATGTGCTGGAAATGAGATGTTTGAGGACAATGTGTGGTGTGAGGTGGTTTGATCGAGTTAGTAACGTAAGGGTAAGAGAGATGTGTGGAAATAAAAAGAGCGTGGTTGAGAGAGCAGAAGAGGGTGTTTTGAAATGGTTTGGGCACATGGAGAGAATGAGTGAGGAAAGATTGACCAAGAGGATATATGTGTTGGAGGTGGAGGGAACGAGGAGAAGAGGGAGACCAAATTGGAGGTGGAAAGATGGAGTGAAAAAGATTTTGTGTGATCGGGGCCTGAACATGCAGGAGGGTGAAAGGAGGGCAAGGAATAGAGTGAATTGGAGCGATGTGGTATACCGGGGTTGACGTGCTGTCAGTGGATTAAATGAGGGCATGTGAAGCGTCTGGGGTAAACCATGGAAAGCTGTGTAGGTATGTATATTTTGCGTGTGTGGACGTATGTATATACATGTGTATGGGGGTGGGTTGGGCCATTTCTTTCATCTGTTTCCTTGCGCTACCTCGCAAACGCGGGAGACAGCGAGAAAGCAAAAAAAAAAAAAATATATATATATATATATAAGTGCACATACACGTGCATATACATACATATATATATCAACATATACACCTAAATATATACATACACATGCACAGACATATACATATACACACATGTACATATTCATACTTGCTTGCCTTTATCCATTCCCGGTGCCACCCAACCCCACAGCATCGCCACCCCCTCTGTCAGTGAGGTAGCGCCAGGAAAAGAGACAAAAAAAAAAGGCTACGTTTGATTACATCTCAATCTGTAGCTGTCATGTGTAATGGACTGATACCACAGCTTCTTATACACATCCACGCCCCACAGACCTTTCCATGGTTTACCCCAGATGTTTCACATGCCTAGGTTCAGTCCATATTTATTATACATAATTGCTGTTTCCCGCATCAGCGAGGTAGCACCAGGAAACATACAAAGCATGGCCCATCCACTCGTGTACACATATATACATGAACACCCAGATCACACATATACATACATATACATAACATATATATACATATACATACATATGCAGACATTACATACATACACATGTACATATACATATTTGCTTGCCTCTAATCCATTCCTGTCGTTGCCCTGCCCAACAGGAAAACAGCATTGCTATCCCCTGCTTCAGTGAGGTAGTCCCAGGAATAAACAAAAGTGCCACATTCGTTCACTCTCAGTCCCTAGCTATCATGTGTAATGCACCAAAAACACAGCTCCCTATCCATATCCAGGCTTCACAGACCTATCCATGGTTTACCCCAGATGCTTCACATGCCCTGGTCCAGTCCATTGACAGCACATTGACCCTGGTATACTACATCATTCCAATTCACTCTACTCATTGCATGCCTCTCATCCTCCTGTATGTTCAGGCCCCAATCGCTCAAAATCTTTTTCACTCCATCCTTCCCCCTCCAGTTTGGTCTCTTGCTTCTCCTTGTTCCCTCCACCTCTGACACATATATTCTTTTTGTTTGTCTTTCCTCACTCATTCTCTTATGTTCAAACCATTTCAGTGCACCCTCTTCTGCTCTCTCAACCACACTTTTTATTTTCTTATCCTGAGTCAGGTACTCATTTCATCGACCAACCTCTATTGTTTGATGAACAGCTGTGTTAATTGTGAACTGACAGTTGCAACCAGGATTTGAACCTTTGCACCTGACCCTGGGTGGCCTCAACGCATCATGGTAAGGAATGTGAACCGTTACACCATGGAAGTGCAAAAACAAACATGTTTCTTTATTCCTCTGGGTTGTCTAAAGTTTTACAGGCGTATTTCTCAAGCTATCCTGCAGTCTTCTGGGATTTTAGTTGATTCTGTCATTTAGGGAGACTTTCTAAGTCATGCTCCACAACTTTTTATGTATTCCTGAAGGGATTCCATGATTCCAGCCCACCTGAATCTCAGCACCCCTTGACAGCAATGTGATTTTGCATTTGTTTTGATGTACAGTTTTTTAAAAATAAAAGACATAAACTTGTCTGATACAATGAATATGTACATGTATGAATAGATATACATGTGTACGTGTGTGGGTTGGGCCATTTCTTGTCTGTGTCCTTGTGCTACCTTGCTGACGTGGAAGACGGCGATTAAGTATAATAAATGAAAAATAAAATGAATAGATAGGAGGTATATGATTTAAGGGAATAATGATATATCATGTACAGTATTTTATTGAATGTGGATCAAGAGTTTTTATTTCTTGAACCACAAATGAACAGTTTAGAAAAAATCTTAAAAAAGATATGCCATAAAAATGCTTACAAACAAGTATCATAGTTTCTGTTGATTTGGATAATTTCTTTTATGTTAATGACAGTAGTGGTGGAGGATCAGGGAAGAATGTGTTAATTTTTGTAGTAGTCAGTGCATTTATTTTAGAAATCAACAGAACTGATGAAAGCTTCCCCTAGAATTTACCACATTTTCTATGGTATTGTAAAATTTTGTGATTAATATGAATAGATGTGAAATACATTTAAAGGAACAGAACCTCCGAAAATCATACCCAGCATTGTTATCAGCAGAGATATTTTTTAAATTTCAGTTTCTAATGAAACTTTCCATGATACCCATGTTAGAGCATTACACCAACTGTTGAATATTATCAAACAGCCTTTTGTTCCACTGCCGTACATCCCCACAAGCAGCAATTCCAAGTGGCCTGCAGCAGCAGACCACATTAATGTTGGTATTTTCTACTACTTATAAATCTGGCTCCAGATGAGGCTTGGTGTTTAGGCAAGGGTTTTACTGGTTCTGTTGATTTTTATGTGTTTTTTGTATATTTATGCTGATTACCCTAGCTATTCACATATTTGTACCCCTTTCGTTTGTGCCCTTTTTGATGCTCCAGATCATGCAATGCCACATCATTCTGTTCTCTAGGTATAATGCTACATATGCAAAACAAATTTGTTTAATATCTAAGGGTAATTTCAGTGTGTTGCCAAAGTGGTTAATGGTTATTCATCCTGCATTTTCCCTGATCTTATTACCTGTTGTGGGATAAAGATAAGTATTTCACTCATTTCTAGTCTTAATACATTCTTCAGAATGATTACTATCATTCTTCCAGATGTACTAGAAGGCTTACATGAGGTGAGTAACCTCTCTTGACATAAGTATCATGCATTATGTTTTGTACCTCTATATCAAGGCTGCCCTTCATGGCTGGGTGGTTCCAAATTTGGCTGTGCTTAATAGTTTTTCCCTGCAGCCAGCTTCTCTCTAGCCATGCCAAACACAGCATATTCTCATGAGTTTTCTAAAAAGGAAGTTGAGCTGTTGTTAGCTCGATTTGGGGGACGAAGATTATTTTGAATCACTGTATTATGATATGTGTTCAGATGGCATGGGGAGTGATTGTTTTCTAGAACTGAAAGTTGATCAAGATAATGCAGAGGGTATTTCTAGCCTGACTTTGATAACATTACATCTGGCTGGTGCAGTTGGTAATTTTGCTGACATAAAAATTATGAACGAATCATGATTTAAACGAAAAAACGATCATTTATAAGGTAATACATAACGGTAAGAAGTATTCAGTTTTTCAGCTCAGGTAAAGTAAATGATAAAACATACTTAATGGCTACTCACCTGACACCAAGGCCTTAAGCTTGAATTTTTTAGTGTGATATGCTGACACAGCAACAAAATTTCTTCACAATAGTATAGATAGTAGTGGATGATATATACTTCTGAATTAATTAATTTCATTGGAATATGAATGTTTTTGAAATTATATGGTAAGATATATTTTTTACACCTTGAAAATATATAAGCTTTACAAGGCTGGAAAGGATACTTCCTTAGATGATAAGGGGTTAAGTGGATCCCTTCGTCTTGTGATAGACCTTATAGCTTTGCTCTCATTGTCATATCATGAATGAAAGCTTCCTGCCCATTTAAAATCCCAGCTGATTTTGCTTGCACCAGTTTTACATAGATGTAACTAGCAACATAATGCTAGAAAAAAAATCAGGCATCTCAATCACTTTTAGGATGTCAAAGAGAGTTTAAATATGTCATCCTGGTAGGAAGCTAGATGTTGGCACTCACTGTTGTAGTTATGTAGGTTTTAGAATTAAAGAAACAGTATCTGGGGTGTGAGTGTTGATATCTTTGCCGTAGATAAAGTCATTAGTTCATTTATTCTTGTAGCATAAAGTTCAGTTTATGTAGATACCATATAAACAAATAAAAAACATTATGTAGCACTTCATTGGTTGTCAGGTTGCACTTTGCTAGTGGCATGTTAAGGATGAGGCACTAAAGGCTAAGAAGCGGCACTGGAGTTTCACTGGTTATGGAGACTGTTGCCTGGCCACTCCGTTGAGGGAGTTCCATTTGGGACAGGCATCAGAGATATAGATAGATATATAGATGCAGTAAATATGTGAAAGGTACATGAAGAATAAGTATGTGTAGTAGGAAATTGCAACTTGAAAAGAAATTAAAACTTGTGTAATATGATTAGGTGCATCATATAGAAGGCAATCATGCTTGGATAAAAACCTACAATTACCGTATATGTACATAGTTAAGGTGCATCCTTGCTACCAGCATGTACACTGCTGTGTCCACTCCAAATCCATCTACATTAACAGAGAAGAAATTATTATTATCTCTTTATGTTGAAGGCTCCGGTCACAGACATAAGTCCACATCAAAGCTGAGCCTTAATTGAAATATAGAGAGAATTATGAAACAGGAAAAAGAATAACAAGGGAAAGTATTTGCAAATTTTTGAGTGAAAAGTCTGTCTTTTGAAATGTGCTAGGTCATAGTTATTGGGAAAGACATGAGATGGTAGAGAGTTCCAGAGCTCCAATGTGTAGGGAAAGAAGCAGGTATTTTTGTACCTGCTTCTTTCCTACTCAGCTCACCCTTGAGTTGCTGATGGCCACACAATAATCAAGTGATGCAGCAGCTTGCATGGTCTAGCTAGTGGCGTGGGCACACATGCAGCCAGCTCTTGGGAGCAAAAACTAAAGTAATACCTATAGAAGAGAAAAATTGAACCAACATTGTGGTGTAGGGAAAGGGGGTCAAATTTGGAAGTTAGCCTGGGACAGTGTATATGGCAGATTGTTTTCAACTCAATGCTGTCAAGTAAGGATGCAGAACCAGAACTACCCCAAATGTAAGAGCAGTACTTTATACAAGGACAAAACACTCCCTTGTATGAATGGAGCAACTGTTCAGAAGAGAAGAAATTTCAATGTCTAAACAGGACACCCAATTTCTTGAAGGCAGACGTAGCTATTACTATAAAGTGGGGTTTCCAAGAAAGAGTGAATGTTACAGTAATACCAAGTATGGTCATTAAGTCAATAGGTGGAATCTCAGAACTGTTAAAGCAGAGATGAGAGTTGTGAGGAGTTTCTGATAGAGAGATGGATAGAAACTGGGTCTTGAAGGCATTAAACTTAACAAGATTTTGTCTACCCCACTGAGATATCCTGTCCAAGTCTGAGTTTATTGAGGAGGCTGTATCAAGACGAGATGCAGATGGAGTGAGAGAAGTGGGAGCAGAATTGAAGTATGTGGATGAATGCAGTGTTGTGTCATCAGCTTATGAGTGTATTGGATTACTTGAGGATGAGAGGAAATTGTTGAAAAAAAGGAGAAAAAAGTATAGGGGACAGGACAGAACCTTGAGGGACACTGCTGTTGGAGAAAAGCAGGGAGGCTGGTCCATCAACAACCACAGAGATAGATTGGCTAGGGAGGAAGCTGTGATTTTTGAGGTTTTTAAGGATATGGGAGTTGAGGAAGGATTCAAAGCCTTTGGAAATCTTATATGTCAAAGCAGTACGACAAAAGTTAGAGGAGTCAGAATGGTCTTCCTTGTTAGGATGTATTAATGCATGCTTGCAAGGAGAAGGAAAAGATTTGGTTTTTAAAGAGAAATGGAATAAAAAAGGAAGCACAGGTGCAAGTTCAGTGGCACACTTATTCAGTACAGGGGGATGGATGCCTTGCTTCTGTCCAGAGAAAGAAGAGCTTTTCAGACAGTCTGGAAAGAGATTACAGGAAGGGGCATAGGATTAGTAAGAGGAGCATCAGGGGGTGAAGGAATGTTGTCATTCAAGATGAGTTAGAGGAGAAACGGAAACCAAAGAGAATTACTTTGTCCACAGAAGAGACAGCTATAGTACCATCAGAGCAGGGGAGTGAAGGGAAGGTAGAGTGATAGAAGTTGTTAGAGATGGCCTTAGCTAAAGACCAGAAAGACCTATCAGTGGATGACAAGGAGAGGTTATCGCACTTCCTTTGAATGAAGGAACGCTTTGTCTCATGGATAACGTGCTTGCAGCGATTACAGGCGGTGATAAAAGCTGAATGGGAGCCAGAGGAAGGAGAGTTTTTTCAAGCCCAATATGCCTGATCCTTTCCCTGAATGGCCTCTGAACAGGAATGGTTGCACCATACTACTTTTTAAAAATTTTCTTTAATGAAAAAGATATTCTGACAGAAGAAAAGGATTTTTAATTCTCTTTTTATTTCCTTGTGTTTAAGATGATGGCTGATAGAGTAATACTTCTGTTTAACCCTTTCAACATGCCAAGCCAAATTTGTGGCTGGATATAGTATGGTGCATATGTTTGAGGCTCAAAATCATTACAACCTCATTTAAATTTTCAGCTGATTTTGTCATCACATCATATCTGTAGATGTCATTAGCACCCTAACAACAAAGTTGGAAAAGATAGCTTGCATCACAGGCACCCATAAATTATGATAGAAAATGTAGTTCCACTATTGTAATGCAAAGCTAGATATGTGCAGAAACATTTTCTGTGGTACTTTTTCTCATATTTTTTAAGATATGAATTTAAGATTATTTTTTTCATTTATTCGTGTAAATAATATTCTTTCTGTAAGTGATGAGTAAATACATTATAAAAGGTTTGAGTTAATAAGGTTTCGATAAAGAAAACTTTTACTGTAAGTTGATCAGTGTGCTATCCAAACAATCTGTTTTTACTAATTATGAGTAAAATCAATTTTCCTTCTGCATCCTTTACGAAACTAAAACATTTTTTTGCAGCAAAAGTCAAACCAGTGATGTTTTGATTTTTTCAAAGTACAGCATCTGTACAGCATCTGTTGCTAGAGGAAGATAGGTTACTTTTCATATGTTCTTTTGATGTTCTTTGATTCACATAGTTTTACCATAAGTAACTTTACATCTGATTATCACATAATATAGACACTTCCCCACTTATGCTCTCCTGGTCTTAATTTATTCTTCACAATGAATTCTATTAGATTCCAGAATTGATAAGGTCATGGCACTAAATTAAATGTTTACTTTTTAAACAGTTTGAACTGATTTTCTATTTTCTTTTGTAACTGTACTCTTTTTGTAATCAAAGCAGCTTTCACTGCATCAAAATCAAACAGACAGTGGTTTGATAATGTTTCTACTTTCTTAATTTTTGTCTTAAGCAACACCCCTAATCTCCAATTAACTCGCTATCATTATTGTAATTGTTGAATAATCATAATCCATGATAGGAAGGCTATCTAATTTCATTTCCTGTATGTATCAGGGTGGTGGACCTGAAATTATGTAAAGTTTGTTATAGCATTAAATCTTTACAGGTAAGTAGTTCATTTTAAATTTCTCACTGATGAAATGAGAAAATGTAGGTCCATACTTTTTGTGAATGTTTTTCTGCAAACCCATGTTTTTGAAAATTTAAACTGGAGGGTAAGAGGGACCCCTGGAAATGGGAGAATCATTCCCGTCCAGAGGATTATATGTGTGAATGAGATATAATGACATCATATGATGGTAGTAGGAAAGGCTGTGAAGATCAGGGAAGATGTAGTCTTAATTATTATAAAAGTTGATGAACAGAAGTCAACAGAACCTGTGAAAACCTTGCTTAACTTCCCAACAGCTGAGGTTTCCATGTTCAATGTTTGAAGAATATGCAGATTTTATGGCTTTGCACATTCATTACTGATTTGTTTAAATCCAGATTTTGTTGTGTGTTTTGTTCACAGTATGGCAGGATTTTTTTGTATAATACTGAAAATTAGGGCAAAACTTTATGGCATTGGATGAAATTGGTATCAGCACATGTCGTACACATAGAAGACATGCCTTACACTTAGTAAAAGTGATTTAGACATGCTGTATTATTTGGACAGTGGGGAGGGAGAGGAAGGTCAAGGAATATGAAACAATGATTAACAATGAAATAAGTTAAACATCTGAAGGAATCAACACAACATATGAAAACCTTTCCCTGATTTACCATTTCTGTATAGTTTCAAAATTGTATTCCTAATATATGTTAATGAACTCCACATTTTCCTTGATTTTCATAACCCTCCTCACTATTGTCTTGTTACCATTAAATAACTTTTTTTCATTATATATTTTGGGTACCTTTCTAGACTACCCCAGCAAAGTAAGGAGTCTAGATGATGAACTCATCTTTTCTAGTACTTCATGAAACCTCCTGTGTAAGGAAATACACACTTGCTCCTAAGCAAGACTATGGGCTTTTTATCCAGGTCGTAACTTCTTAGGAACCATGTTTAGTTAGTGGCAGTGGAAAAAAATATCACCAAGGTCAGAAATAATGAAAATATCACTAATTACAAGCACAGTGAGCAAAAGTTGCATCCCTCCACTCTCAGTACCCCTGGAGTAATTGAGGTGGCAGATCTTGTCATCTGACTTCTAAGACTCTGAAGACTGTTTTGCCAGATGTACATTATCCCTACCATTCCCAAGTAATAGGATTTGTTCTGCTAGTAAAACCCGATGCACGAACCTTTTTTTGTAAACAGCAATTGTTGGATTATTTTTTAGTAGAAACTAAAATCTTGGTATTTTTGACTATATTGTAGCAATAAAAATTAGGGTAGATCCTTGCAATTATTAGTAAAAGTTGCATGAAGTTGTTGTAGATTTTGTTTATTTGTATAAGTGTCTCACCTATTTTTAAGTTAACTGATTCTACACTTCCCCTGTTTTTCATAGCGCTACCCATTATTGACTTACACATAGATATACTCCAAATCATGCTCTGCTACTCATATTCAGCTCTCTAGGCATTATATTACCAATTCAATGCAATCACTCATATTCAAAAGCAGTCTGTGGCAGCACTATCCTGGTATTTTACAGAGATGCCTATTGTTCATCTTTGTTAAAGAAATTTGAACGTGAGCAAAGTTTTCAAAAATGGGGAATATTTGGGTATAAATATGGATGCATGAAGGAAGAAAAGTGAATGAGTAAATATCACATATATTAAAGAAACCCTTTTAACATTAGAAGGCCCTTAAAAGAAAAATAAAAAAAAAGGTATAATGGAGTTTAAGCTTTGCTCACCTTCAACAGATTTATCTTTACTACAAACATGATACCATTGTGTTTAACCTGATCTGTAAGAATGAGGTCTAAGGCTAGGGGTAAGATGCTGATTGTTCATAGGAAAAAGATTGAGAATGTGAATGAAAATAAGCATTCAAAAAGAAAAGTTACTAAGGCATATCTGATAAGATAAATGTTGCCTATGAGGGAAGTCAGGTGAAATTTTCTTGGATTCTTTGATATTTTTTTATAAATCATACTAGTCATTATTTATTTTCCTTGCACTCCTTAATTTTTTATGAAAACTTCTTAGGACAATAGATTTAATGCTGGAAATGAGAAAATTGTGAGGGGAGAGTGACTTCCCTACCCGGTAAGTGACTACCCCAATCCTCCATCTCACAGTTTAATGTGTATGCCACAGAGTGGGGAGGGCTTTGAACATTAGGGAAAATGTGGGATTAAATAAAAGAAGTTTTATATGATATAATAACCACATTTAATCCAACTGAGGCAAGCTTAGGCTAGGTTTGATTTGGGTGTGATTGGTAAAAAGGTCTTTCTTGTGCTCCACAGCGGAAATAAGTTCCCCTCCAACCCTCTACCTCACGTAGCTAACATGAAGGAATTGTATAACATGAAGCTTCTTTTGGAAAAAAAAAAAAATTAAACATGGGGACATTAAGTGGAATGAATGTGGTGACCTAAAGAGCGTGGCACTTTTCCTCGGAATGCAACTTGGTTACAAGAAGTTCTGTTGTTTCCTTTGTATTTGGTCCAGACTTGCCAGGTGTTTGGTAATAAGGGTGAGGCCTTCTGCCATGTACCCTCTCATTATGGCTGTTAGTGAAGGTGAGGCTGTCCGTCCTGTACCTCTTCATTATGTCTAATACTGAAGCAAAGGTGAGGATGGCTGCTATGTTTTCTCTCACCTCAAAGGCCGTACGACTTTATATCTTCGTTATGTCAGGGAGTGAGGTTGAAGCTGTCTGCCATGTTACCCCTTCATTATGCCTAGTTGTGAAGTATCTTTGTCTTTTTGTGAAGATGAGACCGTCTGACCTGTGGCCTCTTTATGATACCTAATGATGAAGGTGAGACCGTCTGTCCTGTACCTCTTCATTATGTCTTATAATGTTGGTGCTGTCCGCCATGTAACTCGCCCTCAGCACAGGTTTGCCTCAAGGTCATGGAGAAAGTCGGGGAAATTTCCGCCCGAATCAGCAGATTTAGGGAATTTTGATATGGTTCATGGTAGTTTCTTTGATCAGCGAAATTAAAGTGTTTAAGGGTATTGACCTTTTAAAAGGAAAGACAATAACGGAATCATAGATTAACTTGGCGATGCTCCGTGTTTTGTAATACTAAAGGACAATCCACAGGTAAGTTATGCGCGCTGATTCAGAAACAGACCCTCCCTATATGTCTTACTGTATTACCGGTAGGACGGGTTCAAAACAACATTCTTATAACAATATCCATCACGACATCGTAAAATATCAAATCTCGTGTATTTGGAGAGCTCTGTCTGTAATAGGATATTGAGTTTACTTAAAACCATTTAATACATACCATATCATCAACATGTCTTATATACATTCAAGGTTTAGACTTTTTTTTTTAGTTTTGTGCCAAAATAAGCTTGATGTCGGATGGTAACTTGGAATGTTATTCCTCCGATCACTTTGGGAAAATGTAAAATTACTAAATGTGTGTTACGGAAAGAGGATTTTTACTCGTGCTTCCCCGTCTCTTAAACTTGTATATATGTATCGCGTCTCTACTTATACGTATGTATACAGACTGACAGACAGTCACACACACACAACCTAGCCTAAGCCAGGTACCCATTTATCTTCCAGCCGCAGTGGGTTGGGTTTAGGCTGACTGCCACTCCTAGGATTCGAACCCATTCGGACCCGACCCTGGGCGGGCCCGTCATGACTCATGGTCCGTAACTTTAACCATTACATCACGGAGGCCCCTCCTAAATGAATAGTATATGAGAAAAAAACTGTAATGTCTGAGTGTTAATTGTGCCCCGTATTTTCAGAAATGTGGTGGTGGTGGTAAAATATGGTCAAGCGCACGGCTTTCAGGGTGAATGGGTCAAGGACACCGAGTTTTCTCAGTGGGTTGCAAAACATACCGCTGATATTCACGAAGCTAGGCGTATCCTGTCTGGAGGTGATGTTGAACTAGGAAACTTTGGGCGAAAATACCCATAGATCGTATGCATGTGGATGTAAACATAGGTTTAGTGAAAACTTTGGTTTTGAAGCAAACAAGAATCTTAACCACTTCGCATCCATTGGCCTGATGCCATGAAGACAAGGTACGGACGGGTCTCAGCTGTACCCACCAGCAAATGCAATAAACAACAGCCTTCATGACCAGGATGTATTCACCGCATCTGCTGCAGAGGAGAACTCGTGGTAGACCAGTCATTTGTAGGTCCGACACCAAAGGCAAGAACACTCACAGTTATCAGGGGCAACAGAGGCCTCCTTCAATTAATTTTCCTTTTTCATTCTGAAATATTCTGTGTTGGAGATTGTTTGAGGAGTTCAGACAGTTTGGATCATCCTCCAACAACACTGACGAACTCTTTTTTTTTTTTTTTTTTTTTTACCTGATTGCCTGGAAGTTTGCTCTTGAAAAGGAAAAAGAAAGGTGTGCATATCTTGCGAAACATGGACTGGATTTTTATTTCTACAAGGAAGTACTTGATGCTGTGTCTAGGTGGGGATGTTTGTTTTGGTGTTTTGACGAGTTTCTCAACGAGGTCAACCAGCATGTTACCGGTAAATGGACCTCCTTTTGAGGTACCGGGATGTTCACGTGAAAGACATTTTGGATTTTTTTTTTTTTTGTCATACTCGGGGTGAAGATCTATTTGACTTGTTTTTGAAAGGATTTAGAGTCAGTGCCCAGGACCCACTCATACGTGCTTAAGCCTCACTTCTTTGTAACCCAAGCAGACATGTTCATTCCTTATTTGCTTTTATGTTCAAGGCTCCAGTCACGGATAAAAGTCCATATCTAGGCCTGCCCTTAATTGAAATAGAGAGAATTATGAAACGAAGAAAATGAAGACGAAAAGTATTTCGAATTTTGAAGAAAGTGAAAGACCTGTCTTTTGAAATGTGCCAGGTCTTAGTTAGTAGGAAAGACATGAGAAGGTAGAGAATTCCAGAACTTTGTTGTACAGGGAAAGAAGTAGGTATCAGAACGGCCCACCAACAGATATAGCAAATAAACAATCCAGTGGCAGTACTCATGGCAGAATACTTGCACACCATCCTCGGCACTACAGTGTCAGAGATCGTGCGAATAGACGTCGTAGATGCGTCGTCGTGGCTGACTAAATGATTACGTGGAACCCAGAGAAAGTTAAGTCATCGCCGACGTGTTGCATAAGGGTAAGAAAGTTTCCCAGCTGCAGATGCTTGCGTTTATCCACGGCGTGCCCAACATTCCAGAAAGCAGCAACTGTAGCAAAAAAATAGAAATGAAAATAAAAATATTGGCAAGGTTTCCTCTGGAGTAGCCATTAGTGAGGCACATTCCTGTTCTTGATCCCCAAATTATGGTCGTTCATCCTAAAGGCGTAGAAGAATTCAGAGGCTTTAGGCAAGCCGCTGCTGTCATGTCAGAGATCCAAAGCGGATGAGTTTATGAAGCTAAGCAGCAAGTTGATTTTATGAGAGAGTAATCGAAGAAGCGCCACGAAGAGGAGCGCCAAGCATATACAGCAAGGCAAGAGGCTGGACATAGTAGAACTTACTGGCTGACAGGCAGTGTAACCGGTTCTTCGAAGGTACTGAACGTGTTTGTTCGGTGAAGGAAGACGTCCTTGCTTATAACCGTGGGAGATGATAGTGTGTGTGTGTATCTAGGACAGTACACGATGGGCTGAATTAAATGAGGTGGGAAGTACGAACCTTAGATGCCAGTGTTGGTAAGATGCAAAATTCCTACAAGCAGTCTAGGTATTCTACGATATTCTGTGCATTTTGATCCTGAGAAAGTAAAGGGGAAAAAAAAGTATTAAGCTTAAACGTAAGAGGGAGCAGCCGTTATCAGGAGTGAAGTGGGTATAAGAAGTAGCAGACTTGGGTGTACGAAGCAGGTACACTGTTAGACAAGGCAGTTAAGTTATGCGCAAGAGTTGTCTCTGATAACACCTATAAATGGAATCTGGTCATAGGAACCAGTGCATTAACATCCAAAGATGTGAAGAGGAGAAAAGACGCAGAAGATAGTAAGAAAGGGACGGAATTTCTTTAAACGAAATGCGGAAAATGAGTAGATATTGATATGAAATCTTAGTCAAAACATTTTACCCCGTAAGGTGTTTTGTGTTGTTAACAGAGCCGTAACGCTCAACAGTGATGTCTGAAGCAAATCATCCGTTTTTATTTCTTGCTCTCTTGATGAAGGAAAAATAACGTAGAAAAATGTTGGATTAGTGGAGCATAGTCGTTTATAACACTTTATTATGGATGGAAAGAATGACTGTAGGGGTGGTTGTAATTCGTTTTCGTCTTTGGTTTCTTCGTTTCATTGAAGGAGTTTGAAAGACTGATTTCTGTGGCGCTCTGTAACATTTCGGCTCTGATTAGTATATCCTGAGACTAAAGATTGTTGTGCGTTATCCTATGGTGTGCAGATACTGCAAGGCGTTGTAGTTGTTGTGTGGATATGAAGAAAGGGAGGAAGGGGGATGAAACAGTCTGTATAAACAGTTATAAGGTGGTGATCCACTGGTTAGTGATGATACTATGGTCAGGATGGGGCTGTCCTTGTGGTGGTGTGCACGGAGGAGCTGTTTGGCCTCGATGACCGGTTGTGGTGCCGAACTGTTGTAACTCGTGGACAAGGGATCTCTGGTGGTAGGTGGTGGCGGTGTTTGCGATGGTGTAGTACCTTCGCCCTGAAATGTCGGATGAGGTCTAGGTGATGGTTGGAGTCGGAGGTGGAATAATATATGTGGAGCCCTTGGAAAGAAGGACGGAGGATGGTCTTGGATGATCTTTCTTGCGCCTTTTATAGTAGCCCCCATGGACTGGAAAAAAAAGAAGGTAAGCGGGAGAGAGAGAACTGAATCGGGGGAGAATATGTTATGTAAGATGTTCTTTTGTTCGTTTGCAGGGGGGCCAAAATATGTCGAGTCGACGAGGAGTGAGTAAACGATAACTGGGAAATTTGTTGATAGTATTGACGTGGTCCTCCTAGCTGAATTTACCCTCCAGAGTGACACTGAATAGCCTAGTAAAGTGACGCAGAGTAGTTTGGGGTGTGACGCCGAGTAGCCTAGTGAGTGAAGCTGAGTAACCAAGCCATCTAACATCTTGGAGGGGCTGGGGCAGTGAGACAGCAGTAGATGTGCAACGATTGGAAGCAGGAATGATATGCATGGCTGCAGTCTTTGTTTGACGGTGATTTTTTTTTGGTTCAGGTCTGGAGGCTGTGTAGGGTGTTTTGGAGGGCGATGTGGTCGGGAGAGCTGACATCAACGCTGACAGTGATGTTCGAGTCGTCATCGTACTCTTATTGAGCATCATTCATTAGGACTGCAGATGTCCAGTTCGGAAGTTGAAGACTTCAAAGAAAATGGGAACTGCGGAGGACTTGCGTCTACTAAGGTCGCGATGGATAAACTCGCAAGAAGCTGACGGGGAGGTGGGTGGTAGAGGTCTTCTGTTTTTGGTATACTGCCCAGGGTCCGTGGCACTGGCAGAGTCTGTGGAAGTCCAGTTAGACACCAGACTTTTAACACATTAAGCCATCGTGTCGCTGACACTGGCCCATAACTCCACGACAGATCGCGGGTTTGTTGATTTCGGTGTTTGGGGATCATAGCAAGTCTTTTTGAGTGGCTCCAGGTGAAAGCGGGGCTGCGGCAGGGGTATGCGATGTCACCATGGCTGTTTAATCTATACTTGTTTCAATTCCCTCTTACCTACCTCATCCCATAAGTCGGCCCCAAACTTCCCGTACCGACAGTGTGGCATTTTGACTATCCGGAGTTTTGGCAAGTTCAAGGGAGAAGACCATGTAAAGTTTCATCTGTAAGTCAGTGGGTGTACTGGAGTGGTTTACCTTGAGGCTCTGTAGTCGTCTGGCGGCTTCAGCTTCAGCCTGAACACTCAAGTGGATGTTTAAGCTGAAAAGCAAATTAGGAGGCAGGGGTTTGTCAAGGTGAGGGAGTATCTGTCAGGTGATGGCGAGGTGATTGGTAATTAGTTGCGAACTGCTTTTTCATTTGGATGTTGATTACAGGGAGGGAATGGGAGCTGCTTGATTCACACCGCCCAGCCCGTCCGTGTTCTCCATACCACAGACTGACATTGGACTGCCTCAAGTGTTGTAGTATGATGGGACGATGAGGTTTCCTTGCATTTCGCGTATTTTGCCAATTAATGTGTTACCTAGGGGGCTTGTAGGGGGGTCATTGTTGAGTTGGAAGGCTTAACTAATTCTTGCTACTGCATCAGTCACTTAACCGTAAAGTGTGATGTAGGACACGCCACCTGAATAGTGTCTTAATGATGTGTAAAAGGGTAGAAGTAGTGATGCCTTCCATGATGATGCTGACGTAATTGTCCCGTTTAGTTTATACGTCATCTTCGCTATGCACTTCCGTCCGGAAAATGCTGGATCATGAACTGGGCAGAGTGACGCATTGTGGAGTCAGTAACAGACCTGTAGGTCTTGACACTGGGAAGGGGGAGACCAGAGAACTTGAATGTAGACTGTGGCCAGTTGTTGGTGTTGATTGGGATGGTAGGTACTGTTTAGCCACGTCAGTTACAATAAGTGTGTTCAAACTGTATGAGGGAACGTCTGCAGTTGGTGATGAATGCAAGTGTTCCTTCAAGCTTTTGGTATCAGCGCAGAGCACTTGGCATTACGGGTGGAAGACACAGCAGACAGTAAGTGATGGAAGCAGTTTGGTGGGGGAGAGTGGGGGTGCGTGTCTAGGCATGTATGAACCCAACATTACCTCCATCACTGTGGCAGGACGGACGGAGTTCCTTATGACATAACAGCACTACCCTCCTAACACGGTCATGGCTGCGTAGACGTTGGAATGCCTCATGATCTTACAGCGCTGAAGTAAGGAACAGTCTGCCAAGCCTCTGGGACGGCAACGACATCACTCCTTCACCGTAAAAAAAATCGCCAAAGATATTTGGTCAGTGACAGCCTGGCGCATGCTGGGGTGTGTGTGTGTGTGTTCTCGGGATGGCATTACTGGCACAGGTCGGCCCATATGTGTTACTATCAGTATATAATCTTGTGAGTTGGATGTGTGCGTTTTGTGATGTGTGGGTTTTTGAACTGCAACCAGAATTACCTGACCTGGTTACTGACGAGCTCATCTATCATGGTCGTGAGGTGATATTTGACCGGAGAAGCCGTTGGGGTAACCGACCACATTAGAGGAATTTCTAATTGCCAATATAAGGTTTGATGGGAGTGGGTTTGCGTAGCTAAATAAGATGAGATGACTTTTAATTGGCTTTTGAACATGACGACCTTGTTGTGGGAGGCAGCGAGCGTGGGATAGATCAGAAGATATCAGTCTCACAATGGCAGTGGTGTTAGGGCGGCCGTTCCCACGCTCTGAGCTATAGAGGGCATTGCCGGAGTAAATCACTGGTGACACATGCACGCTGACCGCCACCTCCCGCTTCGGACGCGTTTGTCGGCGGCTGTACGTAGGAGCCATCCATTCATTCCCCGCCTCTTCTCAGCCGCTGTTGCTATACGCTGTTTTAAAACTTCTAGCACTGCCCTCGACCTTACGTATACACAAATGGATCACAGGTTGTCTCATTATGCTACGGTGTAGTTGGTCGACGTACGTCGGGTGGGGTGCGTCACGAGTTGGTGAAGGGTAAGGGACGGGGTTAGAGAGAGAGAGAGAGAGAGAGAGAGAGAGAGAGAGAGAGAGAGAGAGAGAGAGAGAGAGAGAGAGAGAGAGAGGTGGGGGTCAGACCATTAACCCCAGGGCAGCTGTGGAGAGCCAGACACGTCCTGTGTCCCCCTGTGGTGTGGAGGTTAAGGACACCCGCTCCATCACACTGCACTGCTCAGCAACACATGACGTATACTACCTCACCACGCCACGGTACATCCTCACGCTCTGTACAGGACTCCCTGACACCACATTACATCCTCACGCTCTGTACATGACACCATACTACACCATCACACTACTACACTGTACAACACCACTCTGTACTACTCTGCCACGCAACGTTGGATCCTCTGCTCGACACCACATCATAATGCATACTGTTACACTGCACCATATCATACTTCACACTGCTACACTACACAAGAACATGTCGCATTACACCCTGATACTCGACATCAGGGTATACACTTCTCCGTTACACCGCCATATGACACTCCACATCACACCTTGTCCCACGGAACCACACAGTTTATCGTCCCACACCTTATGCTGAACGCATCATCGTGCGTCACCATGACACACCGTGTCACTCACATACACTGTACCACACCACATACAGTACCCGCCAAACACAGCTGCCACACCGTGGCATACCACTTAACATACTACACCACGCCACAGAACACTGTATGCCATACGACACTTTCACACCTTGCGCTAGACACTCCACACACAACCCGAACCATACGCCACCACTGTACTACACTGTACTTCATCTTGCGCTTTCCCCCTCCACCGTATACCCCAAACACTGTACAATGGAGGACATCATCACGCACAGTACACACGGCTCAGAATGTTATCGCCACACTTCGTGCCACATGATACCCTACTTACCACAGACACTGCCGCTACACACTGGGCCAAACTGTATACCACACCATACACCGTGTCACACCGTACACCGCGCACGGCCCCCCACCCACTGTGCCATTCCATGCATTGCCTCACATGACGCCAAGCACGACCACGCACTTCCACCTCATACGTTACAATACACCGCAGTTGACACCATGCACTGTCACTGCTGTGTCACCATACATTGCTGTACACCGTGATTGACACCGTACAATGACACTACCGCTTCACAACGTACAGTGCTTCTCACCGCACTGTTGACTGCCCCCTCCCTCCCCCACACCACAACAGTGCTCCACACCACCCACTGGTGACACCATACTCCACCACAACATGCCATGTCGCGCCACCCACCCACTCTACCCACTTTGTGACCCCGTACCATACAGTGGAACGGTACATTTTATATGCAAGTCGCACCACACCAAGGTACTGCTTTTCACACCGTACCACTCGTATAGCGTAATCTGCTCACCATGATCTATGTATTGACAAAGATGCCCTCCACATATGCTCTCTCTCTCTCTCTCTCTCTCTCTCTCTCTCTCTCTCTCTCTCTCTCTCTCTCTCTCTCTCGCCATGTACCCCAGAACTTGCTCTCCTAAGGTCAGCAGGACGTGTAATCAAACAAGGGCTTACATCACTGGTGGCCGGCCGCCTGCAGCTCTGCTTGGTTATTTTTCCTGGCTCTCGCGTCAACAGGTTCTCTCTCTCTCTCTCTCTCTCTCTCTCTCTCTCTCTCTCTCTCTCTCTCTCTCTCTCTCTCTCTCTCTCTCTCTCTCTCTTTCTCTCTCTCTCTCTCTCCCCCCGTCCTCTCATGCTTTTCCATCCCTCCTCAAGTTTGTTGTTCGTCATCGGTTTTGGTTGTTGGCTCGTGCCGCCGGAGCAGTTACCCCCAGTTTATTATCACTGGCTTGCGATAGATTCCCGATGAGACTGGAACTGAGAGGCAAAAAGGTGAGGTAGACGTGATTCCAAAAAAGGTCCTGAGAAGGTGAGGATTCTTTTTTTTTTTTTCTTTTTATCTGCTCGACTTGAAAACTAATACGGCGACACGATCGATCCTCCCGTCTTAGTCGTAGACAGTTGTGCTTTTTTAGGTTATTTAAGGGGGCTGTAGATCACGTTGATGACGTGGTCAAAGGTAGCTGGAGCGATGTTCATCATCTGTTGAGGTAAACCTCACAAAAACGGACGGTTGTTTACATGATATAAAGATTTTCATCATCTGTTGGGGTAAACAGTTCCCAGAAAAACGAACGGTTATTTACATGATATAAAGATGTTCGTCATCTGTTGGGGTAAACAGTTCACAAAAAACGAACGGTTGTTTACATGATATAAAGATATTCATCATCTGTTGGGGTAAACAGTTCCCAGAAAACGAACGGTTGTTTACATGATATAAAGATGTTCATCATCTGTTGGGGTAAACAGTTCCCAGAAAACGAACGGTTGTTTACATGATATAAAGATGTTCATCATCTGTTGGGGTAAACTTCACAAAAACACGAACGGTTGTTTACATGATATAAAGATGTTCCTCATCTGTTGGGGTAAACAGTTCCCAAAAAAACGAACGGTTGTTTACATGATACAAATAGTTTGCTTGAGTACAGTTGCACTATGCAGGTCTCGAATGACACCCGGGGCCCATGCAGATGGAAAGACCGGAAAATAAATGTAGGTTTAGAGTTTGTTTTTTTGAGTTCTTACGTAAATTGGCAGCCATGTACATTGGTCTTCAGGGCCTCACACACACACTGGGCCAGCACCGTGCAAAGACGTTTGGCCAACCCTGGCCACCGCCACCAGCTGTTGCCTCCTGCTGCTGTACTCAACCTCGTCGTATGCAAAAGTTCTGTCCACACACACACACACACACACACACACACACACACACACACACACACACACACACACAACACGACACGACACAAAACACACACACACACACACACACACACACACACACACACACACACACACACACACACACACAACACAACACGACACGACACAAAACACACACACACACACACACACACACACACACACACACACACACACACCACAACACGACACAAAACACACACATACGCAACACAACAACACGACACAAAAAACACACACACAGCACAACATAACACAACACAACACGACACAAAACACACACACACACACACACACACACAACACAACACAACACAACACAGCACAGCACAACACAACACAACACAACACAACACAACACACACACACACACACACGAGGGCAGGGCAGACGGAACCCTGCATGACGTCCGGCATTCCATGCATAGTAGCATCACTAAATGACCGCCTTGAGCACGACCTCTCCGCCATATATGATGGCCTGACGTGACCCTCAATGCTTAGAGGTCAGAGGTCGCCAATCGTAACCGGAGGTCATCCCATCAGCTGAGGGAGGGAGTTGGGGGGTGGGGTTTATTCGTTAACGTCAGAAAGGCATTATTGTCTCTTGAGTTCTGATATTTCATCATTAGTCGGCTTTGACCGATGACCTTATTGATGTATCATATTGTATATTGATGACTGGGGAGGTGTGTCTGCTTGCTTGTGTTTCCGTTTGTGGAACATGTTGAAGGTCGACCTCGAAACTAACTTATAGTGAAGACGAGGGGTATTTGGGAGATGGATCTCCATGGTGTACCGGTTGTCGTTGCTGACACTGAAGCATTCACGGGCCGACCGGGTGTCGAATCCGCATAGATTCGAATCATGGTCGTGGCAGGTGGTCCACAGTCAACCCAGCTGTTCATCCTCTCGTAGTAGGGGGCTGGTCGATAGAATGGTGTACTTGGCTTAGGCTAGGGTATGTATATATTGAACATCTTTAATGAGATGGGGGTGTGGGGGCAAGGGGGGACGGACGAGGGATCTCGGGTGGCAGAAGGGGGGGTTGGGTTGTGGGTGACGTTGGCGCGAATGATGCATGATGGTTGTTTATTCCCGAACTGTATTGGGTGAAGGCCGGATGATGGCTGAAGAGTGGGAAGGAGGGAAGGGAAGGAGGGAGGCCAGCGTGTTGAGCCTGTCTTGACGTACGGTTTACGAAGCGGTCAAGGACGATGCTGCGATGTCCTTTTGTGCATTGCTCCCGGGTGTCCCTGCTGTGTGGAAGGGAGTTGGAGCAATGATCGAAAGTTGTGTATGAATTGCTCAACAGGTCAAGGCACAGGGAGTCCAGGTGCTTGTCTCAAGTGGATGGAGGAGAATGTGGAGGCGTTTGGCTGTAGGATTTGACGACGGCTCTGACCCGTGTTTCTTCCAGCTCTTAGTTTGTCGTTCATTGCGACACCGAGAGTAAGCTTGGTCGGTGGAACTTCGTTTTGCGTCTGTTGTCGTGTGCGATCATGTGGCTGTTGCATACCAGCAGGTCATCAGTTAAAGATCACAGGGTTCCTACGGCTTGAGTGCGACGGAGGTGAAAGATTCGAGTGGCTTACCGGTCGTGAAAAGACTTTTTTTTCTTCTTCTTTTTTAAGAAAAGGAAAGAAAAAAGAAAATATGGTAGTTTCGACGAAGGGTTAAGGTTGTTAAAGTAATTCCTGTTGAACGACAGAAATTGATTGCCAGTACCCCCAGCTCCCCGCAGACAGTAATGTTGGCACGACTTGATGACCCTGGTTGATGATGGACTCTACAAAATGACAGTGTAATGCATTAAGTATGACCTTTACATTGAGAGTATAAATGTCATGATCTCTCTCTTCAAAAAAAAAAAAGAGAAATACAAGGAGCAAAGTTGACATTAATGTGCCCGGAGCAGAACTTGTATGACTGGTCATCACTGAAGAAAAGTAGCTGAAGCCTTCGAACATAGTTAATATATGACGATCATAGTTAGTGAAGAGTTGCAGGACCAGTTTCACACATATTTTAAGAGAACCTCTTTTTCGATTGCCTTCGTCAACCATTGTCAGACCTGCTCATTACAGGGTTGTGGAACACTGAACCATGAACTTTAAGAGTAGAATTGCTTCACGTTTTATGAAATATATATATATATATATATATATATATATATATATATATATATATATATATATATATATATATATATATATATATATTATATGCCGTTTCATGTGTGGTGGGGTGGCGACGGGAATGGATGGGGGCAGCAAGTAAGAGTGTGTATATATGTATATGTCTGTGTATGTATATGTATGTATACGTTGAAAGGTATAGGTATGTATATGTGCGTGTTTGAGCGTTTATGTATATACATGTGTATGTGGGTGGGATGGCCATTTTTTCGTCTGTTTCCTTGTGCTACCTCGGAGACGCGGGAGACATCGAATGAGTATAATTAATGAAAATATATAAATAGACATATAATGTATGTTAGGGCTCTGTGACCTAAAGAAAAAAGAAAAAGAAAATCACAGAGGTGCCCTGGAACTATTCTTGAATGATTCTAGAATTTTGTATGGCTTAAAGTGTAGCAACCATGAAATTTATAGTATTTATGGACTCCCAGGGGTCGAGCGCATAGGTTCGAATCTTAGTTGCGGCAGTCGGTCCACAGTCAACCCAGCTGTTCATCCGTCCTTAGGGGTTGATCGATGAAATGGGTACCTGGTTCAGGCTAGGATATAAATCTATCTATCTGTCTATCTATTTCTCTATCTATCTATCCATCTATCTATCTATCTATCTATATCTGTATATATATATATATATATATATATATATATATATATATATATATATATATATATATATATATATATATATATATATATATAACGTTAATAGAATGGCCTTGATTAGGGCCTCAGCTGCCCGTACCATCTCAGCTAACACACAAAAATATATTCTTCCCCGGGGGCTTAGGCTGTTATGTTTGAATGTGCGAGCTTTTGGTTAGGATGGAAAGAAGGGAGAGATAAGTAGTGTGTCTGGTGAGGGGGAACCCGAGTGACACAAAGGGTAGGTTGGTGGAGTGGTATAGGAATGTTCCGGGGGGCAGACCCCAGGGTTGAGTGATTCCGGGGACAGAATCAGTCCAGGGTTGAGTGATTCCGGGGACAGACCCCAGGATTGAGTGATTCCGGGGACAGAATCAGTCCGGGGTTGAGTGATTCCGGGGACAGACCCCAGGATTGAGTGATTCCGGGGACAGAATCAGTCCAGGGTTGAGTGATTCCGGGGACAGACTCCAGGATTGAGTGATTCCGGGGACAGAATCAGTCCGGGGTTGAGTGATTCCGGGGACAGACTCCAGGATTGAGTGATTCCGGGGACAGAGTCCGGGGTTGAGTGAGGGAACAAGAGCAAACTCGCAGAGCATAGTAAGATGTCAGGGGACGTGATGTGTGCGCCCAGGTTGATGCGCAACATCACAGTCTTGGAGTGGTTGATCGTGACGTCGTATAAACGCTTGGCAAGGAGTCAGTAAAGTTGCTTAAGTGCATCTGGATTGAGGACGATAAACAGAACGAGTAACTAAGAATTGAGGCACATGGATGAAGGTCTTTTAGGATGGAATAACTATTTAGAAGGTATGGCAGCTAGAAGGAAGGTCAAGGGATGTATCGTTGTACAGTAGACGTTACAAGGAGAGATTGGCTAGGGAGAGATGGATGTATGAGAGTGGGACGACTGAGGGATCGGATACATTCTGTCTAAGGAGGTGGTCTGGATGGAGATGTGAGGTCCACTTTACGAATCAATCAAATATGAAAAGCCAAGAAGCCCTTTTTATAACAGTGGAAAGACGAAGTTTCACTTGAAAACAATGGGTATGGGTTGAGGCTGTGAACGAGTGATTTAGAGTGTGTGTTTACCAGATCCACCTCTTGGAATTGGCGATGGTGTAAATAATGACGATAGATATGTCGGTCGAGTATACCCGGCAAGTTGTGAGGGAGGGTGGTGATTGAGAGGGTGGTGGCACGCACAGAACAGCAGGTCGGTGAGGAACAGTGTTGCCTCGGGAGTGATGGAAGATGTGTGGATCAGGTGTCTGCTTTGAAGAACGTGTGTGATAAACACGTAATGCGTTATTCGTAGACCTGGTTCAGTCGCGGGGAAGGATTGAGAGAGAGACGCCCATTAGAAATTGCTACAACTGTGTAAGGTGAGAGGGAAGGGTATTGCATGAATAGTGTAGAACACCAGCAACCACACGACACCACACCACACCATGGGCCCTGTGCTGCCCCTACACCCCTCACTGCCGTGATGTGCACCATACAGACATTACCATAGTGGGGGATGAGGAGATCTTACCGCACCGTACACCCCTTCTGTACGTGATATAATACCACAGTGCACCGCAACACACCTCATCACACCAGCTCACACATCTCACCAAAGTTCACAGCAACACACCATAGTACACCACATCACCCACCTCATCACACCACAGTGCACCACAACAACCATGGCACTGTAGTGTACCACAGCACCTCCACCACAGAACACCATACTGCACCATACCTCCCACCACTCCATAGTGCACCAACACTCACCACACCACACCACCCAGCAGAATTGGAGCTTATGGTTACGTCGAATGAAGATATATTACCGATCTTACAACATACCCGGAGCCTTATTTGTTTGCGTGTGGTGTGGTGTGCAGCTTGTTGCACGCGTGTGAGTGTGAGTGTGGTGGTGGTGGTGGTGGTGAGCAGCGTGCCAGCACCACACAGTGATAACTGAGGCCGCTGTTCTAGCTGGCTGGTGAGTGAGTGGCGTGAATGGTGAAGTCCTTTTGGCCCGGCCAACCCCAATGCTCACCTCCCTCCCATACCACGCTCTAGCCACGGTCTTGTACATGACCGTCAGCGCCTGAGTAATGTTATCCGTCATACTGAAATTATTAGATTAATTTGTTTGGCCGTAAACTGAATATCAGATACTCATATAGTGTAGCCTGGAGGGAAGGTGGGATATATATTGCGTAGTGCGTAGAGAATTAAAGTCAGGGGGAAGGGATCGGAACGCGGCAGCCCGAGAACAGATGCCCACCGCCCGTCAGCTCCGTGGCCATAATCTGTGATATATTTACTTAACAAGATTTCACTACGATGTGCCATGGTTTCTTTATAATGAACACCCGGTTCTCCTGACCCTCCTAGGCGTTGGTATGTCTGAGGTGTCATTAAACGAGAGCATAGTTAGGTTGGCGCGGGTAAACAGTAGCGGTAACTCTCTCCCTCTCTCCTCCCCCTCCACCAATCCCCGGGCCTGCCTCCCACCCACCCCCCGCACTGTACCCAGCACATGGAACACACTCAGTGAGCTCCATCGTCGCCGTGTCTGTCAGTCAGCGCGGTCCACAACCCAGGATTTATTAGTGACCTTCCTCACCTGTGTGTTTTGTCGACCCGGAAAATAACAAAAGTGTGACGTGTTGAAGCGTCGCGCCCCGCCATCTCCCCCGGGTAAGTGGGCCTAGACCTTGTGTTGAGAACATCATCAAGTGGGAGGCTGCTCTAGTCCTGAGCGTAAACAAAAAGTTTTCAAACTTCCCGTGAGAACGCGGGGCTCCGTGGTGGGAATTTTGTCTTTTGCGGCAACATGCGACCGGGGAGGCGGTCACGGCGTCGCCCGAAGGATGTACTCGGATGTTATGAGATGCTCCGCGCAGAAATTACCGCACGGGGAGGAGTAATAACGGTAAAATTAAAGGAAATAGGATGTGAAGTTTCCGAAGCATCCGCTAGAGGGCAGGGCGTGCGGCCCCATTCAGTGTGGGTTGAAAGTCCTGGGAAAATATGGGTTAGCGTGGGAATTTTCTACTCTTTCTTCCCACACTCGACTCTGAGTGAATGGACAAGGAGTGTGTTGCGACCCAGAGGTCAGAGATAGGCTCTAGTAGGGAGAAATGCGGGCGTAACGTGATTAAAGAAGGAGCAAATGTAGGGAGATGGTGTGGTCTGTGTTAGAGGGGGAATGTGGCGGGCTGCTGACTTGCCACACGCCGCCAGACCACTGTTTTAGAACATTATATACCAGTGTTCCTCTAGCCCATCGTGAATATACCGTCCTTCTTGGACTGTTGTGTCCGCTTCGTGTAAGCTGTTGATGTAACTATTTTTTCAGTTCGGGCTTCTTAAAGCGCCAAATAAAATATCGAGTGAATGCTAGTGGTGATGTCTTCCCACGAAGGGTTAGGGATGCTAGATACCGCCAGAGTCAGCATCTATCTGCGGAGATGCTAGATGGTCACTGTCCTCTTGAGGGGTACGGGCGGCTACCATTACAAGGCAGATAGTGTGGCCAGGAGACGGTGTGGCCCCGGCAGACGGAGTGTTAGGGTGTGGCTCTAGGGTGGGGTTGAGATTGCAATGAGGGGTGGGTGGGTGGGGGGGGGGGAGGTACATAAACCTGGGCGGGCGGGGGAGTGGGTGTGGGCAGCGGAGGCTGCGGGTCGCGGGCCTCCACCCACTTCACCGCCGTGGCTCGTGCATTATGTGCCACTTGCCACACTCTGACCACACCTTCACCTCCGCATGCCACGGTCCGGCCTCGCGACTCTGCCACGCCGCGCCGGACCGCTTGTCCTCCTTGCCACCGTGTGTGTGTGTGTGTGTGTGTGTGTGTGTCTTGTATACGCCATAGCCAGTGTTGTTGCATCTCGTGCGGCAAGTTGGTCACCGATGGTCGCTCCCTGCATTGCTCCTCACCAGTGGTGGAAGTGCGCACTTGATGATGGCTGTATTGGTGCCAGCTGAGTGCACATGGGCAGGGCAGGTCTCTCTCTCTCTCTCTCTCTCTCTCTCTCTCTCTCTCTCTCTCTCTCTCTCTCTCTCTCTCTCTCTCTCGTTGACCCCTGCCACCAAAGCAAGTACGACTTCCCCCTGAGCACGACGGGAGGGTACTGGGCCGTGGTGGCGTGCGTGACCTTTTTGACCTGAAAGATTAAGGGTCATTTTGTTAAGCCAGGACTTATTCTTGTCAAGGGTCTTTACATCCGTCTTGCTCGGGGGGTCGTGTCGTCTTGCTCTAGGGTCGTTCCATCTCGTGCCTGATCAGTGGTCGTGTCGTCTTGCTCAAGGGTCGTTCCATCTCGTGCCTGATCAGTGGTCGTGTCGTCTTGCTCAAGGGTCGTTCCATCTCGTGCCTGATCAGTGGTCGTGTCGTCGTGCTCTAGGGTCGTTCCATCTCGTGCCTGATCAGTGGTCGTGTCGTCTTGCTCAAGGGTCGTTCCATCTCGTGCCTGATCAGTGGTCGTGTCGTCTTGCTCTAGGGTCGTTCATCTCGTGCCTGATCAGCGGTCGTGTCGTCTTGCTCTAGGGTCGTTCCATCTCGTGCCTGATCAGTGGTCGTGTCGTCCTGCTCAAGGGTCGTTCCATCTCGTGCCTGATCAGTGGTCGTGTCGTCTTGCTCAAGGGTCGTTTCATCTCGTGCCTGATCAGTGGTCGTGTCGTCGTGCTCTAGGGTCGTTCCATCTCGTGCCTGATCAGTGGTCGTGTCGTCTTGCTCAAGGGTCGTTCCATCTCGTGCCTGATCAGTGGTCGTGTCGTCGTGCTCAAGGGTCGTTCCATCTCGTGCCTGATCAGTGGTCGTGTCGTCGTGCTCAAGGGTCGTTCCATCTCGTGCCTGATCAGTGGTCGTGTCGTCGTGCTCAAGGGTCGTTCCATCTCGTGCCTGATCAGTGGTCGTGTCGTCGTGCTCAAGGGTCGTTCCATCTCGTGCCTGATCAGTGGTCGTGTCGTCTTGCTCTAGGGTCGTTCCATCTCGTGCCTAATCAGTGGTCGTGTCGTCGTGCTCAGTGATCGTATCGTCATGACTCGGGTTTCGTATCGTCGTGCTCAGGCGTCGTGGCCAAAGGTCATAAGGCCGTTCCCAAGGGATTTATTGTCATGAGCTAGTTAATGAAAATGATTGTGTGTGTGTGTGTGTGTGTGTGTGTGTGTGTGTGTGTGTGTGTGTGTGTTACGGGGAAAGGGACCGACTGCCGCATCCAGGATTCGAACCCATGCGTAACTGAAGGTCAGTTACGTTAACTGCTACTCCAGGGGGGGGGGGGTCGTTCATTAATCTACGTCGTAGATCTGTTTAAAAACTAAGTGGGTGTGATCAGGTCACCCCCCTCACTCCTCTCATTTCCAAGGTGGTGCAGATTTAAAGGCCCCGACCTATTTCTCAGCTCTTTAACTCTCGTACCATTGTGTGTGTGTGTGTGTGTGTGTGTGTGTGTGTGTGATCTAGTCTCCTCCTGAGTGCGTGTTTACCCCAGTGACGTAACCGTGGATGGACTGCTGGCGGAACTGTCGTCGGGTGAGAGAGAGAGTTGTTGTTAGATTCGCCACAGCCCTGCCTGGCGCAACGGTGCCTTTGACGCACGCTGACGGCGCGCCGGGCCCACCTCTCTCACATTCTTGGTCCCTGAATGAGGAGACAAAGGAACTTTCCCTGGTCTAGATTGGGTTACTCACAGTAGCTAAGAGGCCTGTGGTCAGGTTAGTCGATTAGGTCTGGTTGCCACGTTTATTTTCATCAGGCCATACTTCATGTAAAGGCGTGGCATTCCTGAGGGGCAGTGCTCACACGCGTGGACATTGATATTGGAGATAAGCCAGGAATTCTGTAGATGTCGTATTTGCCGTTCCTTTGCGTATGACACTGTGATACGAGGTGGATGTATACATCTTCGTTGTGGTAATTGTGCTATCTGCTTGATGTGTGTGTGTGTGTGTGTGTGTGTGTGTGTGTGTGTGTGTGTGTGTGTGTGTGTGTGTGTGTGTGACCCTACATCAATGAGGGAAGTGCACTGTGCTATACCAGCTAGTACAGGACTCTCTCTGAATTAATAAAGTTACACGTCCCCTCGGGTATTTCCTGTATGTTGAGAGAAAGCACACCAGTCACGGGGCACCTGTGCTGTCATCTAGATGTGGCCTGTCGGAGAAATAGCTATACCTTTGTGATGAGGGGGGGTAACAGACCCCCACCTCACAGAGGAAGGCAGTGCAAGAGATGGGGAAGGTTAACAGCGGTCAACGCGTACATTGTCTATGGGGCGTGGTGGTTGGTGTGGTCGGGCCGCAGCAGGAGGAGGAGGAGGAGGAGGAGGGTGTGTATATATGGAACTGATACCTGTTTGTGTAGAGAGGGAGGGAGAGTCTGACGTTGTTCTCTTACTGTCACTGTGTCTTCCTCCGCTGTACCGCCCGTACGTGGTGGTCGTACACAAATGTATTCCTCCAATACGATATGTAAACCTGCTCTGGCGTAGTTTCTTGTCCGGGTAATCATTTTCTTTTTCCACCTGTTGCATTGAGAGATGTGCATTATATCTCTGTCGACAGAGTCAAAAAGCGACTCAGAAACTTGGAAGTTTGGAGTCACGTCTCCCACCATTATAAGTAATTACTTATTTGCACAGTAAAGTGGGATGGGGGAGGGGAGGGGAGGAAGTTCTACATTCGTGGGGCTCCCATCTCTTCCACTTTCTCTACTTTCGTACTACTTTTAGAATTTTTGTGTGGCGTCATCGTTCACAGGGTCATTACGCGGCGTATTCCACTCACTTATCCCCGTACAGTGAAAGTATTTCTTTACTGTAGGTAATGCATCTCTTATAACGCATTATGGTGCTCACTGCCTCGTATGGCTCATCCCTCTCCCATCCTCACGACTCTTGCGTCGTACAAGATTGACTCACTCTCGCATGCCGTGTGTCTGGCCACTGCTGTAGTAGATCGTCGAGATCTCTTCGTCGTGTCTCGTTAGCCCTTGTTACTATGCTCTTCATCTTTCATGGGTTTTGGCATCAGCACCAGACTTAATCAGAGACGGGTCTTCCTCGTTGGCGCGTCGTATGCAAAGACCAGGGATGATTGTGGTCCCGCATGCACTTGTCACTCACGCCCACCTAAGACACGGTTGTTCTGACGCGCTGTCTCTTCCTGTGGACTTAGATAAGTCACGGCCGCCCACTCATTTACCCGCCTCTTCTGACACCAGCTTGGACATCGAGCTTCATCATCAGTCTCCTGTAAGGGGGTGGTCGTCCGCTTTGAGGGTCGGTGGGCCACTGTATGCATTAACAGCCCACACACACCCATCCTTTGTTGTCCAAGGTGTTACTGAGTGGGATGGAAATCCACGGGACTCATCACTCGAGGGGGGTCGGTCGGTCTCTCTCTCTCTCTCTCTCTCTCTCTCTCTCTCTCTCTCTCTCTCTCTCTCTCTCTCTCTCTCTCTCTCTCTCTCTCTCTCTCTCTGTTGTCTTCCACCCAAGTAGCTTCGTAAGCCAGTCTAGAATTACCTCCTCACCCTCCCCTCCAACCTGCTCCCTGATTATGCCCTCGTTGCCTTA